>NW_004443978.1:1418630-1529344 GCF_000243295.1 Trichechus manatus latirostris | reverse complement strand
AGAGAATAACGAAAAGGAAATCAGGAAAACAACACCATTTATAACAGCCCTTAAAAAAATAAAATACTTAGGAATAAATCTACCTAGGGATATAAAAGACCTATACAAAGAAAATTTCAAAACACTACTGCAAGAAACCAAAAGCGATCTACATAAATGGAAAAACATAGCATGCTCACGGATAGGTAGACTCAACGTTGTGAAAATGACAATTCTACCCAAAGAAATTAACAAATACAATGCAAACCGGATGCATATACCAATAACTTTCTTTAAAGAGATGGAAAAACTAATCATCAGCTTTATATGGAAAATGGAAGAGGCCCTGGATAAGTAAAGCACTATTAAAGAAGAAGAATAAAGTAGAAAGACTCGCACTACCTGTCCTCAGAACCGACTATACAGCTACAGTCATCAAAACAGCCTGGTAATGGTACAATGACAGATACATTAACCAGTGGAACAGAATTGAGAACCCAGATGTAAAAGTATCCACCTACGGTCAAATGATCTTTGACAAGGGCCCAAAGTCCAGCAATCGGGAAAACAGTCTTTTCAAGAAATGGTGTTGGCAAAACTGAATGCCATCTGCAAAAAAAATGAAACAGGACCCATGCCTCACAGCATACACAAAAACTAATTCAAAATGGATCAAAGACCTAAATATAAATCCAAGAAGTATAAAGATCATAGAAGAAAAAATATAATCAATGCTAGAGGCCCTAAAACACGGCATTAACTGGATGCAAACCATAACTAACAACACACAAACTCCAGAAAATATGCTAGATAACTGGGATCTTCTAAAAATTAAACACTTAATGCTTATCAAAAGACTTCACCAAAAGAGTAAAAAGGGAACCTACACACTGGGGAAAAAAAATTTGGCTATTAGAAATTCGACAAAGGTCTAATCTCTAAAATCTGCAGGAAAATCCAACACCGCTACAATAAGAAAACAAATAATCCAATTAAAAAGTGGGCAAAAAAAACGAACAGACCCTTCAACAAAGAAGACATTCAGACAGCTAACAGAGCCATGAGGAAATGCTTGCGATCACAAGCGCTTAGAGAAATGCATATCAAAACCACAATGAGATATCATCTCACCCTGGCATTACTGACACGAATCAAAAAAACAGAAACTAAGAAATGTTGGAGAGGCTGTAGGGAGATTGGAACTCTTATGCACTGCTATTGGGAATGCAAAATGATACAACCATTTTGGAAAACGATGCAGCACTTCCTTAGAAAGCTAGAAATAGAAATACTATACTATCCAGCAATCCCACTCCTAGGAATATGTCCTAGAGAAATAAGAGCCATCACAAGAAAAGACAAACGCACACCTATGTTCATTGCAGCATTGTTCACAATAGCAAAAAGAAGGAAACAACCTAGATGTCCATCAACAGATGAATGGATAAACAAACTATGCTACATACACACAATGGAATACTATGCAACAATAAAGAACAATGATGAATTTGTGAAGCATCTCACAACATGGATGAATCTGGAGGGTGTTATGCTGAGTGAAATAAATCAATCACAAAAGGACAAATATTGTATGACACCACTAGTATGAAAACTCATGAAAATGTTTACACACAAAAAGAAACAATCTTTGATGGTTACCAGGGAGGTGAGAGGTGGAGATGGAAAAACACAAAACAGACAATAGATAAGTGGTAACTTTGGTGACAGGTAAGACAGTATACAATACTGGGGAAGCCAGCACAACTTGTACAAGGAAAGGTCACGGATGCTCCATAGACACATCCAAACTCCCTGAGGGACTGAAGTGCTGGGTGGAGGGCTGTGGGGACCATGGTCTAGGGGAACATCTAGCTCAATTGGCATAACACAGGTTATAAAGACAATGTTCTACATTCTATCTTGGTGAGTAGCGTCTGGGATCTTTAAAGTCTGTGATCAGCCATCTAAGATACTCCACTGGACTCATCGCTTTGGGAACAAGGGAGAATGAAGAAAATAAGATACAAGAAAAGGTTAGTTCAAGGGGCTAATGGACCACAGCTACCAAGGCCTCCACCAGACTGAGTCCAGCACAAGTAGAAGGTGCCCAGCTACCACCACTGAGTGCTCTGACCGGGATCACAACAGAGGGAGAAGGACGTAGAACAAAACTCTAACACAAAAAAAAGACCAGATTTAGTGGCCTGACAGAGACTGGAGAAACCCAGAGAGTATCGCCCCCGGACACCTTTTTAGCTCAGTGGTGAAGTCACCACGAGGTTCACCATTCAGCCAAGGATTGGACAGTCCCATAAAACAAAACAGGACTAATGAGGCACAGTAGTCCAAGGACAAGGACTAGAAGGCAGGAGGTGACAGGAAAACAGGTGATAGGGAACCCAAGGTTGAGAATGGACAGTGTTGACAAGTCGTGGGATTGTTAACCATTGTTATAGGACAATGTGTACTGTTTAATGAGAAACCATTTGTTCTGTAAAGCTTCATCTAAGGTACAAAAAAAAAGAATTACCTATGTGAGATCAAATTGACAACAGCAACTCAAAAGCTTTGATGGGAAGCCTAGGGGGCAGTGAGTTGAAGATAATGGCCATGGAATAATTTGGAAAGGATAGTGAAAACAGCAGCATAACCAGAAGAATGCAATCGATGTCACTGAATTGTACATGTAGAAATTTTTGAAATGGTGTATCTTTGGCTATGTATATTTTCAGCAAAAAAAAAAAAAAAGATCCTCCAATTTGAGAAGGGAGAGTGTTGACATGTTGTGGGATTGTTAACCAATGTCATAAAACAATATATGTATGGACTAATGAGAAACTATTTGTTCTGTAAACCTTCATCTAAAGTACAATAAAAAATTAAATAAAAAGAAAATGGTCTACATTCTACTTTGGTGAGTCGCGTCTGGGATCTTAAAAGCCTGTGAGCAGCCATCTAAGATACTCCACTGATCTCACCCCTTCAGGAGCAAGGGAGAATGAAGACAACTCAAGATACAAGGGAAAGATTAGTCCAAAGGACTAATGGATCACAACTACCACAGCCTCCACCAGACTGACTCCAGTACAACTAGATGGTGCCTAGCTACCACCACCAACTGCTCTGACTGGGATCACAACAGAAGGTCCCGGATAGAGCTGGAGAAAAATGTAGAACAAAATTCTAACTCACAAAACAAAACTAGATTTACTGGCCTGACAAGAGACTGGAGAAACCCTGAAATTATGGCCTCTGGGCACCCTTTTAGCTCAGTAATGAAGTCACTTCTGAGGTTCACCCTTCATCCAAAGATTAGACAGGCCCATAAAACAAAACGAGACTAAAGGGGCACACCAGCCCAGGGGCAAAGACTAGAAGGCAGGAGGGGACAGGAAAGCTGGTAATAGGGAACCCAAAGTCAAGAAAAGACAGAGTTGACATGTCATGGAGTTGTTAACCAATGTCTTAAAACAATATGTATATTAACTGTTTAATGAGAAGCTGGTTTGTTCTGTAAAGCTTCATCTAAAGTACAATAAAATAAAAAGAAGTTCCCAGGTGATGAGGAGGCTGCTGGTCTGGAGACCTAGTCAATTGCCTAAGTCAGAAAGCTGGGCCTACTCCTCAATTGCTCCCTGGCACATTGCCTGGCTTATAGTTGATACTCAGTTCCTAAGACAGTACAGTAGGATGCGATGAGGGCCACATGGATGCCATCCTGCATTATCTCTGCTGGCAGGGCAGGTTATAGAGACAAAGCCTTGAAGCCCTGAATTCTCATTTCCTGGTCTCACTCTTGGGGCCAGGGAGGCCCGTGTAAAGTCATAGGCCTCCCTATCCCCAAACCCCAGGTGCTCCTCCCATCCCCTTGGGAACTCACCTTTCTGGAGCATGCCACGGCTTCTTACTGCCGGCTCCATCTCAGAGTATCTTCCAGAGTGCTGAAGACTTAGCACCCCAGAAGCAGCCCTCGACCAATGATTATCAAGAGTTGGTGGAAGCTACCCCAGCTTCCTCCCTTTCTCGGCACATACTTTACGGCCTCCCATCGCTCCCTGATGGGTATGAGTTCCAATTGCCCCCTGTGAGCTGACATCATGCCATGTTCTGTTTCAGCTCTGTCCCTTCTTTGTCACACTTCCCCACTCCCCTCCTGGTCCTTGCTGGAACCACCTCACAAGTACCCAAGTCTTTGTCTAAGATGTGCTTCGGAGAAAGCTTAAACTAGGACAAGGTCTCCATGTTCACGTCCCAGGTTGATATTCTTCTCTTCTGCCTTCTCAACTTGACAGTATGACCCCAATACTCAGTGGAGAAACCCTGCAAGGACAGACAGTGTGATATGTGGGGCCACAAGGGCCATGGGGTTCTAAGCAAGAGGTCCAGGGTGAAAGGCACCTGCTGATGATGGTGGCAAAGATAACCAGCTGGCCTTTGTAGCAAATTATCCTTTTGGGCCACAGTGCCATTGTCCAAGCCTTCAGGCCTTTGGGACTTCCATCAAGGGTGCACTACAGCATCCTCCTTCCTTTCTTAGATGAAATCACTGCTTCTAGCCATAAAAGATTAAAACTCTCATGCTCTCTCTCCCCTCACCCACACACAAGAACATCCTTCTTGCTTAGCCAATTCATCTGCTGGTTGGAGAAAGAAAAGAGACTGTTGAGAATTGATGAGCTGTGTTTTAGTCTCCTAGGGCTGCCATAACAAAACACCAGAAAGTGGACGACCTTAAAGAACAAATATCTATTGTCTCACGGTTTCGGAAGCTAGAAGTCCAAATCAGGGTCTTAGCCATGTCCACTCCTTCTAGGGTGTTGAGGATCTTCTATGCCTCCCTCCTAGTTTCTCGTAGCTTCCAGCAATATTTGATGTTCCTTTGCTGCTTAAAGACATATCTGCCTCTCTTGTCACATGGCACTTCCCCCTGTATGTTACTCTGTTTCCATATCTGTCCTTCTCTTTTATAAGAAGCCACTCAGAAGGGATTAGGATTAGGACTCTCTATATTCTGGTATGACCTCATTAAACATAACTAATAACGTCTTCAAGGAAAACCACTATTTCCCCAAACAAGGTTACGTTCACAGGCACAGGGGCTAGAACTTCAACATATCTGTTTGGAGGACACAGTTCAATCTATAACAGGTGGCTTGCAGGGACAGATTACCCAATAAGCAAGGTAACCATGTTCTTCGGGCATCAACAAAACAGGGGCACCAGTTGTCCGAAGCAAAGACCCATAGATGCCAAGAAGACAGGACACAAAGAAAAGCAAGTGCCACAGTGGAAGGGAACTGGCAGAGCACTAAATGAAATTGATACCACTTTGTAAATTTTCTGTATGATGACAATTATGTTTTCCTTTTCATTTCGGACTGATCAGATATAATCTTACATTCAGTTCTCCCTTGTCGACCACATAAAAACGCACCAGCAGCCCTATAATCAAGTGACTCGTGATGTATGTGTTCTTGCACAAAGTGAACCAAAATGCTCTTCGGTTGGAGTATACCCTTGTATTTGTATCATGCTCTTTGCAATCGCTCTTGCCCCCATCGGGTATCGCAATGAACTATGAAGACGAAGCATCAAAGGACGGAAATTGAGTGTGCAAGTTTTAAGTATTATTCAGGATGAAAAACACTCCTAGAGATCTGTGAACGGCCTGCCAAGAAACATCATAGGACAAAAGAATGAAATTATTTCTGATTGTCTTGTAAGTACTATTTTTTTTTTACTATCTCAGGCCTGAAGAACAAAATTACATGTTCCAAATCAATTTTTTTCCTAATTTTCAAATACAAATTTTTGTGTTAACGTCCAAATTCGAATGTAAATTTTATTTTATAAATTTTATTTATTTTATAAATTTTATTTATTTTCAATTTTTCAAATTCATTTGCTACAGTAGAACTGAATTTTAAAAAGTTACATAATTTTATATCCAGGTAAAATTAAATGGTGGCAATTAAGTGGAGCACAAAAACAAAAGCTTGCACAGGATAAAACAGAAAAGAATTTGTGAATCCTTTAAGACAATTCCAAAATTAACTTCCTTGCTAAAATGTAATGAATCAGAAGAGATTTCTTCTGTTGAACATTCGAGTTTAATGTATGCAAATCGTTGTACTACTACCACTGGTGCTAAAATTACTAATAGCAGTATAATATAACAGAATTTGTTCCAAATTCTGCATCCATCCCTTGCTGTAGTAAAAAAAAAAAAAAATTAATAATGATATAGAAAGTGAAACTATTTTAGAATCTGAAATTGTCAAGTCTTCAGACCCCATAAATGACAGAAATGCAGATCCTAGTTTGTGTAATAATTTTTCTTCTAATGATGTAAATTACTGGATAAAAAGAGGTCTAAGTGATTGTCAAGATCATAGTGGACCATTTGAAAATTCGTATCAACAATTTCTGGATGGTAAACAAGATTCTGTAGTCAGAATATATTTCTAAGGTGAAAATCTAATTGTGAAAAATATAAGAGGGAGTGGCTACTATGTTCTCCATCAGTCAGCTCTGTATATTGTTTTATTTGCAAGCTATTCAGTCCTAAATCATTTACTTCTCAATTTGCTATGGATGGATTTAGTGATTGGTACAACTTGAATATGATTGATATACATGAAAACAAGTCAAATCAAAGAGATTATATGCTGTCATATTTGAACCAAAGACACGGTTTTGGCTTAACTCATGAACTGGAAACACAAATTAAAGAAGAATTTCAGTATTAGAATGCCATTTTTAATGCGCCTATCTTTTTGAGGAAGGAATGAAGTGTTTGGGTTCCCACAAAATGGAGATTCTTTGGGTTTACTTGAACTTGTTGCTCAATTTGATCTGTTTTTAGCAGGTTGCATCTCAAAATATGGTAACACAGGAAAGGGTAACCCATCGTATATGTCTACAACAAAGTGTAAAGAATTAATAAACTTAATGAGTGATAAAGTTCAATGAACTATTTTCAGTGAAATAAGGATAGCTCGATATTTCAGTTTGTAGATTTCTTTCTTGATCTCCCTAATACAGATCAGCTAAGTATTGTTTTAAGGTACGTATCTCCAACAGATGGAAAACCCCTTGAGCGATTTATCACATTTACTAGCTTAAAAAAGTCAAACCAGTGAAGAAATTGCAGATCAAGTACTTCACTACTTACGTGAAGTTTGCAAAATTGATTTTTTCTAAGTGCAGAAGACAGTCCTATGACAATACTGCCAATATGTCAGCGTGTTATAAAGGCATGATACAGAAAATTTTAGAATGTAATGAATATGCCATTTTCATACCATGTGCTGTGCATTCACTTAATCTTGTAAGATGTAGCACAGTAGATTGTTACCCAGAAACAATTGATTTCTTTCCTACTGTTCAGTTGCTCTACGCATTTTTTTCCTGCCACTACTCACCGATGGAGAGTTCTTAAAACATATTTAGACAATGATCAAGTATTAAAATGTCTTTCTAATACACATCTGGAAGTGCATGCTGCAGTAATGAGTGCAATACTGGAATACTACACTCAGATTCTAGATGCCTTAGAAAATATTGCTGAAGATTAGACACAAAAAGGATATACCAAAAGAGAAGCTGAAAACCTCACCAACAAAATGCAGACACTAGAGTATGTATTTATGTTGATTATGTGGAATAATATACTGCAACATTTTCATTGGAAGAGTGAAGCTCTCCAAGATTCAGAAGTAAATTTAAAGACATGCACAGATATCTACCAGTCATTAAAAGGGTATTTATATAATTTAAGAGATTTTGAAAAATTTGAAAACAAAACAAAACAAATACTGCCAAATACTGATTATGAAGCAGTTCACCATTACATAAGCAATAGAAAGAAACAAGTTAATGACAGAAGTGCTCCAGAAGTATCCATGAGTGCCATAGATCAATTTTTCATAACCACATACTACATCATCATTGACACACTTGAATCTTGCAAGAAAAGAAAGGCAAATGTGTATGAAGTTCTTGCAAATGTATTCCTTGTTCATTGTGGATATACCTGATGAAGAATACATGAAGGCATCTAAGAGATTAGTGCAGACTTATCCCAATGACTTAAATATAAACCTTTACAGAGAAATGCGATAATTTCATTCTTACATGAGAACTAAGTTTACAGATTCAGGAAAGACAAATTTTACTCATGTACGCATGTGTGATTCCGTAATATAAGATAAAATACAAAGCATATTTCCCAATGTTGGAATCGCTCTATGCATATTCCTAACTTTAATGATCACAAACTGCACAACAGAATGCTCACTTTTGTCCCTGGACTCAAAAACACTTCGCTTACAACAGTGATTCAAGAAAGACTTGATTCATTGTCCTTACTACGTATAAAAGTAGATATTATTCAGCAGCCTAACTGTGATGAAATCATTGCAGAATTTTTAAGAGCAAAGAATAGAAATGTTTTTAATTATAACGTTCTAATTATAACATGTTATAATATCTATCTAAAAATAAAATATAGTAATTTGTTGTAATATTTGTTTTTTTTTTATGGTAACTGGTTTGCTTTTTTTTAAAATCTTTTATTGTAGTACTTCAAGTGAAAGTTTTCAATTCAAGTTAGTCTCTCATACAAAAATGTATACATACATTGTTTTGTAACCCTACTTGCTCTACCTATACTGTGACAGCACACTCTTCCTTTCCACCCCAGATACTCCGTGTCCATTCAATCAGCTCCTGACCCTCTCTGCCTTCTCATCTCACCTCTGGACAGGAGCTGCCCATTTAGTCTCATGTACCTACTTGAGCTAAGAAGCACACTCTTCATGAGTATCATTTTAAGTCCCATAGTCCAGTCTAATATTTGTCTGAAGAGTTGGCCCTGGGAATAGTTTTAGTTTTGGGCTAACAGAGAGCCTGGGGACCACGTCTTCCAGGGTCCCTCCAGTCTCAATCAAACCATTAAGTCTGGTCTTTTTACCAGGATTTGAGTTCTGCACCCCACTTTTCTCCTACTCCATCAGGGACTCTCTGTTGTGTTCCCTGTAAGGGTGGTCATTCTGGTAGCTGGACAACATCTACTTCTTCTGATCTCAGGCTGATGATGCCTCTGGTTTATGTGACCCTTTCTGTCTCTTGAGCTAATACTTTCCTTGTGTCCATGATGTTCTTCATTCTCCTTTAGTCCAGGTGGGTTGGGACCAATTGATGCATTTTACATGGCCTCTCACTACTTTTTAAGACCCCAGACCCCACTCATCAAAGTGGGATGCAGAACATTTTCTTAAAAAATTTTGTTACACCAATTTGCCTAGATGTCTCCTCAAAGCATGGTCCCCAGACCCCGCCCCTGTTACTCTGTCCCTCAAATTTTTTGGTTGTATTCAGGAAACTTCGTAGCTTTTGTTTAGTCCAGTTGTGCTGACTACCCCTGTAGTGAGTGCTGTCCTTCTCTTCACTTAAGATAATTCTTGTCTACTTTCTAGTTAGTGAATACCCCTCTCCCTCCCTGCCCACCCTCATAACCATCAAAGAATGTTGTCTTCTGTGCTTAAACCTTTTCTTCAGTTCTTATAATAGTGGTCTTATACAATATTTGTCCTTTTGCTACTGACTAAGTTCACTCAGCATAATACCTTCCAGATTCCTCCATGTTATAAGATGTTTCACAGATTCTTCGTTGTTCTTTATCTTTGTGTAGTGTTCCATTGTGTGAATATACCATAATTTGTTTATCCATTCGTCCATTGATGGAACACCTAGGTTGTTTCCATCTTTTAGCTATGGTGAACAATGCTGCAATGAACATGGGTGTGCATATATCTATTCGTGTGATGGCTCTTAATTCTCTAGGATATAATCCAAGGAGTGGGATTGCTAGATCATATGGTACTTCTATTTCTAGCTTTTTAAAGAAGCACCAAATTGATTTTCAAAGAGGTTGTACCATTTTACATTCCCAACAACAGTGTGTGTTTTAGTCTATCCACAACCTCTCCAACATTTATTATTTGTTGTTTTTTTTGATTAATGCTAGCCTTGTTGGGGTGAGATGGTATCTCATTGTAGTTTTGATGTGCATTTCTCTAATGGCTAATGACTGTGAGAATTTCTTAATGTGCCTATTAGCCACCTGAATATCTTCTTTGGTGAAGTGCCTGTTCATATCATTTGCTCATTTTTTAATTGGGTTATTGGTCTTTTTGTTGCTGAGGTTTCACAGTATCTTGTAGATTTTAGAGATTAGACACTGATCGGATTTGTCGTAGCTAATTTTTTTTCCCCAGTCTATCAGTTGTTTTTTTATTATTTTTGGTAAAGTCTTTTGATGAGTAGAAGTGCTTGATTTTTAGGAGCTCCCAGTTATCTAGTTTCTCTTCTGGTGTTTGTGCATTGTTACTTATGGTTCACATTCTGTTTATGCCATGAATTAGAGCTCCTACCATTGTCCCTATTTTTTCTTCCATGATCTTTATTATTTTCGATTTTATATTTAAGTCTTTGATCTGTTTTGAGTTAGTTTTTGTGCACGGTGTGAGGTATGGGTCTTGTTTCATTTTTTGCAGATGGATTTCCATTTCTGCATGCACCATTTGTTAAAGAGGCTGTCTTCTCCCCCAATTAACGGGCTTTGGGCCTTTGTCAAATATCAGCTGCTCATAGGTGGATGAATTTATGTCTGGATTCTCAATTCTGTTCCATTGGTCTGTGTATCTGTTGTACCAGTACTAGGCTGTTTTGACTACCCTGGAGGTATAATAGGTTCTAAAATCAGGTTGTTTGAGGCCTCCCACTTTGTTCTTCTTCTTCAGTAATGCTTTACTTATCCGGGGCCTCTTCCCTCTCCATATAAAGTTGGTGATTTATTTTTCCATCTCATTAAAAAATGCCATTAGAATTTGGATCGAGATTGCATTGTATCTGTAGATGGCTTTGGGTAGAATTGACATTTTCACAATGTTGAGTCTTCCTATCCATGAGCAATCTATGTTTTTCCACTTATGTAGGTCTCTTCGTTTCTGGCAGTAGTGTCTTGTAGTTTTCTTCCTATAGGTCTTTTACTTCTCTGGTTAGATTTATTCCTAAGTACTTTATCTTCTTGGGGCTATTGTAAATGGTACTGATTTGGTGATTTCCTCTTCGAGGTTCTCTTTGTTGGTGTAAAGAAATCCAATTGATTTTTGTATGTTTGTCTTGTATCCTGAAACTTTGCTGAAATCTTCTATTAGTTCCAGTAGTCTTCTTGTGGATTCTTTGGGGTTTTCCATTTATAAGATCATATCATCTGCAAATAGAGATACTTTTACTTCTTCCTTACCAATTTGGATGCCCTTTATTTCTTTTTTAAGCCTAATTGCTCTGGCTAGGACCTCCAGCACAATACTGAATAAAAATGGTGATAAAGGGCATCCTTTTCTGGTTCCGTTCTCAAGGGGAATGCTTTCAAACTCTCTCCATTTAGGATGATATTGGCTCTTCGCTTTGTATAAATGTCCTTAATTACGTGGAAGAGTTGCCCTTGTATTCCTATTTTGCTGAGAGTTTTTATCATGAATGGGTATTGGACTTTGTCAAATGCCTTTTCTGCATCGATTGGTAAGATCATGTGGTTGTTGGGTTTTGTTTTATTTATGTGATGGATTACATTGATTGTTTTCCTAATGTTGAATCATCCTACATACCTGGTATAAATCCCACTTGATCATCATGAATTTTTTTTTTGATATGTTGCTGAATTTTGTTGATGGTTTTGTCTTCAATGTTCATGAAGGATATTGGTCTGTAATTTTCTTTTTGTGTGGTGTCTTTACCTGGTTTTGGTATCAGGGTTATTCTGGCCTCATAAAATGAGTTTGGGAGTATTCCGTCCTTTTCTATGCTCTGAAATACCCTTAGTAGTAGTGGTGTTAACTCTTCTCTGAAAGTTTGGTAGAATTCTCCAGTGAAACCATCTGGGCCAGGGCTTTTTTTGTTGTTGTTGAGAGTTTTTTAATTACCTTTTCAATCTCTTCTTTTGTTATAGGTTTACTTGTTGTTCTACCTCAGTTTGTGTTAATTTAGGTAGGTAGCGAGTTTCTAGAAATTTGTCCATTTCCTCTAGGTTTTCAAATTTATTAGAGCACTATTTTTCATAGTATTCTGTTATGATTCTTTTAATTTCAGCTGGGTCTGTTGTGATATCACCCATCTCATTTCTTATATAATTTGCTTCCTCGCCTGTTTTTCTTTTGTCAGTTTGGCCAATGGTTTAGTGATTTTGTTAATCTTTTCAAAGAACCAGCTTTTGGTCTTGTTAACTCTTTCCATTGTTTCTCTATTCTCTATTTCATTTAATTCTATGCTAATTCTTATTATTTCCTTTCTTCTGGCACCTGAGGGCTTCTTTTGCTGCTCTCTTTCTACTTGTTCAAGTTGTAGGACTAATGTATTGATTTTGACCCTTTCTTCTTTTTGGATGTGTGCTTTTATTGCTATAAACTGACCTCTGAGCACTGCTTTTGCTGTGTCCCAAAGGTTCTGGTAGGATATGTTTTCATTCTAGTTTGATTCTATGCGTTTATTTATTCCATCCTTAATTTATTCTATAACCCAGTAGTTTTTGAAAAAGTTGTTCAGTTTCCATGTGTTTGATTTTTTTTCCTTGCTTTTTCTGTTATTGATTTCTACTTTTATGGCTTTCCAGTCAGAAAAGAAGCTTTGTAATATTTCAGTGCTTTGGATTTTGTTAAGGGTTGCTTTATGACCTAATATGTGGTTTATTCTGGAGAATGTTCCGTGTGCACTGGAAAAGAAAGTATACTTGGCTGCTGTTGAGTTTAGTGTTCAGTATATGTCTATGAGATCAAGTTTGTTGATTGTAGTATTTAGCTCTTCCAAGTCTTTATAGAACTTCTTCCTGGAAGTTTTGTCCTTCACCGAAAGTGGTGTGTTGAAGGCTCCCACTATTATTGTGGAGCTGTCTTTCTCTCTTTTCAATGCTGTTAGAGTTTGTTTTAAGTATTTTGGAGCCCTCTTGTTGGGTGCGTAAATATTTATTATAGTTATGTCCTCCTGGTGTATTGATCCTTTAATCATTATATAGTGTCCTTCCTTATCCTTTGTGGTGGATTTTACTTTAAGGGTCTCTTTTGTCAGAGATTAATATTGCTACTCATGCTCTTTTTTGAGCATTGTTTGCTTAATATATTTTTTCCACCCTTTGAGTTTTAGTTTGTTTGTGTCTTTAAGTCTAAGGTGTGTCTCTTGTAGACAGCATATATATGGATCGTATGTTTTTATCCATTCTGCCACTCTCTGTCTGTTTATTGGTGCATTTAGTCCATTTACTTTCAGTGTAATTATTAATAGGTATGAGTTTAGTGCTGTCATTCTGACATCTTTTTTTGTATGCTGTTGACAGTTTCTTTTTTCCACTTAATTTTCTGTGTTGAGTCGTTTTTCTTTATGTATTTTCTTTTCATCTTTTTCATTGTGGTTGATTTTGTATTTGCTGAGTCTTTATATTTTTCTTGTTTTTTTATTTTGATGTGTAGGATTGTTAGTTTCCTTTGCGGTTAACTTAATATTTACTTGTTTTTCTAAGTGTAAACCAGTCTTCTATTTCTTTATATCGCCTTGATTTCCTCTTTATATGAAAAATCTATGTCTACATTTTTTGTCCCTCTTTTTTGTTTTAATGTTTTTGTCTTTTACATATGACATCTCTCCCTATTTTCAGTGTTTTAGCTTTGATTTATTTTTGTGACTTCCCTATTTGGGTTGATATCTGGTTGTTTTGTCCTGTGTTCTAGTCTTGGGTTGTTATCTGATGTTACTGATTTTCTAACCGGAGGACTCCCTTCATTATTTCTTGTAATTTTGGTTTGGTTTTTGCAAATTCCCTAAACTTCTGTTTATCTGGAAATGCCCTAATTTTGCAATCATATTTGAGATACAGTTTTGCTGCATATATAATTCTTGGGTGGCAATTTCTTTCCTTCAAGGCTCTACATATGTCATCCAATTGCCTTCTTGCCTGCGTGGTTTCTAGTGAGTAGTCTGAGCTTAGTCTTATTAACTCTCCTTTGTAGATGACTTTTCATTTATCCCTAGCCACTCTTAAAATTCTCTCTTTATCTTTGGTTTGGCAAGTTTAGTTATAATATGTCTTGGCGACTTTATTTTGGGATCTACTTTATGTGAGTTTCAATGAGCATCTTGGATAGATATCTTCTCATATTTCATGATATCAGGGAAGTTTTCTGTCAACTAATCTTCAACAGTTCTCTCTGTATTTTCTGTTATCCCCCCCCCCCCATTCTGGTACTCCAGTTACTAGTAAGTTATTGCTCTTGATAGAGTTCCATGCATTTCATCTTCAGTCTCACTAATTCTGCCTTCTACTGCCTCAATTCTGCTTCTATGACTTTCTGTTGAGTTGTCTAATTCTGAAATTTTATTGTTAATCTTCTGGATTTCTGACTTCTGTCTCTCGATGGACTCTTGACGTCTGTTTGATTTGTCATTATGATCTTGAATAACCTTCTTAATTTCCTCTATTGCTTTGTCTCTATGTTCTTGGATTTCTCTGCTTTTTGACGGGTGTCCTTCCTAATATCTTGACGAGTTCTATGTATTAATGTTTTGTATTCTGCCTCCGGTAGTTTTAAGAAAATATCTTACTCCAGAAAATTTATTGATTATTTTGGGAGCTTGTTGAATTCATCATGGTCTGCCTCTTTATGTGATTTGATATTGACTGTTGTCCCCAAGCCATCAATAATTTGTTACAGTTTATTTACTTTGTTTGCTTACTGTGTCCTAGCTTCTCATTTTGTTTTGTTTTGATATGCCCAGATAGGCTGCTCGTTTGAGCTAGTTTGATTATTGGCACCTTTTAAGCTCTAACATCCTGTCACCAGGTGGTTAGATCTGTTACTAAGTACGTAAGCCCAGGAGTCCATTAACTTTTCTTGTATGAATTCAGCTCAAGTGTCCAGGTAGTCAGTCACCAAGTATGTGATGCAGGTTCTCACTTACAGTCCTAGACAGGCATGTGTGATTGGTGTGGTCAGAGGTATCTGTCTGCAGTAGGGGGTCACACACTGAGCAAGGCAGGGGGCTGACAGCTCCCCTGAGTGTCTGAAATGAAAATGTGTCCCTATTCCCTAGAGGGCGTAGGTGGGTGGATTTTGCAGCCAGACGATGAGCTTCCAATGCTGTTGGTTGTAAGAACTGGTGGGCACCACTTATTTTTGGACCCCTGTCAAGGGGGCTTGGTGGTGTGCATGGAGCCACCAGTCCTCAGGCTCCTGATTTGGGCAGGTGAGGAACCTGTTTAATGGGCAGAGCAGTGTGAAATATCAGAAACCTACCACTTCACAGCTGAAACAGTTGAAGTTAGACTTCGGGTATATACTATGTTGTACTATGGTAATGAGGACCTATGCTGTTGAAATGGACCCACACAAGTCTATGCAGGGGTGAAAGGCATTCAAAGTCTGTGGACCTTTATGCCTGTGCCTAGGCAAAGGATCTGTGCCAGCACTGAGTTTCTGGCTTAGGGGAGCAGGCAGCTTATTTTTCCCTTTTTGTTAATTTGTTCCCTCTCCAAGGCAGGAGAATGGCTCAGGGTGCATGACTGTTCCTACTTCCAGCCCAGGGGACTCAGCAATCACTGAAGCCAGCCCTGGACCCAGTGCAGAGTGGGGAGGGTGAGGTAAATGGGAGAGAGGTTTTTCCCAAATGGTGTGTTTTTTGATCCCCTTGGTAGGCCAGATGCAAGTACTTATGTTTAGCTTGAGTGCTTGAGTGCTGTTTTTCACTGGTTCTGAATGGCTGAGTAGACTCTCTGCCACCGGGTGTCTCCTTATGAGGAAAATGCCTCCCGAGTGTCACTGCTTGCTTCACTGAACACAGGAACTGATCAGGACTGAAGGGCTCTGGCTTCTGCCAGGTTAGGTCTGGCAACTCCTCGCTGCTTCTGAACCATCTCTCCCTCCTCCTTCCAGTCAGTCTGATTCCTCAACTTTGCCTTTGATGTTTAGGGCTCCTAGATTGTCATATACTATTGATTCTCTTGTTTTTGCAGTTCTTTGTTGTAATAGGGACCACAGGAATCATCTAACTACTCCGCCATCTCTGCCCTGCCTCCCTCTTTCCTGTATTTTTATTGACTTTTTACTTTCTTCATGTGTGGCATCCTTGATGTCATCCCACAATTCTTCTGGTCTTTGGTCACTAATGTTTAGTGCATCAAATCTAGTCTTAAGACGGTCTCTAAATTTAGGAGAGATGTATTCAAGGTCATTCTTTGACTCTTGTGTACTTGCTTTGATTTTCTTTAGCTTCATCTTGAACTTTCACATGAGTAATGGATTTTTTTTCTGAAGTTGGCCCCTGGCTTTATCTTCACTGATGATATTGAGCTTCTTCAGTGTCTTTTTCTACAGAAGTAATCTATGTGATTCTTGTGTAATCCATCTGGCAACATCCACATGTATAGTGGTAGATTGTGTTATTGAGAAAAAGTATTTCTGATTTATAAGTCATTGGTCTTTCAGAATTCTATCATGCAGTCTCCTGCATCATTCCTATCACCAAGGCTGTATTTTCCAACTACTGATCCTTCTCTTTTGTTTCCACCTTTCACTTTCCAACAACCAGTAATTATTAATATATCTCAATTGCACATTTGATCAATTTCGGACTGCAGTAGCTTGTAAAATCTTCAATTTCTTAATTTTTGGCATTTGTGATTAGTGCATAAATGTGAAAAATAGTCATATAAATGGTTTTCCTTGTAAGTGTGTGGGTATTAACCTATTGATCTTCAAGATAGATCTAAAAATATTTATTTTAATGATGAATGCAATGTTGTTCTTTTTCAGTTTGTTGTTCCCATCATAATAGACTGCTATGGATTGACTTGTGTCCCCCAAAATATGTGTCAACTTGCCTAGGCCATGATATTCAGTATTGTGTAGTTGTCCTTCATTTTGTGATCTAATGTAATTATGCTATGTGTTGTAAATCTTAACCTTGATGATGTTAATGATGCAGAATCGGAGACAGTTATGTTAATGAGATGGGACACAATCTACAGGATTAGGTTGTATATTACTCAATCTCTTTTGAGATATAAAAGAGAGAAGCAAGTAGAGAGGAGAGGAATCTCATTACCACTAAGCATGAAGAGCCATGAGTGGATCTTGTCCTTTGGACGGGAGGCCCCTGTGCTAAGAAGCTGCTAGACCCAGGGGAAGATAGATGCCAATACACATGGAGATTTCCAAGAAACACAAGGCCCACAGATGTTGAAAGATGTTGACAAGGACTTTTCCCCAGAGCCAACAAAGAGAAAAAGACTTTTGCTAAAGCTGGTGCCCTGAATTCAGACTTCTAGCCACCTAAACTGTGAGAGAATAAATTTCTATTTGTTAAAGCCCTCCACTTGCAGTATTTCTGCTATTGCAACACTACATAAGTAAGACATAGACCATATGATTGTTGTATTCAAAATGGTCGATACCTAGGATATCAATCTTCTAGCGTTCCACTTCATTTTTGATGACTTCCAAATTTCCTTGATTCGTGCTTCATACATTCCACGTTCAGGTTACTAATGATGTTAGCAACTGTCACTTCTCATTTTGAGTCATGCCACATCAGCAAAAGAAGGTCCTGCAGGATCTTCATCCACTTCATTAAGGTCTCCTTTGAAAAGGCAGCTCTTCCCTGGTTGTATTTTTAGTGCTTTCCAACCTGGGGGACTCTTTCTTCCAGCACTCTATCAGAAAATATTCTGTTGTAATCCATAGGGTTTTTATTGACTAATTTTTGGGAGTAAATCACCAGGCCTATCTTCTTAGTCTGTCTTAGTCTGAAAGCTTGGCTGAAACCTGTCCACAATGAATGATCCTGCTGGTACTTGAAATATTGGTAGCATAGCTTCCAGCCTCATGGCAACATAAAAGCCACCACAGTACAAAACACTGACAGACAGGTGGTAGATACATAGATGATAGATACCTAAATGATAGATACATAGATAGATAGATGATAGACAGACAGATAGATAGGTAGATAGATGATAGGTAGATAGATAGTATGATGATTAAGATTGTATGTCAACTTGGGTAGGCCATGATTCTCAGTGTTTTGGCAGTTGTATAATACTGTGATCATTTTCCTGTTTAAATTTTATATGCAATCACCCTCATGATGGAATCTGCTGCGTGGTACCAGTGGGTGCAGGGCCTGTGGTGGCTCACCACCCCCTCAGTCTTCATCTCTCCACCTTCTGCTCACTACTTCCTTCCTGCTCACCTTGCCAAGATTTTTGGCTTTTTCTGGACCCAACAGTTCCTTCTAGTTGTCTCACCTCTCGTTCTTGGGACTTGAGCTAGCAGCTTACCTGTCAATCTTGGAATTGGTTGATCTTCACAGCCTTCGAGCAAGAGTCCTGCTTCCCAACCTGCTGATCTTGGGTTTGCCAACCCCTGCAGCTATGTGAATCAGGAGAAATCTTGTGGTCTTGTCTGCTGATCTTGGAATTCGTCGACCTTCACAGCCTGTGGGTTAGCCAGTTTCTGCAGCTGTGTGAATTGGGAGAAGCCTCTACTCTGACCCACAGGGACATTCTAGCCTCTACAATCATGTGAGCTGTTTCCTTGTTATAAATCTCTCTCTATATATATTGTTATTCACTTTACTGGTTTTGTTTCTCTAGAGAAACCAGCCTGAGAAATTTTGTACCGAGAGAGTGGGGTGCTGCCCTAACAGATACCTAAGATGTGGAAGCGGTTTTGAAACTGTGACTGGATAGAGATGCGGCAGTGGCAGAGGATCAGCAGCAGCTGAGAATCTGCAGTGGCAGAACCAGGAGACCAGTGCAAGACAGCACAGAGTGAGAAAGCTGAATGCCTGTGTGTATGAGGCTTCCTGGCCGAGCGGGGTTCCTCCAGGCACTTATCACTGGAGTTACAGAGTTTTGGAACACTTTCCCCAGCAGGGCAGATGCGGGTGTGAGGCCTGAGGTCTGAGAGGCCACAGGAAGCAGAAGCTGAAGAGAGAAAGAACACAAGAAACCGAGTTTCCTCAGTCTCAAAAGGTAAGACCAGGACCTCTGGGGTTTCAAAGGGTGGAGCCATGGCCTCTGTTGTTTCTAAGGGAAGTCTCCACTCAGATGGACTAGGAGAATGAGACCACCTAAAGCCGAGGAAGCAGAGTTGCTGTCCCAGTGGACCTGGAATGCAGAGCTGAAGCTCAGGGCAGAGGGGCCTCTACTCAGAATCTGGAGAGTGTGGCCAATACGTAAAGTCTGGAGGGCAGAGCTATTCTGTGAATGGTCTCAGAGAACAGAGAAGTATTTTCAAGCCTTGAGAGCTAATATAATGTGTTCTGCTAGTTTGCCTGGTACCTGTTATTCCTTCTTTCCCTGTAATGTCTCCCATTTGTAATGGAAATGTCTAGCTTGTGCCTATTCTGTCATTGTACTTTTGGAAGCAGGTAACTTGTATTCTAGATTTCACAGATGAAGAGGAATTTTTGGATTTTGGACTTGGAGTTAAGACTTTTGCTATGATATGATGGGGTGAATATGTTTTGCATGTTGCAAGGATGTGATTTTGGGGGGACCAAAGGGTGGAATGTCATGGATTGAATTATGTCCTCCCAAAAATGTGTGTATCAATTTGGCTAGGCCATGATTCCCAGTACTGTGTGGTTGTCCTCCATTTTGTGATTGTAGTTTTACATTAAAGATGATTAGGGTGGGATTGTAATACCACCCTTACCCAGGTCACATCCCTGATCCAATGTAAAGGAAGTTTCCCTGGGGTGTGGCTTGCACCACCTTTTATCTTTCAAGAGATAAAAGGAAAAGGAAGTAAGCAGAGAGTTGGGGACCTCATACCACCAAGAAAGCAGTGCCAGGAGCAGAGTGCGTCCTTTTAACCCAGAATCCCTGCTCAGAGAAGCTCCTAGTCTGGTGGAAGATTGATGAGAAAGATGACAGAGACAGAAAGCCTTCTCCTGGAGCTGAAGCCCTGAATTTGGACTTTTAGCCTACTTTACTGTGAGAATATAAGCTTCTCTTTGTTAAAGCCATTCACTTGTGGTATTTCTGTTATAGCAACACTACATGACCAAGACAGACAGACAGATAGACAGATAACAAACCCGGTAGCAATGAATAACCAAGAATGTTGTCTTGAAATACCATTTCCCACTGAAAGATACCAGAGTTTCTTGGAGAAATTCTCTACTTCAGATCTGGAAGAAGAAATGTGTAAGATGAGCCTGAAACACTTTGTCATAGCAGACAGCAAGGACATTATCAAAGACCAGTAGGGTCAGATGAAAGAAACTCAGGAGCCAACATGAAGAGACTCCCACTGGCCAATGTGAGATAATTTGAGCTTCAAAAAGGAAAATAATTGTAATCTATTGAAAACCATCAAATTCATGAGTTCATAATATTTTTAGTTAATTGATCATCTTTTGAAGATGATAAGGAACTAATTTATTATCTTTAAGTAAAGAGAACGTATCATACATTTATCCTGCTTTTCCTATGAGTCATACTTCTGTGTAGTCTAGTAGTAGATGAGGAAACGTATCTCTTTACAAAACTATTCCAGGTAATAGGTGAAAAAGCAGTGATAGAAATTGAAAATTAGCATCTTGCAAACCTGAATGAACTGATGGACTGAGGCACTGAGCATGGATGGCTGCTAATATCACAAATGAGAAAAATACCCATATGTTCAGTGCCTCATGATGAGAGAGCATGACCTTTTGAGTACTGACAAAGGAGCAGATCCAGCCACAGGATATACAGATGAGAGCAGGTGTTCAACATCACCATGAGTGTGTAGTTAACAAAACCCAGACTTGGGTTCTCCATAGGTGTTACAACAAACAGGAAGAGGAAGGGGTGCTAAAGGGGTCTGTAAAAGGGGGAGATTTACAAGTGCCCAGGGATGTACCTTTGGGTATGAAGAAATGCAGTGTGTGATCACTACACAGGGAAGGGAGATACAGGTGGATAGTGGGTTAAGCACATGAGCGGCTTCTCAGGTGCCAGCTCTGTTTCCTAACTTGTGTGGTGGTTACAAGGATGTTTGCCTAAAATATCTCCTTAAGCCATATGCTTTGTGGGATTTTCTGAACCTGTTTTAATTTTACAATATAAAAAAGTTATTAAAAACAAAGTAATAGAGAAAATTGCCAAGAGATCTTGTTGAAGCACAGATTCGAAGTCCCTCCCCCAGAGCTTCTGATGCAGTGGGTTTGGGCAAGGGCAGGAGAATTTCCTTTCCGCCATGCTCCCAGGTGATGCTGATGCCACCAGTCGGTGGGCTGCAGTTAGAGTAACTCTGGGAGAGAGAACATGGATTAGCTATTAAATTTATGGCCAGCGTTTATAATAGTAATATCTTGTGTAGCTACTCTGAGCCAGATTCCGCAGTAAGTACCTAATTGGACTTAACTCTCACAATAACCCTGCAGTCAGTATCATTATGTGCCTTTGAAACATGGAGCCATGAAGCTGAGAGAACAGAGTGACAGGTGCAAGGACAAGAATATGGATTGCCATCCTCAGGGTTCACACCAGTACCTCAGCCTCTGCAGCTTGAGTCCCAAGTACTACACTATGCTGCCTCACTCGTCATTGGAAACATTATTGGACTCTTATAGGCAAATTTATATTGTAAAGCTGGCCCCTTCCTTGAGGCATCTCTGGGTGTCAGGGTTAGCCCATGCATGCCAAGCCCCAGTGAAGAAGAAAGCTAGTGGTCTCGGCTCAGTGAGCCTCAGCCTCCACACTTCTGGTGAGCTACCATGCACCCAATGTCTCAGTCAGCCTGTGATGGGTAGCAAAACCCCAAAACCAAGTGGCCAAAACAATAACAGTTTGTTCTTTCTCACAATTCTGTAGGTGGGCTGGGCTCTGTGGGGTGGTAACAGCCAGGGCTGCTCCTGTGGCTCCATTCCCTAGGGAGCTCCACTGAGGCTGAAGGTCTAAGATGTCCCCACTGCCATGCCTGGGCTTTGGTGCAGGCCATCAGCTGTCCTCTCTCTCTACATGGGCTCCCACCATTCAGTAGTCTAACCCAGCTTGTTTGAGTGGCAGGGAAGCATCCGGAGAGGGCAGCCCCCGTGCACAGCACCTGCAAACTTCTGCTGGCCTTACATTTGCTAATGTCCCATTGGCCAAGGCAAGTCACACAGCTAAGCCCAGAGACAAAGTGGGAGGAACTGCCCAAGGGCCCGGGCCCTGGAAAGCATCATTTTTTGGTGGTTACGATAGTAACCCACCACATGTCATACTTGCATGTTGCTGTAATGCTGAAAGCTATGCCATTAGTATTTCATATGTCAGCAAGGTCACCCATTGTAGACAGGTTTCAG
Source organism: Trichechus manatus latirostris (assembly GCF_000243295.1). NCBI lineage: Eukaryota > Metazoa > Chordata > Mammalia > Sirenia > Trichechidae > Trichechus > Trichechus manatus. The sequence continues at coordinate 1,506,976 of NW_004443978.1, read as the reverse complement.
TGGAGCTCCAGACTAAGAGACTAGGAAGAAAGGCCTGGCAATCTACTTCTGAAAATTAGGCAATGAACACCCTATGGGTCACAACAGAATATTATCCAATATAGTTTTGGGAGAAGAACCCCCTAGGTTGGAAGTCAATCAAAATACACAGTGGCCACATCAATGAACACAAGCATACCAACCATTGTGAAGGTGATGCAGGACCAGGCAATGTTTCATTCTGTTGTTCATATGGGGTTGCCGTGAGTCAGGGCTGATTTGATGGCAGTTAACAACTATTTTAACAGTCTACCCCTCCCAACACAACTCAGGGATCTGCCACCATCACTGACCAATGTAGGTATAAGGAAAGAGTCTCTCATTCCAGCCAGCCACCCCCAATAAAATTGGTACCAGATTCCCCAGGCTGTTCTCAGGGTCAAAAACTATGGCTATAGAAGATAGGAGCCAGAAGAATTTGGAGACCAACCAGTCCATGATCTCTGAACCTGATATGCACCAGACTCCCTAGGATGTCATGGGGGACCCCACAGCACTCCTTCAGTGAGCCCACCCAATGTGGACCTTGAGTCTAACCAGGCTCTGGGTCTAACCACCAGTATACAGGGAAGACAGGACAGAGAAGTGTCAAATAGTAATCATCCTTTGAGTATCCCAGCTAGACAAAGCGTGGTCCACAGACCTAAGGAATCAGAATCTGCATTTTAACAATATCTGCAGGTGGCTCAGGTGTACAGGAAAATTTGAGAAGCTCTAAGGGACCAGGGACCCTCTCCTTCAACAAATAGATTACAAGAAAAACAAAAGGAGAGTGGGGAAAGCTATGAATGAAAAGAGAATTATGACTCATGTCTATAAATGTAATGGGTGGGCTTTGCTGGGATGGTGATTTGTATAAACCAACTGTAGAATTTTGAGCATTGACTGGATATTTGATAATAAAAATGTTATTAACTTTTAGGTATTAAAATTGTATCTGGTTATATTAAACATTCTCATCTTTTAGAAACGCATCCTGAAGTATTTACATAAAATATGACACTATGTCTGGAATGGGTTTCAGTCTAGTGTGCAGTGGGGGGATGGGTAGGGCACAGCTAGACGTTAACTGGCCTGGGGCTGGTCATGAAGCCGGGGGTAGGACATGGCCTTCAAACCACTACTCTCTCTGCTGTTGCCTATGTTTGAAAATTTCCATAATAAAAAGCTATTTTTAATTTCCTGGGGGTGTTTTAAAGATACACAGATTCCTAGTTGTTACCTCAGGCCTATCAAATCAGATTGTCTGGAAAAGGTTTTGTTGTTGTTTTGTTTGCTTGGTTGTTTTCATCATTCCAGGTAATCCAGATGCATTTGGTGCCAGGACTGAGGTTTGGAATCACTGATTGTATTCAAAGGTTAAATCTAGAAAGAGTTAAATCACACAGGGACTCAGCCGTACTCTCAGCAGGGCAGCCCAGAGAGGCATAAGTCTGGGTTGTAGCGGACACTGGGCAGTGAGGGAGGGAGAGGGAACTCAAGTTATTCAGAGACAGAAACAAACCAGCTTCTTTCTGAGAAGCTAAGTCAGGATAGCCTGTTCCTAGACCAGAAAACCTCTCTCTCCCCTGTGAAGTTCAGGGTCCCAGGAGAGCAGTGGGAAGGGAAACACAGGCCCACACAGGCCCTCTGCAAGCAGAGTTTGTGCAGTATGCCCAGCCCGTGCCCAGAACCAAGCTTAGGCACAGAGGGGAGGCGGGGAGCGTGACCCCAGGTACTCCAGGCAGGATAGCCTGTTTCAAAGTCTCTGCCTAGGCCACACTCTCTAAAGTTCAGCCTTTAGAGACTTGCTCCTTTCAGTTAACAAGTGTTCTCATTTAAAATGCAAATGCCTCTGGGAGATAGCACAGATACTTTATTCAGAACAATCATTTTTATGAGGTCATGCAGGAGTTTGGCAAACTCAAATGCCCACAGAGGACAGGCCAGTTACATAAACGTGAAAATCTGGCCAAAAAAGAGATCTTGGGTTGGCAGAGTCAGAAGAACGAAGAGTGCGTGCCCTTCTGAAGCCTTCAAGTCCACAGCAACCATATCAACAATGCACCACGCTCAGCAGAGGACTCGCTGCTGGCTTTCCCACCCCTGACATGCAAAGTGGCTGGGCTAGTGCTAGCAGCTCGGCCTTGGACAGATCAGGAAATCACTCAAGTCTCAATTTCCCCATCTGAAAATGGGCATAAAACTATCCTCACAACAAAAAGTGATTGAAAGACTCCATGAAATAGGGCCTGGGAAAATACAAATTTCCACACAAGCGTAAAAGAGCACTATTCCTTATACTCTGCCCTAATTCTACTCCATGTGTTAACATTTTTGCTTGAATATTAATAGTATCTCTCTGGAATGATTCAGCACAAGACACCTGTCCAGAGTTGAAGTTCTGTTTATTTCAGTCAAGCACAGAGGGGTGAGCCACTCCTCTAAAAGAGACTGCCCTGATGCTATTCAGTGCTCTCTGGAGCATTCTCAAAGCATTCCCAGATACTCTCCCTGGGACTCATAGCAGCCCTAATGGAGCGTGGGAGCTGCCCAAAGCCTCAGTGAGAATCCCAGTAGCCGGCCAGTTGGTATCTCCATTTGCAACCCACATGCGCCTCTTAGTGGAGCATCAGCCTGCTCTGTGTCTTTACTTAATCATCCTCCCTACAGCCGGGCAGAGCCGTCTGGTTCAGCTGTTTCTCCAGCACCTAGCACACATGTACAGACTCTATGAGCTGTCTCCGAGGGAGGTGGAGAAGAGATCCCATGCACCGGGAGACCGTTTCCACCTCAAGGCTTCGTCAGAGGTGTCCCATGGACAGAGAGAGACACAAACTGCTCCAATCCACCTTTCTGTTCTCTAAGAGGCTCTCTGTTCTCAAGTGCTGCTGGGGTTGAAGAAAAGTCTCACTGGGTAGAAAGACCTCTTGTTCCACCTTCAAAGCCGAGCTCACAGGCAACAGTTAGCTGAGTCAGTTGCCTCCTAGTGCACCTCAGATGCACCTGGGGTGGGTGTAGGGGAGTAATTGCAGCCATCCAGAACAACAGCATGAAGATTTCTTTGAAGAGGAAATGTCAGACATCAAATGTCTGGATGGTTTTCACTAGGAAAAATAATTGCACAAAGGAAAAGTTTGGGGAGATGGCTATCTCCTATTGCTTTTGTACGTTACAGGAACAAGAAGTTATACAACGTATGCTTACACCAAAACTGGAAAGATCCTTGCTTGCTTAAGTGCAAAATTAAGGACACTTGCCTAGAAGAGCTTTACCCACCCCCCCAGAATGCACCACACCTTACACATGGCTCCTTGTCTACCTTAAGAATGACCCTGAGTGGTCGATTTTGCTTTCTCATTTTATAGTGAAAAGACACACCTCACCAAGGGTATGGTTGGTGAGCTAGCTGATGTCCCATCATAGACTCAGTACCACCAAAGCTTCTGTTTTGGAAGAGAATCTGGGGGTCAAAATCAGTAGGGTGAGGGAAGACAGCAGCAGCATAAGGCATGGCCAGCTAAACCTGCCCTGCCCTTGGGGGGATGTACTCATGGGGTGGCCCACCATGGTTGGCCACTCGAGTTGGCCTACATGCACAGTGCCCCACCTCTCTCCCCTATTCAGACCCAGGACAAGTGAGCTTTCCTAGGCAGCAAACCACCCCAACATGACTGGCTTAAAACAACAGCGTGTGTGCATTCATCCATGCGTTTGGATTTGCAATCTAGATGGCTTCAATGGGGCTCCTCTGGCCTTGTTGAGCTCACTCATGTATCTGTGCTTAGCTGCCAGCTGGATTGAAATCTTCTTCCAAAACAGGTCTAGCTGGCCTACAGTGACCTCCTCGAGAAGGCTCATCTCTGTTACACGTGGTGACTCATCCTCAGCTGGCAGGCCCAAGCATGGTCACATGGTGACAGTGGAGCCCCTAAAAAGGTGGAAGGATGCAATGTCTCTGAGGCCCAGCTAAGGACTGTCATGTGGTCATTTCTGCCACATTCTATTGGCCAGCCCAGAGTCTAGGGGCAGGGACATTCTAAATGCAAGGGACAAAGGGGCAGAAATGCATTGATTGTCTTGCTTTCTGCAGCACTGCCATCCCTATGGTTTCCATTCAGCACAAGTTAAAGGTCACAGCTTACATCTCTCAATGCTTCCTAGGGTCTTCTCGAGATTTTTCCTCTGGACAGGTTGCTGGCCTCCACCCCAAACCAGACGTCAACAGAGGCACATTCTTTTGATTATGAACAAATCAACAGACTAAAGGAAGGGGTGGCTCTAACAATGAAACCCAGCAGGCTGACTCCAGGCTGGGCGTCAGAATCCTCCAGAGGGCTTTAAAACTCCCAAAATGGCCCACATGACCTGAGTCAGAAACAGGGTGGCAGGGCACAAGTGTTGTTGAAGGCTCCCCAGATACCTCAAATGTAAACTGGTGTAGAGACACTGAGGGCTAGCCTGTGGCAGGAATGGCTCAACCCTGGTCCTCACCCTTGCTGTGCTATAGAGCCCCTGAGGAGCTTTTAACTCACAACCCAGTTCAGAAGATCAGGATCTCTGGGGGTGGGCCAGCACCAGAGGTTTTTAAGGCTCCTCTGAGATTCCAGTGGACAGCACACAGAAGGACCCTCCACTAGTGCCCGGTGCCTTCCTTCAAGCCCAATTGTGCAGAAGCACTTTCTGGGTGGACAGGACTCAACCATCCTTCATGCTTCCAGGGTTGTTCTGGGTCATTCTGGCAGGATCGGGTCCCCTCCCCTGATTTTCTGCTCTCTACAGCACTCCTAGCTGTGGCCCCTCCTTTGTCCCCTTAACCAGCGTCCTTCATCACATCAGCAGCCCTGGGAATGTGACCTAGCTCTGCAGACGTCAGAGGCAGCGGATCATATCCACTCCCGTGACATGCTTTGGATTTGGATGCCAAGTGCAACTTACATGATTTTCAAGGGAGGACAGATGCCTTGGCAGGAATAATGTGGAGTCATGTAGCTGAGTAGCAGGCTCCAGCCTGTGACCTGCTGTGTCCTTGGGGTGGGAAGGGCAGTCATGTGGCTTGGTCCTAAGCTGGATGTCACCTCCATTCCCAAGTGTGGCCAAGCCCAGGGAGGGAAAGACTGTGAGTCACAGGACACAGCCCCCACAGCCTGAGGTATAGACCCCACCTTAAGAAGGCCACAGCTGGGGCTACTCCTTCAAGGGCAACAAAAGTCTTCTCTCCAATCTATACCCTACTCCTGTCCCACCCCAAGCCTGAAGTCAAAACCTGGAGAGAAGGAATATAGAAGGGAGAAGGCTGGCCTCAAGGTTTAACACAAACACGGGCAAAACCACATGCACGCATACACACACATACACAGTACATATACCATACACACACATACACACACCACACAACATAATCACACACACACCATATTGTTAAAACAAAAGTCATATTAAACCAATAGAAATTGGTTGAAGTTTATTTAATATTAAAAAAAGAAAAACCCAAACCCATTGCTGTTGAGTCAAGTCTGACTCATAGGGACCCTATAGGACAGAATAGAACACCCCATAGGGTTTCTAAGGAGTGGGTGGTGGGTTCGAACTTCTGACCTTTTGGTTAACAGCTGAATTCTTAAATTGGGGTAATATATTCACTATGGAGTCAAAAATGTTTCAGAGAGGAACTTCACCAACTTATCAACATTGCCATGGAAAAATGACTGCAACAGAACTGATAAAAAACAGTTCGTGGATGGGAAGGATTCCACACAGCTTCCTCCTGAAGAACAATTAAAATAATTATTGATTTACCCTAAAAGATAGCTCTAGTCTGAACTTTGGAGTTTCTGTGTTTCGAAACCGACTGCACATGGACAATTCTTCAAAACAGCCCAGTGTCTAAGGCAAAACAGTCTTTACTAATTTATCTACTAGGCTCTTGGTTGACTTAAAGATGACTTTAAGAAACCAGTTTCCTCAAGACTTAAGGTTCAAAAGAATATCCAAGGGCAATGGCCTGGGTGAGTCACCTCACCTACATGTACCCCAGAAACCTGGATTCCAGGAGAATTAAAATTCTGCTTATCAGCATAACATACACATCACACTACACACACACACACTCACCATACACACATACAAACCACACACATACATGTACATACACACCACACAAAATCACACACACACCACACACACCACACCAGACACACACAAACTGCAAACACACCACATACACACCACACACACACACCACATCCACACAAACACACCAGTCTTTGTTTGGATTTCAGTAACACTATCCATCATATAGAAAAACAATCTCCATTTCTCTAGGCCCCATCTTCTCCTTTGGTTTGTTTGTATTATGTGGCCATTAGAAGGTCTTCTCGGGCTGATTGAGAAGAGTCCTGCTGGGAAAACAGCCTCTCATGGTCCTTTGCCCCGAGCTCCCCGAGGCTCCGTTTCTGCACCCTGGGTCTGTGGGTTTTCACAGCGTGTTTGAGAGAATTGCTGGTTCGCCTCTACATGTGCTGCTTTGGCGGATCCTGGGTCTGCCCTCATAAAGCCCCCTGGGGACTCTGCAGCTATGTCATCGAGCCCCCTGCCAGGCACAGCGCTGCCCTGGGCTCACCTTAGGCTATTCTTATGTGTGAGCCAGTTCAAGCCTGCTTAACCATGAAGAACTGCTGGTGAGCAGCCTGCTTGGTCCTTCATGCTGGGGCTGGGTCAGACATCTGGGCTGCAACGGTTGGGTCTTTGGTTGCCAACCACCAAACAGATTCTGCTGATGTAAGCAGAGAAAGGGAGAATCAGGCAGAGAACAAGAGCAGGGGTCCAGGGTCTTGGGAGCCCAAGTAGACCTTGCTCTGCCACCACTGGCCACACCTACCATGCAGAAGCCCATCAATTCTGGTCACAAGCCCACACCTTAGTGCCAGATGCCACCCTCAGGACTCTCCACAAATAGAAAGGGGCTTGATGCCAGGCATTTCCTCAGGTAGGCCGTCTGGTTCCCATGGCCCTTGGACTTAAGGAGGGGATTGAATCCATAGCTATAACATATGGTGAGTAAAAAGTGAGCTACCATAAAAGAGAGATGTCAATAAGACTTGTGAAGCCACGTTTGTATGTTCTTCCATGCAGAAACAAGCACAGCATGTGAAACGGCCACTAGTGTAGAATGATTGGTTCACGGACAGACCCCTGACCTGACTCGGCCCACATGGGGACAATGAAACTCAATTCTGGAATTTGGGCTCTCAGGGAACAGACTCTCTTCTCAGGATCTGAGGTGGTCATGAGGTGAGGCAAGAGTTCCTGGAGGCCTCCCTCTGAAACCTGAGAATGAAGCCAACGTGGTGGAAGGGAAGACTGAGTGATGGAGAGAAATCACGTCCAAGGGAGACTCAGAGACCAGATTTCGCTCTCATTTCTCCCTGAACATGCCTCCAATAATGCTGTCACCTTATGGTCCAACATAGTTGCCCCAGCTCCAGTCATCTCATCTACATCCTAACCAGTGGAAAAAAAAAATAGACAAAAATGAAAGCCACCTGTCTTCTAAAGAAGCACCTGGAAGCTGCCACAGGACACTTCAGCTTATATCCCATTGACTTTGATACCATTGACATGATTTCTTGTTGTTAGTTGCCATCAAGTCAGCCTGTGAGTCAGGTGATACAATGTAGAATTGCTCCATAGGGTTTCCTTGGAGCTATAATCTTTACAGAAGTAGTTTACAAACCTTTCTTCCATGCCGCCGTTGGGTGGGTTCAAACCACCAACCTTTAGGTTAGCAGCCAATTGCACACTACTTACACCACTCAGGCTCCTTAGTCAAATGGCTATACTTGGCTATAAACAGGTTGAAAATGATGTCTTTGTTCTAATAGAATAAAATTAGGATCGAAATCAGAGATTTTTCTCCTCTGGAAGAAGAGAGACTGGGGTGTTAGGGAACAACTTGCCTCCTTGGCCTGGCCTGAAAAAGGCCTGCTATGGGGCTTAGGGCCACTGGGCCTGCACTCACCTAATGAGGAGACCACCCACTGGCAACTGCTTCTAGAAAGCCCAAGTCTGAAGCTTCCCTAGGACTGATATCAGGTTTCTAAATTGCCCCCTTGAGGTCCTGGAGAGACGACAGTTGGATATAGAGGGCTGTTGCTTCCAGCCACTTAGGCAAACAACTACAGTGTGATTTACTGACCTTTGTTTGGTCATTGTCTTGAAAATAGCTTAGCTAGGAAGCCACTTGGCTGCCTAAAAAATACTCAATCTGAGTGTCTGAGCTTGAGAGGATAAAAGAGAGTCACCCGTCATGGTGAGATGGTTAAAATTCGCAGCATTTGGAATAGTCTAGCCCAAACAATGGGCTGACTATCTGGATTCCCAAGGAAACTCATCTTGGATGTTGTCCCTCAGTATTGAAAGTAAATAAAACATCAAATGCCAGATGGACAAGCACTCATCAGGAGTGATGGGTCGTGGCCATGGTTTGGCTTCTCCTCTGCCCACAGCTGGGTCCCTCTGGGCAGTGAGGCCTGTCAGGAGTTGGGCAAAATGGGATTTAAGGAGATGTATCCCAGAATCAGACAACCATATGGTCTATAATGCCAGGAATGACAATTTGAAGAGGAACAGTGCTGCATTTATCATCAAACAGGACATTTCAAGATCTGTCCTGAAGTATAACACTGTCACTGACAGGATAATATCCATATGCTTACAAGGAAGACCAGTTAATACGACTATTATTCAAATTTACACACCAACCACTAAGGTCAAAGATGAAGAAATTGAAGATTTTTACCAGCTTCTGCAGACTGAAATTGATCAAACATGCAGTCAGGATGCAATGATAATTACTGCTGATTGGAATGCTAAAGTTGGAAACAAAGAAGAAGGAGTAGTAGTTGGAAAATATGGTGTTGGTGACAGAAATGATGCTGGAGATCGCATGATAGAATTTTGCAAGACCAACAATTTCTTCATTACAAATACCTTTTTCAGCAACATAAATGGCGACTATACACATGGACCTTGCCAGAAGGAATACACAGGAGTCAAATCTACTATATCTGTGGAAAGAGACAATGGAAAAGTTCAATATCAACAGTCAGAACAAGGCTGGAGACTTGTTGCTTATATGCAAGTTCAAGTTGAAACTGAAGAAAATTAGAACAAGTCCATGAGAGCCAAAGTACTACCTTGAGTATATCCCACCTGAATTTAGAGACCACCTGACCATCTCAAGAACAGATTTGACACGTTGAACACTAACAACCGAAGATCAGACAAGTTGTGGAATGACATCAAGGACATCATACATGAAGAAAACAAGAGGTCATTAAAAAGACAGAAAGAAAGAAAAGACCAAAACGGATGTCAGAAGAGATTCTGAAACTTGCTCTTGAACATTGAGTAGCTAAAGCAAAAGGAAGAAATGATGAAGTAAAAGAACTGAACAGGAGATTTCAAAGTGTGGCTCCAGAAGACAAAGTAAAATATTATAATGACATGTGCAAAGAACTGGAGATACAAAACCAAAAGGAAAGAACACACTCAGCATTTCACAAGTTGAAAGAACTGAAGAAAAAATTTAAGCCTCAAGTTGCAATATTGAAGAATTCTATGGGGAAAATATTAAATGATGCAGGAAGCATCAAAAGAAGATGGAAGGAATACACAGAGTTATTATATCAAAAAGAATTGGTTGACGTTCAACCATTTCAAGAGGTAGCATATGATCAGGAACCGATGGTACTGAAGGAAGAAGTCCAAGCTGCATTGAAGGTGTTGGTGAAAAACAAGGGGCTCCAGGAATTGATGGAGTATCAGTTGAGATGTTTCAACAAACGGATGCAGTGCTGGAAGTGTTCACTCATCTATGCCAAGAAATTTGGAAGACAGCTATCTGGCCAACCCGCTGGAAGAGATGCATATTTATGCCTATTCCCAAGAAAGGTGATCCAACCCAATGCCAGAATTATCCAACAATATCACTAATATCACATACAAGTAAGATTTTGCGGAAGATCATTCAAAAGTGGCTGCAGTAGTGTATCAACAGGGAACTGCTAGGAATTCAGGCCGGATTCGGAAGATGAGATAGAACCAGGGATATCACTGCTGATATCAGATGGATCCTGGCTGAAACAAAGAATATCAGAAAGATGTTTACCTGTGTTTTATTGACTATGCAAAGGCATTCGACTGTGTGGATCATAGCAAATTATGGATAACATTGGGAAGAATGGGAATTCCAGAACATTTAATTGTGCTTATGAGGAACCTGACATAGATCAAGAGGCACTTGTTGGAACAGAACAAGGGGATACTGCGTGGCTTAAAGTCAAGAAAGGTGTGTGTCAGGGTTGTATCTTTCATCATACCTATTCAATCTGTATGCTGAGCAAATAATCCAAGAAGCTGGACTATATGAAGAAGAATGGGGCACCAGGATTGGATGAAGACTTGCTAACAACCTGCGTTATGCTCATGACACAACCTTGCTTGCTGAAAGTGAAGAGGACTTGAAGCACTTCCTGATGAAGGTCAAAGTCCACAGCCTTCAGTATGGACTACACCTCAACATAAAGAAAACAAAAATCCTCACAACTGGATCAATAAACAACATCATGATAAGCAGAGAAAAGATTGAAGTTGTCAAGGATTTCATTTTACTTGTATCCACTATCAACGCCCAGGAAGCTGCAGTCAAGAAATGAAAAGATGCATTGTATTGGGTAAATCTGCTGCAAAAGCCTTCTTTAAAGTGTTGAAAAGCAAAGACGTCACTTTGAGGACTAACGTGTGCCTGACCCAAGCCATGGTGTTTTCAATAGCCTCATATGCATGCAAAAGCTGGACAATGAATAAGGAACACTGAAGAAGAATTGACACCTTTGAATTGTGGTGTTGGTGAAGAATATTGAATATACCATGGACTGCCAAAACAACGAACAAATCTATCTTGGAAGAAGTACAACCAGAATGCTCCTTAGAAGCAAGGATGGCAAGACTACATCTCACGTACTTTGGACATGTTATCAGGAGGGATCAGTCTCTGGAGAAGGACATCACGCTTGGTAAAATAGAGGGTCAGCAAAAAAGAGGAAGACCTTCAATGAGATGGATTGACACAGTGGCTGCAACAATGAACTCAAGCATAACAATTGTGAGCATGGTGCAGGACCGGGCAGTGTTTCTTTCTGTAGTACATAGGGTTGCTATTAGTCAGAACCAACTTAACTGCACCTAACAAAAACAACATCCCAGAAATTTTGGAGCTTGGGACCCTGTTTCTCCAGGGACTCACATGGCACAGGGCAGAGTTTTCAACTTAGGGACTTCAATAGGCTCAATGTTCAGGGTCAGAAGTGGTGATGCCCTTGTTTCAGGTAAGCCCCACCTCCATCTTTGTTGTGTGTAGGTTTTGCTCGACATGTCATCTGGGGGAAGGTGAGTGGGCAATGAGATGACATCATCCAGACCTTTGTTCAAGCACGGTCTCACCACTTGGGGAGGGCCCTGGGCCAGTTCCTTCACACCTGAGTCTGGCTTCCCTACTGTATAGCAGAGGTAACACTACCTCCCACGTCACTGGGATGGCCACACATGAACCAGACCTGGGGAAAAACAGGACTCATAGGCAGTATTATTAGTGATGACACAGGCCAACCTCTCCTCGTGGTTCAGATAACTGGGGTTCTGTGTCATCACCAGCATCTATCTTGTGCCTGCTTGAGTCACTAGCTTTTCTGTCACCTCACTCACAGGGACTGGTACCCAGGGGCCTGTTGGTGGACACCCTGAAGTTGTCCTGCTGCCCCAGGACCACCCTCTCCCGTGCTCTGTGTACCTCCTGTCCGGGGGAGTCCTCCTGCCTCTGTAGTAAGATCACCATGACATCTATCCCACAGAGGGTTCATCTCTACTAGGACCTACCCACCTGTCCCTCACTCCAGAGACCCTCCCGCACTGCTGATACCCAACACCCAGGGATGAGCCCCAGGAAACCTCTACCAGCCATAGACCACGGATGGCAAGAGTCCCACCAGCGGACACAACCTCTTCCCTTTCCATTCAACTCAGAGATATGTCCAGTGTCAACAGCCTCCCAAGACACCCTGAAATCTACATTTGCATACCCCTCCCATGCCAGAATCTCCACACTGATCAGTCTGTAGAGAGTGACTTCTGGAGCTGGCATAGTGTGGACAGTGAAGGCTCAGGGGCACAAGCCAGGAAGACAAGCAGCAGTTCAAGGATGGGCTGCCATTTCCTCCCTGCCTCTGCCTCTTCTTTGCTTTCCCTTCCCAAAGGCATACACAGTGCTAAGTCCCTCTTTGGAAGCACCTTATTTTTTTTGAAAGCCAAAAATACTTTTATTCTAAAATTATAAGTGTGCAAATAAACACACTGTGTACATTAATGTAAATAGTTAAACAAAAGGCATACAAACAAAAGTGGGTATGATTTTTAGCTCTTACTCTTATAGGTTTTATTGCCTGCCCCTACATGCCCAGTCTGGCAAATGCACTGCCTACACGACCTACAAAGGAATAACTGGGAGGAATTTGGCAGGTGCAAACTGTTATCAGTTGGTCAAAACTAAATCTTAAACCAGTTTCTCTTAACTCTAGCTTGATAAAGTATGTCTTACCTTATTATGTAACATATTGGTCAAGGTATTTATTATTGAACTGAGTCACTTTTTCAGAGAAAAAATAGTAGAGTTACCTGATGTAAAAATCTCATTTAATATCATCCACACAACATAAAAGAAACCATAGCCATTAAGGCTCTATGGTCAATGGCAAAGATTTCCAGATTGAGATCTGTCAGTATGTTTGACTTTTGTGCTTTCTAAGTCTAATTTGTCTTTATGCCTTAATTTTCTCTCCTTTTTTGCCTCATTACCCTTCAGTTGTTTCTGCCCCAAAGAAACAATTTCATTTACTATATTATCTTTCTTCCTCTTCTTCAATGTGTTCAATAGTTACAGATATATAGATACAGAGATAGAGATATAATTTTTTAATAATAATTTATTGCATTTTTGGTGAAAGTTTATACAGCAAATTAGGCTCCCATTTGACAAATTCCACAAATTAATCAATGACATTAATTACATTTTTCAAACTGTGACAACATTCTCTTTAATTGTGTTTTGGTTGTTCCATTTCCAGTACTCTAGTTTCCCTTTCCCTTTATCTTTTCATCTTTGCTATGGATTAAATGTTGACCATTTGGACTCACACAGATGATTTTTTAGTAAAGCACTGATCTAACAAGTAATATTCTTTATTTTGTATACTTTTCTGCTAAAAGGTGATCTCAGGGGATAGTTATGCTTCAGGATTTAAAGACTGTCTCAGAGAGATGGTCTCAGGGGTCCTCTGGTCTCAGCTGGTTCTGTTAGTCAGGTCTTTTTTAAGAATTTGAGTTTTGTTCTGCAACTTTCTGCCATTCTAACCCGGATCATCTATTGTGACCCTGTGCAGATCAGTCAGTGATGGTAGCTAGGCACCATCTAGTTCTTCTGGTCTCAGAGCAGTTGAGGTCATGGCTCATGTAGGCTATCAGCCTTGTAGACTTGTTTCTTCTCTGAGATTTTGGTTACCTTCTTACTCTTTTGCTCCTGATGAGTAGAGACCAATAGTTATATCTCAGATGGCTGTTCACAAGCTTTTAAGATCCCAGACGCTACTCAATTCACTGGTATACAGAATATGAACTTTGTGAATTACATTATGCCAATTTACTGAGTTGTCCCATGAGACTATGGTCCAAAGCTTTCAATCCCAGGAAACCAATCTCAGAAGATGTTTGGTTATGTCTGAGAAGTATCTTTAGTTGTGTCTTCAATGAATATATGTGCCTGCCCGCATATATATGTAATTACACATGTATATAGTTACTTCTACCTATTCTCACATATGTATACACCTGTACATACCCATACACCTATATGCCTATACCCATCCATATGTAATCCTAGACTTGTTCTTTTGGTTTTTGTTGAAATTTTTGCCCTCTAACATATGTTAAATTATTTAGGACAGACATTCTTTCTCAGGAGTGCTTCTCAGCCACATCATTTACTTTGGTCATTCTATGTTCACTCTAACAACATTCAGCGTCACTTTTCCCATCACCAAAAATAACAAGTGTCTATGATCTAGAGAGTGTTTCCCCCTCCCTTCCCTACTCCCTCTGGTGACCACCAATGTATTTACTCTTGTCTTCTTATAAAAGAGGGATCATACAATATTTTTCCTTATGTGTTTGACTTATTCACTTAACATTGTACCCTCCAGGTCCATCCATGTTATATGTTTTATGGATTCATCACTGTTCTTTATAGCTGTGTAGTATTCCATTGTATGTATGTACCACATTTTGCTTATCCATTCATCCACTGATGGACATTTTAGTTGTTTACTTTTTTTTTTGTTATTGTGTATAAAGCTGCAATGAACATCGGTGTGTATATATCTGTTTGTGTCACCACTTTTAGGTATCTTGGGTACATACCTAGCAGAGGGATTACAGGATTGCAGGGTAGTTCTATTTAGTTTTTTGAGGAAGTGCCATACTATTCTCCATAGTGGTTGTACTATTTTACAGTCCTACCAGCAATGAATAAGAATTCCTATTTCCTCACATCCTAACCAACATTTGCAACATTTGTTGTTGCCTTTTTTTTTTTTTAATCAGTGCCATTTTAGCTGGGGTAAGATGGTATCTAATGGTAGTTTTGATTTGCATTCCAGAACACTTCATTGTACTCATGTGGAACCTATATATAGACCAAGAGGCAGTCATTAGAATAGAACAAGGGGATACTGAATGGTTTAAAATCAGGAAAGTTATGTGTCAGGACTGTGTCCTTTCACTATACTTATTCAATCTGTATGCTGAGCAAATAATTCGAAAAGCTGGTCTATATGAAGAAGAACAGGGCATCAGGATTGGAGGAAGACTCATTAACAACCTGCAATATGCAGATTACACAACCTTGCTTACTGAAAGTGAAGGGGACTTGTAGCACTTACTGATGAAGGTCAAACACTACAACCTTCAGTATGGATTACACCTCAACATAAAGAAAACAAATATCTTCACAACTGGCCAATAAGAAACATCCTGATAAATGGAGAAAAGATTGAAGTTGTCAAGGATTTCATTTTACTTGGATCCACAGTCAACACCCATGGGAGCAGCAGTCAAGAAATCAAAAGACGTATTGCATTGGGCAAAACTGCTTCAAAAGATCTCTTTAAAGTGTTGAAAAACAAAGATGTCACCTTGAGGACTAAGGCGCACCTGGCTCAAGCCATGGTATTTTCAATCACCTCTTACGCATGTGAAAGCTGGGCAATGAATAAGGAAGACCGAAGAAGAATTGATGCCTTTGAATTATGGTGTTGTTGAAGAATATTGAATATACCATGAACTGCCAGAAGAACAAACAAATCTGTCTTGGAAGAAGTACAACCAGAATGCTCCTTGGAAGCAAGGATGGTGAGACTTTGTCTCAGGTACTTTGGTCATGTTATCGGGAGGGACCAGTCCCTGGATAAGGTTATCATGCTTGGTAAAGTAGGGGGCCAGCAAAAGAGAGGAAGACCCTCAATGAGATGGATTGACACAATGGCTACAACGATTGGCTCAAGCACAGCAACAATTGTGAGGCTGTCATGGGATCGGGCAGTGTTTTGTTCTGTTGTACGTAGGGTGGCTATGAGTAGGAATGGACTTGACGGCACCTAATAACAACTACAACATATCTTTTAGGGAACTGTTGTAAATGGTATTGTTTTATTGATTTCTTTTTTGAAATTCTTCTTGATAGTGTAAAGGAACTCAATTGATTTTCATCTGTTGATTTTGTACCCTGCAATTTTGCTGATTCCTTCTATTAGCTCCAACTGTTTTATTGTAGAATTTTTAGTGTCTTCTATGAATAAGATCAGAGCCCTAGTGACACAGAGGTTAAGTGGTCGGCTGCTAACCAAAAGGTCAGCAGTTCAAACCCACCAGCCACTCCTTGGAAACCCTATGGGGCAGTTCTACTCTGTCCTATAGGGTCACTAAGAGTCATCATCGACTGGACTGCAATGGGTTTTTTCTTTTTCATGTATAAGATCATGTCATGTATAAGATCATGTATCCAATTTGGATACCTTTAATTTCTCTTTCTTGCCTTATTGCTTTGGCTAGGATTTCAAGTACAGTGTTGAATAAGAGAGGTGGTAATGGGCATCCTTGTCTCATTCTCATTCTCAAGAGGATGAGTTTTAGCCTTTCTCCATTGAGAATAATGTTGGCTGGTGGTTTTGCAAATATACCCTTGATTATGTTGGGAAATTTCCCTTCTATTCCTATTTTGCTGAGGGTTTTTATCAGCAGACAAGGGTGTTGAATTTTACCAAATACCTTTTCTGCATCAATTGATATGCTCATATAGTTCTTTTCCTTTGTTTTATTTATGTGGTGGATTACATTAATTGATTTTCTAATGTTGAACCACCCTTGTAGTCTGTGTATGAATTCCACTTGATCATGGAGTATGATTTTTTTGATGTTGCTGAATTCTGTTGGCTAGAATTTTGATGAAAATTTTTGCATCTGTGTTTATGAGGGATATCAATCTCTAATTTTCTTTTCTTGTGATGTCTTTGCCTGGTTTTGGTATCAGGGTTATGCTGCCTTCATAGAAAGAGTTAGGGAGTGTTCCTTCTTCTAGGTTTTGGAAAAGTTTTAGTAGAATTGGTGTCAACTCTTCTCTGAATGGTAGAATTCTGCAGTGTAACCATCTGTTCTTGGCCTTTTATTTTTTGGCAGTTTTTTTTTTTTATGACATCTTCATTCTCTTCCTTTGTAATGTGTCTGTGTAGATTTTCTACTTCTGTTTTTGTAAGTTTAGGTAGGTAGTGTGTTTCTAGAAATTTGTCCATTTTGTCTTGGTTTTCAAAGTTGTTTGAGTACAACTTTTTGTAGTAATCTGTTATGATCCTCATTATCTTATTTGGATCTGTTGTAACATCTCCTGTTTCATTTCTTAATTTGATTTTTGCCTGATCTTATTTTTTTTCTTTTGTCAGTCTAGCTATTGGTTTGTCTACTTTCTTGATCCTTTCAAAGAACCAACTTCTGGATTTGTTGATTCTATGGTTTTTTCTATATTCTGTTTCATTTATTTCTGCCCTCATCTTTATTATTTCCTATTTTCTGGTAGCTTTAGGCTTCTTTTTCTTCTCTTTTTCTATTTGTTCAAGTTGTTGGTTAAAATTATTGACTTTGGATCTTTCTTCTTTTTTAATCTAGGCATTTATTCCTGTGAATTTCCCTATGAGAACCACTTTTGCTGTGTCCCAAAGGTTTTGAGAAGTTGTGTTTTCATTTTAGTTTGAGTCTAAGCATTTTTTAATTTCACTTTTGATTTCTTCTATGACTCAATAGTTTTTTAGTAGTGTATTATTTAGCTTCCACATGTTTTCTTTTCCTTATTTTTCCTGTTGTTGATTTCTAGCTTCATACTGTTATGGTCCAAGAAGATGTGTATGATTTCAATCTTTTAAAATTTGTTGACACTTGTTTTGTGTCTTAACATATGGTCTATTCTGGAAAATGATCCATGTGAGCTGGAGAAAAATATATATTGTTCTGATGATGGGTGAAGTTTTCTACATGTATCCGTTAGGTCAAATTGGCTTATGGTTTTATTTAAGATCTCAGTGTCCTTAGTGATCTTCTTTTAGTTGTTCTGTCTAGAATTGAAAGCAGTGTGTTGAAATCCTCAACTATTATTGTGGAGTTGTCTATTTCTCCTTTCATATTAGTCAGTATTTGTTTCATTTATTAGGAGGGGCTGCTGTTATGTGCATATATATTTATAATTGTTATGTCTTCTTGCTGGATCGACCCTTTTATTATTATGTAATAACCTTCTTTATATCTTGAAATAGATTTTTATTTAAGGTCTATTTTATCTGCTATTAGTATGGCCATCTCCGCTCTTTTTGGTTTACTGGTTGCATGGAATATTTTTTTCCATCCTTTTATTTTCAGTCTGTTTGTGTCCTTATGTCTAAGATGTGTTTCTTTTCATTTCTTTCTTCCTTTTTTTTAAATTGTGCTTTAGGTGAAAGTTTACAGAGAAAATTAGTTTTTCATTAAAAAGTCAATACACAAATTGTTTTTGTGACATCGGCAAGGTGTGTTTCCTGTAGGTAGCAACAGGGTGAATCTTTTTTTTTTTTAATCCATTCTGGTGTTCTCTGCCTATTGTTTGGGGGAGCATAGACCATTTATGTTTAAGATTATTACTGAAAATGAAGTGTCTACCTCATTCATTTTGCTATTAGTTTTTTGGATGTTTAATATCTTCTGTCTTTTTATTCTCATTATTTTATAAATGTTTGTGTTTGTCTGCCTCCTTTTGATGAGACTTTTATTTTCCTCCTTCTTTTCTTATGTGTATTTTTTCTAGGTGATTTCCTAGTGGTTACCACATGTATTACATTACACAATTTGCAGTTATGACAACATTTCACATATGAACAACCGATGACATACAACATTAAAAATCTATTCCTAATTTGCTCTTGCCTCCCTCGTTTTTGTTGGTGAATCTCCCTTAACTTCATTTTATATCCTATGTCTGATAGGCTTACTTTGTACTTATTTCTTGCTAACTTGATGTTGTATTGCTTGTGATATCAAGTAACTGTGTTTATTCCCTAAAAATATCGTGTACTTGGTCCCTGTAATTGCTCATGTTGTTGTGTGTGTGTGTGTGTGTGTGTGTGTGTGTGTTTTAGAGATCTCTTTTTTTCTCCTCTGTATGGATTTGAATATTTGTTTAATGTTCTTGCCTTTCAATTTGGAGAACTCCCTTGAGTAATACTTGCAAAGCTCTGGTAGTGGCAAATTCCCAGAGCTTCTCTTTATTTGGGAATGTCTTCATTCCCTCCATTGTTTCTGGGTAAAGTGTTCTTGGTTGGCAATTGTTTTTGTTCAATATTTTACATATGTCAATCCATTGCTTTCTGGCCTCTAGAGTTTCTGAGGCGAAATCACACGGATTCTTATGAAGGATTCTTGGAATGTTATACTGTGTTTTTCTCTTGCTACTTTCAAAATCCTCTCCTTGTTTTTGGTTTTGAATAATTTTATCAGGAATGATGCAGGGTTGATATTTTTGTATTTCTGTTAATTGAGTTTCATGTAGCTTCCTGTATTTGCAGGCTTGGTTCTCTGTGAAGATCTGGGAAACTCTCTATGATTATCTCTTGCAAAGTTTTTTCTATGCTTTTATTGTTGTCATGGTGCTCTGGAATTCCAGTAATTCTAATGTAAGATTTCTTAATTGAATCCCATATTTCCATTTTACTTTGTCCTCTTCTCTTTGTTATTTTCTCTTCGTAGTTGACACATTCAGTTACTCTGTCTTCTAGTTCATTTATTCTGTCTTCTGTCTGCTCAATTCTTGTTGAGCGTTTCCCTGCATTTTTCTAACTCAGTTGTTTGATTTTTCATTCCAGTAATTTTCTCTCTTCCTTTTTTTTTTTTTTTTTGTTTTCCATTTCCTTATTGAGTTTCTCATTTTGTTCCACAATTTGTTTCCTGGTCTCTGTTAGTTTGTTTTCCATGTGCTTTTTGCTTTCATTAAACATGCTTAGCGTCATTGTCTGAAAGTTTTCTATTCTTTCTATTATCCTGACCTCCATAGGAGAAATTTCCTCTTCTTCATGTTTTCCTTTTGACTGGTTCTTCTTCTCTTGTGATTTTGTGTGTTTTACTATTTTTTGTTAAACTTGGGCCACTTTGATGTCATATATATATATATGTATATATATATATCTCCAGATATCTCCAGTCTAAGTTTCCTGCATCTCCTAAGAACCACTAGGTGGCACACTTGTCTTTGTTTTTTCAAGGCTGAGTGGAAAGTCCTGAGTGATTTTTTATGTGGTTGCTTTAGTCCCTAAGTGTTTATTCTGGTTTGTTCTTGCAGAGGTAACTGACTTTGTTGGTGTGATAGCTCTCTCTGTTTTCTGAGGTTTTGGTTGTGGCCCTGGGTATACCCTTGGGGTGGTTTCTTTTCCCAGCCTGAGTTTGGGGTGTTTATGGCTCTGTAGCTCAATGCACATGCACAGGTGGTTTTCCACTGGCTAAGGAAGCTGACATAAGTTGTAGGGCTTGGCTTTCCTGCGGTGAAGGTGGGGAGCGCTTTATGTCTTTCCCTCACAGATGTTATATACAGGTTCTCCCACAGTGTCCCACTGTAGGCAGAGCATCAGTTCTTTCCCTCTATTTTGCCTATCTGATTTATTTTTCTCTCTCTGGCTGAAAGCTGGGTCATGCATACCTCCAGTATTCTAGGTCCTAGATCCCGTTCACCTTGGGACTTAGTGAGATTCAAAAGAACTCACTCACAGTGTCTCAGATTCCCTTCACTCTCACCCAAGCATGTGGATTATGAACTCCCACAGCCAATCTGTGCTGCCTTAAAAATTGGGCTACAGCTCCCTCAGTTTAACTCCTATCTTATGTTCTCTATTTGGGGTGTTGCCTGTCCACATCCTAAAATGGTTCCGTTGAGCTGAGTCTTCCAAGTGCCAGTGGCTGATTTTTCCCAGCTTCTGTGCCACCCCCTCTCCTCCTCTCCTATTTCTGGACTCATCTCTACTCTCTAACTACCATCCGAAATTCTGAGATATCAGTCTGTGCTTGCTTTTATTCATAGTTCAGTGGGTTAGTTACTGGGGAACAAATGGGGGCAACCACTCACTTTGCCATCTTGCCCTGCCTCCAGCTCCTTAACTTATAATTAGCAAAGGCTAAGGGGTTCATTGACTGAATTTTTTGATTGAGAGCTAAGGTTCCTAAGTCACTGTATTTCCCACAGATGAGGAATTCAAATAACTTTCTGTGAAATAGAAATTCTATTACCTGGGAGCTTGCACACTTAGAACCTGACCACACTGTGTTTCTCAGAACATGCTGGCCTACCTGGTGACCCAAAGACCCCATGCTGGGCTGTTCTGTCTAACACCAGATAAGCACTTGATGACACCTGCTCTTCTACCTTCCCAAAGTTACTCACTGTAGCCCTACACTCCCTGCATCTGATGTTGGAAGTGCTGGGCAGGTCTGGGGCCTCAAGTAAGCAAGCCCACCTTGACATGGATGTGGTCAAGGTGCAGTCCCTTCTGCATGGTGCCCTCATGAAAGGGTGGGCATGTCACCATAAACACCAGGTCTCTTCAAAATGAGGAGAAATGGGAAAAAGTCATGAGCAGAGCCCAGATAATATCCCAACACAAACCATAGCATGAAGACTCCTGGCCACCCCAGCAAACAAGCTGCACTTGTGCTCTCCACACCACCAAACTGACCACCTGTGGGCCTCAAGAACCACACCAAGGTGTTCAGGGGAGACTGGTGTGGCAGTTTTGAATAGCACACATTTCACTTTACTCTTCCAGAACTATAGTTTGTCTGCAGGGTGGGGAGGATTTCCCCTTACATTTAAATGCCATGGATGTTAGTTGCCGTCCAGTCAGCTCTGACAGACTCATGGTGACCTTATTTATAAATGAACAAATCAGCGCCCAGTCCCACACCAGCTTCATGATCTTTGGTATGTTTGAGTCCTTTGTTGAGGATGTTGGGTCACTCCATCTCATTGAGGTTTCCCTCATTTTGGCTCACCTTCTACTTTTCCAACGTGATGCCCTTTTCTAGCAATTGATCTTTCCTGCTGGCACTTCCAAAGTAAGCAAGTCGATGACTCATCATCTTTGCTTCTAAGGAGCATTCTGGTTGTATTTCTTCTAAGACTGGTTTGTTCATTCTTCTGGCAGTCTAGGGTACATTCAATATTCTTCACCAACACCACAATTCAAATGCGTCAATTCTTCTTTGATCTTTTTTATTGCCTAGCATTTACATGCATATGAAGCATTTGAAATGACTGAAAAACAGTAACAAGTCCATCCCTCCCCGCACAGCCATCCACACAGCCATGTCCCTGCACACTGAGGAGTCCATCTTTTCAACCACTGAGGGAAGGTCAGGCATCCTTGTCTTGCTGATGAGATAACTAAAGCTCAGAGAGCTTCAGTGATGGCCCAAGTTGTGCAAACCCTGTGTGGTAGGCAGGTCTGAAATCAGACCTGCAATGCCTCTCCTCCCCCTGCATCATCACCCACATAAGATAGTGCTCCCGTGGGATTTGAGGGGAAACTCCCTGCTGGTACTAACCATACGGTTCCAGAATGAGTAATGCTATTTCTTGGACCCCTGGTCATGAGCATGGGAAGGTAGGCAGGTTCCCAGAAGATGGAGGCAACCCTGTCCCCCAGCCCCTGCCCAAGAATCTCCTCTTCCTGCTGGGACTTTGCTCTGCTCTTTTCTGTTACCACCTGATCCATAAATTAGCTGGCTGGAGTCTTTGGACAGGTGACCCTCAGATCCAGTGGCCACTCCCACCCCAGGATGGTGGAGCTGTGTCTGCTGGGGCAAGGCTGAGGAAAGTCACTTCAACCATGTGGGAGCTCCGAGCTGGTGTGCCTGCATAGTGGGCAATGAGACTATGCAGGCAGGCCTGGTCCACTCAGAAACCTTTATGAGAAGACAACAGGGAGCCACATAGGCTTCTGAGCAGAGGAGGGTGTGCCCCCAAGCATTGTTTCAGCAAGATGAGTCTGGTGGCATACCTGGGGTGGACTGGAGGAGGGGGAAGAGAGAACTGGGCAGACCAATAGCACAGGAGAGAGACCACTGGGACAGGAAGTGGATGTGGACATAACCAGAAATAGACTCTAGGAAATGATTGATAAGAATGAGAGACGTTAGAGTGGAAAGACAAGGGAAGACTACCGGCCCCAGGTTGGTCACCTTGGGAAGGGAGAAGCGAGAATAACAGGAACGAGTTGAGAGGTCAAACTGCTTCTGTGGAGCAAATGAGCTTTTGTAGAAATGTTGAATTTAAGGTTAATGCTGCAGTTCAAAGTGGAAATTCCAGCAGGCTGTTGGAAACGTTGAACAACATTCCTCCATCTCAGAGCTGCCTCCTTGGACTTCCTCAGCCAAGTCATATGTTTATACTGTGCCCTTGCCTTTTACTGAGGGCATAAGCAGCAGAACTTTTATTCCTGTTACATCTGTAAAGCCTCTGTTGAAGGTTTTACTTTATGTTGCTTAGTAACCCTACCATAAGAACAATCAAATAAACTCCTTCTAAAATGTACTGTCAAGTGGGTTCCCTTCCTTCACAGGATACACTTATGGATACAATTTGTGAGAAAACAGTGTGGGGAGAAGAATCATGTTTTGTTTTGTTTTTTTGCCCTGACCACAAGGAGGCTGACAGGAAAATTTAGTGTCAGAAATGGCCAACGTATAAAGTGTAGGTTTTTGGTTTATTTCTTTGCCTTCCTTCTACTTGGCAAAAGAATAACTTCTATTTTCATGTCAGTGGTATTATGATGCATCAAATCTTTTAGTATTCAGCTGAATATCAATAGAAAATTCTCTGATTCCTTACTTGTGGAGTGAGGAGGCTGTTCCTAGACTTGGCCAGACCCTCGTGTACTATTGAAGCCTGATTCTAAGGTGCCTAGCTTCACTGGGACAGCATTATCCCATTCCTGCCATAGCATTGCCTCTGACATGGGAAATGTTGCTATGTGAAGGACATGATCCCGAGGCTCAACATCCTGCACAGCCAGACCCTCCTCTGATAGTGTGTCTACTATATGATCAATTACCAATCCAACATATGCCCGTCATCACCATTTCTCAGCAGGGCACACAGACCCTGCCTGATGTGTCAGCTTCTTCAATGCAACACTCAGGCCAATCACCTGCTTGCTGTGCCTGACTACACTGTAATGTTTCTAGGTTCAAGGCCAGCCTATAAAAGCTTAGTGTCCTAAGTTCTGCTACCCCCGAGACTCTCTGTTGACAGGCTGCTAGCTCTGCTGTTCTCTCTGTCCCACTCCTTGTGTAGAGCCCTGAGCTCTGTGGGCTGAGAAGCTAACAACCGTGGAGCGACACTCAGGAGAGATGCAGCAGATGAGGGGAGAGGTGGGGGAGCAAGAATGCTAAAGTTGTATGTCCTCACCTTGGACAGCCTACCAGTTACGCAATGCACCTGTGCCAGAGGAAAATAAAATAAATGTACTATCTGAGTGGAAGGAGCATGCAATTTCTGATCAGTGGATGGAGGAGAGGGCCCTGCCTAGAGCTGAGGTGGTAAAAGGAGACCAGGCAGGCAAGCCACTGCCAAGGAGAAGCCCACAGTTGGAATGCAGACCCACGAGCAAGAGCAGACAAGAGGGGCCACTGCAGAGGACTATCCTGAGGTCTGAGTCAGTGGCACCTCATGCAGGCAAGGCCCAACTCATTTGGGAACTTGCTGGCCCCCCTCAGAACCTGTGAGTGTCCCCTGAACACAGCCTGGTGAGGGCTGGGAGACGGCTCAGTGTTTGTTCTGCTTTTACACCCCCATCAAAGGCCATAGGCTCCAAGCCCCAGTGCAGGGCTTCCTGACTGTCCACTGGCAGTGGGAGCAGTCCCCTGGAGCAGACCCCTGGCCACCACATGAGCTGCCCCATGGTGTGGCCCTTTTCAAGTGGTAGTGTGTCATAAGGAAGTTGGGGTGTCTGAACTGGACAAGGGGCCCACAGAGACCTGTCTCAATTCATAGTTCCTCAGACTCCATTAGGGCCCAACTCTCTGTTGTCTTAACCCCTCAGCTCCATCCTGGGCAGGTGCTGGCATCTCCACCCCAGAGCTCCATGAAATGTTAGCTGGCATGATTTTCAGCAAGGCCTTCCACATGCCGTATCTAATTTGTTCTAGATTTTCAGCTGGCTACATCTTCTTAATGATGCTTCCAATTGTTCCCCATGACCTAGCCCAAACCCTAAGCTCACCTGCTACTTTAATGGGAACTATTTATGCATCAAAGGAAAACTTTCCCAGCTCTTGATGCTTCTCTGCCATTTCTACTATGTCTCCCTAAAGGAAAGACATCTGTCAGAACGAGGTGGTTCTACAAATCCTGTCTCGCACCCCCTGGTGCAGGTCCAGTACAACCCATCTTGGCCCTGGTCTGAGGCTCACTTCCAGTCCTTCCTTCCCAGTATGGAACTCACTGAAGCCACGTCCCTTGGGGAAGGACAAGTGAACCCTTCCACCAACCATGTCTGCTTCTGCTGCCCTCACCTCCCGGCTAGGCAGATCACAGAGCATCACACTAGGGAAGGAGCCCGCTGGGGCCTTAGCACCCAGACACGTCACTCGGAACAGATATCTTCTGCTGGTGAGGACTGTACCAGCAGGAGCAGTCAGGAAAAGGAGCAGCAGGAGTGGAGTGAGGGAGGAAGGGTGTAGGGTGAAAGGGGTAGTGTGTTGTCCCCACACAGTGCCAGGCCTCCAGCCCCCTCCACACAGTGCTTCCCTGGGTGACTTTCAAATCCATCTATCTGTCCCTCAGCTACAAAGTCAGACCTTAACCATCTCATGACTCCACTTTGTTACTCACAAGTGATTCCATCAGTAGATCAATAGTCCTGCCTGGGCTTACTGAACATGTAATGTGAGCCAGCGTAACTGGTTAATTACTTTCTTATTTCCTTCTTTCCCCACCCCACTCCCCATCCCCTACATCTGACTTTTGCAGCCTTGCTGCAATGAATGAGTAAAAGAATCAATAACTGTATGAAATACACAATGGAAAGACTATGTGACAGGCGTGTGGAGGGGCTATCTCCTTCTCCCGCTAAGTCCTGCACCACAGACAGAAAGAGCTCCCACGTGCCCCCAGCTCTGAGCCTTTACAAGAGGGCACCTTGCTTGCCTTGCCAAACACTGGCATCCCCTGCAAGGGCACTGTTCTGTGCCATGAACAGCTGTCTTCACACAATGCACTGAAGTGGTCAGAGACCTCATGTGGGATGAGCCATCACTGTGAGTGAGCCCTGTAATGCTGGTGGCTGTGAAGGCAGTGACGGCCCTGTGTTGGGGCTGAGATGGCACCTGCAGAGCCACATCAAGGACTCCATGCTCAGAGGGAAGACTGGAGGCCCACATGCTCCAGCTGCTGGGCCTGGCTCAGGGACAGCCCTCTTTCTGACTGCAGCTATGGCTTCAGAAGGAATCACTGTGAATGAAGGCTGGTTATCCTTTTCAAAGCACCATTTACATGTATTACCTTGTTTTGTCTAAAAATCTATCCCTGTAAAGAAGAGATTATCCCCATTTTACTGATAGAAAAAGAGACATGAGACTGAGGGACTATGTCCAAAAGAAATTGTGAAGTTCCAATCACTTGCAAATTTGGAGGAGGAGTAGAAAATATATTCTGATGCCTTGGACCATGACTGCATCCCGTCTCAAACAAAAGACAAAATTTTGGAAAGCAGCCATTGTCTCAATGCCAGCAGGGAGTCATCTCCCTCCAGCCCACTCAACTCCCGCTAATCCTTTCCTTATCCCCACCCCTCATCTCACAACACCCCCTTCAAGTTAAAGAACCCTGCACTGCTGGCTGCTGAGAAGACAGCGACTGTCCTGTGTCTGGGGCTGTGATGCGACCTGCTGAGCCACTGCAGGGTGAAAGTACTGCTGCTCAGCATGAAGCAGGACATTGAGCAGAAGGGAAATAGTATCTTCAGGAAAGCACAAACTTACCAGCTGAACAGTAGCTAAATATAACATTAATAAAGGGAGGGAAATGGGACGGAGCCACATTGGATGGAAGCAGTGCCAGCTGAAGCGACATGGCGCATGTCTTTCTAATAAGCCCATCGGTCACTCCCTCCACCGCCAGCCTGTCTCTGCACTGCAGTGCTGCTGCAAATGCTGTGTGTGTGCCTGGGGCACTCCTCCCTCAACCAGCAGCCAACCCCCGCTTTGTCCCCAGTAGGGGTCAGGGTGAGAGCAGGCCAGGTAGGGTGCTCCTTAGGGCTCTCTGCTCACCCAGCTGGGAGACTCCTTTTTCCCCTTTGAAAGGCCATGGCCAGTACCTGATCCCACGTGACTTAAACATGCCTCCTCTGGGAGCCCCCTCATTGTACTTCCCCCATAGAGAGTGTTCCCTCTGCTCCAGCTCCATGGGCCCCCACCAGGCCTACCTGGACACATCTCTTCTCCTGACCCCCGTTTATCACTGTGTCTCTGTCACCACACCTGAGAGTGGGGGAAGGCACTCACCTTCCTCATTGCTGTGTAAGCACACTGCCTGTCCACATAGGTGCCCAGAACCTGCTCGGTAAAGCGCTCCTGATTCAAGCTCTGCACTGCCTGGCAACAACAGGGCCTCGAAGGCAGAGAAATCTTTAAGAGCCCACAGAAAGGACTGCTGCTGATGGGACCTCTGGAGCCACAGAAACAGTAAGGACCACTCTGGGCCACAAGGCTGCTCTAGCCCAGGCAGCTGCCTCCCTCCCTGCTTCTGGCAGAAGGGCTGGCTTAGAGGAACCTCAGGCTCTCTACCCCCACCCATCCTATCCCCTCCTGACCACTCTTTTTGCCTCACTCATCCTTCCCCAAGCTCCCAGGGACCCTTTGCTGCCAGGAATGTTTGTTTGTCCATCCATGCTTTGTTCTCATTTACTAATCCCTGAGGTAGTCTATAGGGCAACTCAGTGGCAACAGGTTTTTTTTTGGTAGTAGTCTACTGCTGTGTGATGCATCACCACAAACTTAGCAGTTTAACATAGCATACATTCATTATCTCACCCCTTCTGTGGGTCAGGTGTCCAGGCGCAGTTTCACTGGGTCCTCTGCTCAGTGTCTCCCAGGCTGAATCCAACTGCTGGCTGGATATAATCTCATCGAAAGCTCAGCTGAGGAAGGATCCACCTCCAAGCTCCTGAAGTTGTTAGCAGAATTTATTCCTTGCAGCTGTAAGACCGAAGCCACTCTCAACTCTTTTTGGAGTCTGCATTCCCCACCACGTGGCCTTCTTGAAGCACAGCAGACAGCATCACCAGTCATGCAAGGGAGGAAGCGAGCCAGTCTGCCAGCAAGACAGAATCTGTGAACAACAGGAGGAGGGGATGGTGGGGCCATCCTTGAGTCTGTCCCCCACAGACCCTCCGGGAAGTAGCTGTGGCCCCCTAGTCTTCACAAATAAGCCCTGCCTCACCTGCTTCATTCTCCCATCAGATTGGGACAATAAAGCTTGCTTTTTTAGGGTTGTTGCCAGGATTGTAGGATCACAGTACTGGACACAGAGTTGATGCTTACTAAATAGCAGCTATTCACATCAGAATTATTGTACTCAAATGGAGGCCCACTCCCAGAGAATCTAACAAGAGAACCAATGCCGGGTGACACCCTGATTCTCTAGCTGTGCCTTGAAATGTTGCGTGGCCAGGTGTAAGGGGGCTTCCCAGCAAGTCTCCCCCACCCAAGACATACAGCTACACTCTGGCTGCTCCTCTGATCTCCAGGACTGTTTAACTAGTTCCTTTATCAAAGTCTGTATGTGAAAACAATGTATGTGGGGACCTGTATGAAGAACTTGACAAGTGAGTGACCTAATTTTGCCTCATATTTATGAAACTAGGAAACACAGCCAACTTTTTCTAAAGCCTGTGCTTGACCTGTCATGAGTGAAAGGAAAGAAAAAGGAAAGGAAGAGAGGGCGAGAGGAGGAGGGGGGAAGGAAGGAGAGAAAAGAGAGGAGAGGAAAGAAAGAGACAAAGAGACAAAGAGAGAAGGGAGGGAGGGAGAAAAGGAGCTGGCTTTGAAGTTAGAAGCCAAAAGAGTTTTGTGGAAGAGCTGGGCCTTTGGAAAACTGAAGAAAATTAATCAGACAATCTCTGTTTAAGGTGATGCAGTAGAGAACAGAACTTAGTGGGTGTGTTTGCCTTGGTGCTTGCAGCTACAAAAAATTCTTCATCTTCAGAGCTTCTGGCTCCTTTTTATTTTAAATCCCTCACAGGTTCCAAAGATTTGCTCCTGTGTATCCATGCCGCCTTGGGGGTCTTTTGTCCCAGTTTCTTTTGTTGGGTCAAACCCATCCAAATCCTGATCCTTTGCCTCATAAATGATTAGCTGAACTACTTGTCCTCATGATCAATCAGAACAAAATGCTTGTTAACCAAACTTTAGTTAATTTTTCTTCTTCCCCCAAGTCCTTGAACTTTAGCCGCCACTCAGCCTAAGCTTGCACACAGCCTCTCGTGAGGGCCCCTCCTGAGAATGGGCTGACTTCAGCAGAAAACACTGTCTTTGGAAAATATCTACAGTCTGATGACCTACCCTCTCTCTCATCCCACTCCCCAAGCCTGGTTCCTTTTAGCCTTGTTTACTCTCCTTTGTATTTTTAAAAACCCTGTTTGTCTAACTCATGAGCTTGCTGATCTTATGGTCAGAGTATTCTCCCTATTGCAATAGTCCTTCCTCCCACTCTCACCCCTTACAATAATTCTTTCTGAATAAAGCCTCTCCCTATCTAGGTCAGGGTTTGTTTTCTATGTGACAATTTGGTTTATGTTTTTTTAGACCCAGGAAGAAAAGTGAAGAGATTGGGCCAAAGAGTCTTTAAGTTCATCCCACCCCTGGCTTCCCTATTACTTTAGCTCCGGACTTTTAAAATTGAAGTATTTAAAAACTGACTAAGATTCCACACTCAGGAAAAAGAAAGAGAAGTTTTTAGACCCATCGCCCTCCACATTCTGTGCCCCATCGCCACCTCACAATTTAACTTGTATTCTGGCTCCCCCCCCCAGGCCTGCTCCCACCCTGCTGGAGGGTAGAGGGCAGGCAGTCAGGCTGGAAATCCAGAAAGGGATGAGTGAAACCCTTCAGACAGCATGAGCACCTCTGCTCTTCCTGAGACCCTCAACATCCTCCCTGAGCACATGGCAGTCTCCTCTGCTGCAGAGGTCTCTGTCTTACTCCCTATTGCACCCCACATCCAGCATGGTGCCTGGCTCAGGGTGGAGGGAAGTGGGGAGCACCTGCACTGGTGAAAAATCCACCCACGGGTGAAAAATTATCTAGATCTACCTCCTAAGGGCAATGGGAAAACACAAGAATAAGTTCTTTATTAGAATAAATACGTTCAACTCTGCATATTCAACACTCTCTCTTTCTGTATTTAAGTATTTGAACTTACTGAATAGCCAGTGTTGACCACTCTTGCCTGCATTACAACCCTGCCTTGCCTCCCCTCCTCCCATGGGCATTGCGCTTGCACGCAAACACCTTCTCAGAATCTGCTCCCAGGAACCTAACCTGCCACAATAGACACTCCATACATTTGGGGTGAGGGAATACATGCTATACTTTTATGTGTTACATGTATGTGCATGTATGCGAGTGTTTGCATGCATGTGTGGGTCTATGCGTGTCTATGTATGTGCGTGTGTGTATTTGTGTGTGCATGCATGTGTGTCTATGTGTATGTATGTGTCTCTGTGTCTATGGGTGTGCATGCGTGTGTCTTTATGCATACATCTGTGGGTCTGCATAAGCAAGTATATCTGTCTTTGTGTGTACGTGTGTGTATCGTGTGCACATCTGTGTCTGTGCGTGTCTGTGTCTGTGTGTGACTTGTGAGTACATGCATGTGTATTTGTGTGTGTGTGTGCACACGTTATCTAATCCCTCCTTTGGCAAAGTTTGGAGCTATATACAGAAGGAAATGATGTACACTTATGTGACACTAGAAATTCTCAGTCTCTTTTATCCTGGAAATCCTGTGGCTTTTAGGAATAAATGTAAAGATTTCAAATATAAGGAAAGTCCACGTCTCCTCTCTCAGAAAACACCATTCTGCAGTAAACCTTCAGCGTCTTATATCTTGTTTCAAAATGGCTAATTACTGACTGAAATTGACCTGACTTGAGAAAAGACCATCTCATTTCTGATTTTAAATTGATGTGAGGATTGATCAAGGAACATCATTTCTTGAATTAAGCTTTGTAGAAATAAAAGTAGCCCATCAGAGCCCAACTTATTACAAATTCTAGAGATGTTACAGACTAACATGGAGATTACTATTGGTGTTCCAGGCAGCTGCACAGCAAAATGATGATTTCCACTAGCAGGCTTCTTCCAGCCTCACTCTGTATTTCTAATCAGTACACGCACAACTCCTCGTTTTCTCCAGAAGCTGTCCAAGAGCAGCCTGGAGAGAGGAGCTGACCCTGAGAGAGGGAAGGTCAGGCCACAATGTTGGTAAATTAATGCTGGTGCAGCTGCCAGCTGGAAGCTCAGTGGGCTGTGGTCCAGGGCCTTGCTTCCTCTCCATGTGGGCCTCCCCACAGGCTACTTGGGCTTTCTCACAGCATGGAGGGGGGTACTGAAAGAGAGTTTGTGATTCAGTCGTGAAAGTCACACTGTGGCCTCCACCATTCTCCCCTGGTTGAAGCAGTCACAGAGGCCTGCCTTTGGAAGGAGGAGTAGCAAGAGCACCTGTGATGTGAGATACTGTGCAGCTGTTTGTGGAAATACAACCTGCCACATGCACGTCAGGGGCTGTGCGTAGACCTGACCACCAGTGGGGCCACACTAAGGAGCACCAGGAAGACAGTCATTGATCCCAGTAATCCCCTACACTCTATTCTCATCAGTCAACTTTGTGTCCATCCTCCCACACCCAGGCCCTGTGCCTGTTACTTGAAACATCTCATATGTTGAGTTTAAGAAGCACATGATAGTGATAGGAGTGCAATTCCATAGGTCTTGTCATGGATTGAATTGTGTCCCCAGAAAGATGAGTGGAAGTCCTAACCCCTGCACCTGCGTCTGTGACCTTTTTTAGAAATAGGGCTTTTCTTTCTTTATGTTAGTGAGGTCATACCAGAGTAGGGTGAGTCCTAAACCTAATCCCTCTGAGTGGTGTTTTATAAAAAAGCAAAACAGACACAGAGAGACACACACACAGGAGGAAGATACCATGTGAGGATCCATCTACTAGCTAAGGAATGCTGGGAAATGTACAGGCTACAGAAGCTGAAAGAGATAAGGAATGATCTTCTAGAGTGGACAGAGCATAACCCTGAATTTGGACTTTAAGTCCCAAAACTTTGATACAAAAATTCCTGCTCTTTAAGGTCACCACATATATGTTTGTTATCGCAGCCCTAGGTGACTAAGACAGGTGTGGTGCTAACATGGACTGCATGGTGCTCCTGCATTCAGAAACACACTCATTTCCAGGACTAGCCCCTACTCTCCTTTGACATGCACTAAACAGCAAGTTCCTGGTGGTTAGGATGCTTTGATTGTCAGCAACAGAAAACTGGTCTAGGAGAAGCTTAAAAATGAGGGTCATGTTGTTCATGTAACAAGAAATTTGGACATAGGTGGTTGCTGGTGTTGGCTCAGCTACACAAGAATGTCTGCCCTTCCATTTTTCATGTGCTAGATTTTCATCCTCGTGCCCATTGTCTTACATCCCCAAGATAGCTGCCACCACACCAGGCATCATGACCACAATCAAAGGCAGGAACACTAAGGATATACAAGGCAGCAAGACTCCTTTTCTTGGTGCTTCTCTCATCTTTATCAGGAAGCAAAAACATTCCCCAGTATACTTTACCTTGAGACTCATTAACCAAGCAGAAATGAAAAGCCTCTTCTCTTCTTTGTGAAAATACATTTTTCTCTTTTCCCAGTTAGAGGTGCACCTAGCAATAAACAGGGCGATAGGAGCTGTACAGAGAAGACCATCCACCTGCTGTTGCACTGGACACCCAGCACAAGCTCAGAGGTCAGATTCACTCACATCACCATGTCCATCTGCAGCTTCTGGGGTACAATTATAGCATGTGTGTCCTGCAATTTGATACTTGTGTTAATTCTATCCCTTTCCCAGAGCACATTCTTTTCAACACTGCATCCATTTCATCACTAAGATAAACGCAAACTAGAAGAACCTCCAGTAGGTGTCTCACCAATTTGACATTTAACTTGGTTTTTGTTTTTGGGGTGTGTGTGTGTGTGTGTGTGTGTGTCTACAGGGCATACTTATAAGCTGCTTACTATAGGGTCCTTATGGGTCAGAACTGACTCGACAGCAGCAGGTTGTTGTAATTGTACTATAGGTCAGAGGCTTTAAGTAAATTATCTTGTTTAATCACCACAGAAAACCTATCAGGTAGATTTTTTAGTGTACAATTCAGTGACATTAATTACATTTACCATGTTGTGCTACAATTACCACAATCCATTTTCAAAGGTTTTACATCACCCCAAACAGAAACTCAGTACCCCTTCCATTTCATTTGTTTTTAAT
Source organism: Trichechus manatus latirostris (assembly GCF_000243295.1). Taxonomy (NCBI): domain Eukaryota; kingdom Metazoa; phylum Chordata; class Mammalia; order Sirenia; family Trichechidae; genus Trichechus; species Trichechus manatus. The sequence goes on along the minus strand of NW_004443978.1, from coordinate 1,473,687 downwards.
AGTCCTTTGTGGAAAATACAGTGATGCTTAATCTTAAAAGTAAAAATCAGACTGGTGGGAAATATTTTAATCCTCTCTTCTCTATCTTTTCTCCTTGACCTTAATACTCAGACTAAGCACACGCAGTGTGCTAGAGAACTGCCCCAGCATATCTGGAGCAGCAGCAGAGACAAGGGCCATCTGTGTTCCCTTGCAACCCTGTGTGGCTGCCCTAGTTTGCTGGAGCTGTGGTGGTTGCCAGCCTGAGGGCTGTGAATTATAGTAGGGGGGATTGTGGATCAATAAGTGCTCCAAGAATGACCCAATAGAGCAATCTGTCTCACACACATAAATAGTGCCCTTTTTCAAAAGGACAAGGATGGCGGGTAACCGTTTAAGGCAAACTCATACTAAAGCAGACCTTAATTCATGGTAGCTTTTAATCGCTATGTGCTTTCTGGAAACTCAAAACACTATTATGTGTGTCTGTGAAATTTTCTTGATGTTTAAAAAGAAATGCTCAAGAAGCAAAGCCGTAAAGACTGAGAACAACTCAGTGGTTGTGGTGAGGGCTAGCAGAGAGGTTAGGTAATAAGGAGGAGGGCTTCTGCGGTGAGAGAACTGATTTGTAACATAGTGATGGGAATGGTCACGTGACTTGGCATATGAGTCAAAAGTCATACAGCTCTACACTTGAAACTAAATTTTACTTTTTATAATTTTTGAATATTAAATCCACCACCCATCTGTTAGTTTGTCATACTGTGGTGGCTTGTATGTTGCTGTGATGCTGGAAGCTATACCACTGGTATTTCAAATACCATCAGGGTCACTCATGGTGAACAGGTTTCAGTGGAGGTTCTAGACTAAGACAGACTGGGAAGAAAGGCCTGATGATTGACTTCTGAAAATTAACCAATGAAAATCTTATGGCTCACAATAGAACATTGTCTGAATTGCTTGCTTTGGACACAACAAGGAGGATGACGCTGGAGGAGGACATCATGTTTGGTGAAGTAGAGGGCCAGCAAGGGTGAGGGAGGCCCTAGGTGTGATGGATTGGCACAGTAGCCCCAACAATGGGCTCAGAAATGCTGGCTATTGTGAGAATGATGTAGGACAAGGCCACATTTTGTTCTGTGGTATGATCGTCATGTTCTGTGGTATGATCGTCATGACTCAGAGTCAACTAGACAGCAACTAACAACAACAAATAATAAATGCTATTAGATTAATACATTTTATAAATTTAACAAATATTTAATTTTTTTTAAGAAAAGAAATCCTCAAATTACAAAACACTAGGGTAGTAGGGAAAAGATATGGTTTGGTTTGAACAGACCTGCCAGTTGTGAGTCAGGGGCTGTGGGTAAGCAAATCTGCCACAGATGCTTCTGGAAAGGGAAGCAGAGACAGAGCCTATGGTTCTCAGGTGCTGTCCATGCAGCAGTGTCCACTGCACAAGGCAGTTGCAGGCATTAAACGGCAATGATACCCACATCATCAGGTGGCCAGGGCCAATTCCTTCCCCACATCCAGTCTCTATCTTCTCACCGAAGCACTCCGCGTCTCCTCTGTGAGACCCACCCTAAATAGCCCTGCACTCTTAAGAGTTACAGGGAGAGGAACCTATCCTATTAACTTGTCTCTAACCACAGTGACTAGATTTGGCTGTGCACATGATCCAGTCAGAGAAAATGAGCCAGTGAGAAGGGGCTCATGGGGGAAAAACTCCCATCTTCTCATGGGGAAGCTCAGAATGAAACTTGTTCTTTTCTGCTTGGCTGGAAAAAAGAAGCTTGATACACCAGGAGGTGCTGACAGTCGTCTTGGGACCATGAGGGGAGAGACCATCCCCATGCTGGAAAGGAGCAGAGGATGCAGTAAGAGAGACTAAGTCCTGGAGCAAACCTGGAGCCCTGGTGGCACAGTAGTTAAGAAAGAGCTCAGCAGCTAATCAAAAGATTCGCGGTTCAAATCCACCAGCTGCTCCTTGCAAACCCTATGTGGCAATTCTACTCTGCCCTATAGGGTCGGTATGAGAATCGACTCCATGGTAACTATTTTTTTTTTTTGATTGGAGCAAATCTGGACTGGTGCTATTGATGTACTGCTCAATTGAGTGAGTCAATAAAAGTTCTCCATGGTTTAAGACTGCAAACCTGAAGCTTTCTATTACATGCCACATAAACACGCTGTCAAAAACAAACAACTCAGAACACTTTTAACAGATTGCTATGCAGGTTTAATAGTCAATTTGTAAATCAGGCAGTGCATCATTACCGAGAAAATCAGTGCTATGATCAATTCGAATTTTTAAAACACTTACACATAATATTATCAGGAACTCTGAACAAAATTTGATTGGTTGACACATTAAAAATAGTATGTGTTCACCACATAAGTGGAAAAACATACCTTGTTCATGGATAGGAAGACTCAACATTGTGAAAATGTCAATTCTACCCAAAGTGATCTACAGATACAATGCAATCCAGATCCAAATTGCAACAGCATTTTTTAATGAGATGGAGAAACAAATCACCAACTTCATATGGAAAGGGAAGAGGCCCTGGATAAGTAAAGCATTGTTGAAGAAGAAGAACAAACCGGAGGCCTCGCACTACCTGATTTCACAACTTATTATACCGCCACGGTAGTCAAAATAGCCTGCTACTGGTACAACAACAGATACATAGACCAATGGAACAGAATTAAGAAACCAAACATAAATTCATCCACCTATGAGCAGCTGATATCTGACAAAGGCCCAAAGTCTGTTAACTGGGGAAAAAACAGTTTCTTTAACAAATGGTGCTGGCATAACTGGATATCCTTCTGCAACAAAATGAAACAAGACCCATACTTCACACCACGCACAAAAAAAAACTGAAAATGGATCAAAGACCTAAATATAAAATCGGAAACAATGAAGATCATGGAAGAAAAAAATATGGACAAAGCTAGGAGCCCTAATACATGGCATAAACAGAATATGAACCATAAGTAACAATGCACAAACACTGGAAGAAGAAATAAATAACGGGGAGCTCCTAAAAATCAAACACTTCTGCTCATCAAAAGCCCTCACCAAAAGAGTCAAAAGACAACCTGCAGACTGGGAAAAAATTTTTGGCTACGACGAATCCAATCACGTTCTAATCTCTAAAATCTACAAGATACTGCAACACCTCAACAACAAAAACACAAATAACCCAATTAAACAATGGGCAAATGATATGAACAGGGACTTCGACAAAGAAGATATTCAGGCAACTAACAGACACATGAGGAAATGCTCAAGATCATTAGCCATTAGAGAAATGCAAATCAAAACTACAATGAGATACCATCTCACCCCAACAAGGCTAGCATTAATCCAAAACACACAAAATGATAAATGTTGGAGAGGTTGTGAAGAGTCTGGAACACTTATACACTTTTGGTGGGAATGTAAAATGGTACAACCACTTTGGAAATCCATTTGACACTTCCTTTAAAAGCTAGAAATAGAAGTACTATATGGTCCAGTAATCCCGCTCCTTGGACTATATCCTAGAGAAATAAGAGCTGTCACATGAATAGATCTATGCACACCCATGTTCATTGCAGCACTGTTCACAATAGCAAAAAGATAGAAACAACCTAGGTGTCCGTCAATGGACGAATGGATAAACAAATTATGGTATATTCAGAATGGAATACTACAGAAGGATAAAGAACAATGATTCCATGAAACATAACATGGAGGAATCTGAAGGCATTATGCTGAGTGAATTTAGTCAGTCACAAAAGGACAAATATTATATAAGACCACTATTATAAGAACTCAAGAAAAGGTTTAAACACAGAAGAAAACATTCTTTGATGGTTACAAGGTAGGGGAGGGAAGGAGAGGGGTTTTCTCTAACTAGAAAGTAGACAAGAATTATCTTAAGTGAAGGGAAGGACAGCACACACTACAAGGGAAGTCAGCACAACTGGACTAAACCAAAGCTAAGAAGTCTTCTGAATACAACCAAAAACTTTGAGGGACAGAGTAGCAGGGGTGGGGTTCTGGGGACCATGCTTTCAGGGAACATCTAGGTCAAGTGGTGCAACAAAGTTTATTAAGAAAATGTTCTGCATCCTACTTTGGTGAGTGGTGTCTGTCGTTTTAAAAGCTAGGGAGTGGCCATCTAAGATGCATCAATTGGTCCCAAAGCACCTGGAGTAAAGGAGAATGAAGAACACCAAAGACACAAGGAAAGTATTAGCCCAAGAGACAGAAAGGGATGCAGAAACCAGAGACCACATCAGCCTGAGACCAGAAGAACTAGATGGTGCCCAGGTACCACCAATGACACCCCTGACAGGGAGCAATACAGAGAGTCCCTGATGGAGCAGGAGAAAGGTGGGGTGAAGAACTCAAATTCTAGTAAAAAGACCAGACTTAATGGTCTGACTGAGACTGGAGGAACCCCAGAAAGCATGTTTCCCAGACTCTCTGTTAACCCAGAACTAAAACCATTCCCAAGGCCAACTCTTCAGACAAAGATTATACTGGACTATGGGACATAAAATCATACTCATGAAGAGTGTGCTTCTTAGGTCAATGTCATGGATTGAATTGTGTCCCCAAAAAATATCTGTTACCTTGGCTAGGTCATGATTCCAAGTATTGTATGATTGTGTAATGTGATGTGATTTCCTTCTGTGTTGTAAACTCTATCACTATGATGAGGTTAAATGTGATCTCCTTATGTGTTGTAAACTCTATCACTATGATGAGGTTATACTGATGAGGTATACAAGATTGGAGTGTGTCTTAATCCAATCTCGTTTGAGATATAAAAGAGAGAAGTGAACAGAGACACCTGGGAACCTCATACCACCAAGAAAGCAGTGCCGGGAACAGAGTGCATCCTTTGGACCTGGGGTTCCTGCCCAGAGAAGCTCCCAGATCAAAGGAAGATTGATGACACAGACTTTCCTCCAGAGCCAACGGAGGAAGCGTTCTCCTGGAGCTGACGCCTTGAATTTGGACTTGCAGCCTACTGGACTGTAAGACAATAAACTTCTCTTTGTTAAAGCCTTCCACTTGTGGTATTACTGTTGGAGCAGCACTAGATGACTAAGACACCCAAGTAGATACATGAAGCTAAATGAGCAGCTCCTGTCTGGAGGTGAGATGAGAAGGCAGAAAGAGTCAGGAGCTGATTGAATGGACACGGAAAATCAGGGGTGAAAAGGAGTGTGCTGTCACAATATAGGGAGAGCAAGCAGGTTCACAAAACAAAGTATGTATAAATTTTTGTATGAGAGACTAACTTGAATTGTAAACTTTCACTTAAAGCACAACAATAAAAAAATAAAGTTTAAATAAAAACTTTGCAAACAATTACAAGACAATCACAAGATCAGTGAGTCATGTTTACAAGACCCCTGAAGGTTAGAAAACAGGATATGTTCATTAATCTTGATTGTTTTCTGAAAGAATAAGTTTTAAGAGAAATTTAATGAATAATAAAACCAACCTCTTTGGTTTCAGTGAGCCTGGTCACCTAGAAACAATTATGTGAAACAAAATAAGCTACTTTTAAAGGTTAGTTATTGTTTAACGCATAGCTAAAAGATTATTCGTTACAGTGCATAGATTTCTGAGAACTTTTAGCAAGATGACATTTAGTGTCATAGATAAGAGAATTCTTTCTGTTTTCAGAAAGCAAAACTTGTAATTTTTCTACAGTGCCAATCTGTCTGTTAACCCTTAAGCAGAGGGCAGGTCCACAGTCAACCGCAGCCACTGTAATCCTTCTGTTACTCTCATGATCACTGTGTGTGCACCTTCCATCCGAGATATAACAGGAAAAACTGAGGCATGCAAAGCACTCTGCTACGCTGTGGGGTGGCAGTAGACAGGAGTCAGATGTAGTTCTTGCCCTCAAGGGGCTTAGTGGTGTGGAGGAGACATTTACACAAGTCATGACTACAGAACAAGGACAGTGAAGGTGGAGAGTCTCGGAATGCTGCTCTGAGAGCGAAAACACCAGCTGCAAGGAGCAGAAACTCTTCTTGAAAGAGATAGCACCTGGCCTAAGCCTCAGAAGAGGCAGCATATAGACCTTCAGACCTGGGCATAGAGCAGGAAGAAGAGTATAGCAGCAACTCCCAGAGGCCTGCCTTCTCTCCCCCATGGGCCAGAGTCCTGCTACCCAGCTTCCACCCAGAGGAAGCATCACATGTCTGCATGCCCGGATTATCTGTCCAGGTTAGCATGTTCTTTGTTCTCTCCTGTCATCTTTGTCCTCACAGAGGGGAGCCCTGGGGCCCTGGGTATCTACTAAGGCTACCCAATACCCCCCTGAACTTGAGCTTCTCAGTCCAGCATTAGACAACCTGCAAGACCAAGAATCCAGCCCTATCTCTGGTCACACCTTTTACCTAGAGGAAGCCAGAAGCTCAGAGTACTTTTCAATAAGAGAAGGTTCACATCACCTTCCAGATAAGGCCACAATGTGTGGCTGGATGATGGCTTGAAATGCTGTCTTCCTGTTCCTCCCTTCCCTTTTTTGTCCCAACTGTGTAGCCTATAGTGTCGCTATGAGTTGGAATTAGCTTGACAGAAACAGGTTTGGTTTTTTTGTTTGTTTGTTTTTTGTTTTACTATATAGCCTCAGAGGAAGCGCAGAGGCCATGGAAAGCTCCTGGTTTTTATTGTCCAAAAATCCCAAGAGCATGGAGGAGGGATTAGATAGATGTAAGGGGCAAGGGGGACCCTTCAGACTAAATAAACCACTCTCTGGAGACACAGGGCTGCAGACCTAGTGGGGACCACCAATGTGAGGTGACCTGTGGTCACCAGAGCCCTCTGAGGCCATGGCTTTGCCTGAGTCCTTGGAATGATCCCAACAAGTTGTTGGAGAAAGGGGCAGGAACCAGGACTGCCCCTTACAAACTGTAAGTGAAATCACCCACAGTCCAGGGAGGTGAGGTTTACAAAATTAAGTTGGTTTATAAAAAATGAAGAAATGTAGTTTTTCTTGTAGGGTTGTCACTGTGGCTGAGGCTCATGCTTCTCCCACTCTCCTTCTTATTGCCATCCTTTGTTTTGAAGGGCGGCACCTTTACTTAACTGAGTGAACGATGAACTGCTGTTTTCCCTGAAAGAACGCCCGGTGGTCTGGTGCGTGGAGATTCTTCCAATCTGTGATAATCCTGACACTGTACTGCACAGTCACACAAATCCACTCTCAAGCATGACCTTGGGAAGCCTACAGCCATGTTCTGTCACTGGAGGTCACATGGCCAAGATAAGGGCATCTTTCGCACCTCTGCCCATCTCTGATCTCAGAAGAAATTGGACCCAGGCCCGTGACTTTTTCTCGTAGAACTCCCTGAAGAAGCACTTGTGCTAATAGAAGACCTTTCCAGTTACAAGGACACCTGCTTCTCCATAGTCCCTAGCATCCTAGAGCCCACAGAGCTTGCCATGGCACTGGGTACCCAAGAGTCAACCTACGTTACGCACTTTTGTGTTACTGTGCTTCCTCTAACCAAGGTCACACAAGGTCACACGTCCTTTAGTGGTAGCATTGTCAACATTCTCCTTAGGTAGGAGATTATTTGGTGCTTATAAGAAAAAGCAGCTTCCCCTTTTCCAATCTAAAGTGACTCTAATCATGGTTGTCATTTTAGATGCCATCATTCCCTCAAGTGTAAACTGCCCTCACACACAGGCAAGTGGCTGGAGAGGAATGGGTGTGAACATGACTGGAAAGTTCATCACAACACACTCCAGCCCCATTCTAAACCTGAGTGGTTGTAAGTGTGCATGCCGTAGGCCTGGATCTCTGCACTTGGCACTTGAGAGGGACAGAGGCACAAGAGTAAAGAGGCTCCATCGGTGGCCCTGACCTGAGGTCAGTGACTCCGTTGGAAGGTTGAGGCAGAAACATGAGCAAAGTTGATGAGTAGCCCTCCCATGTGCCACTCCTCCTGGGAAGCAGGAAGGCCCACTCCTCCCTCTTCCCAAGCCCACCACGCTGCTGTGGTGCTCAGTAGATGATGCTGAGATTGACTGTAAGCAACAAAGAATCAACAGAAATGAGTGGGATCAACAGCCAAAGTCATGAGACAAGGAGGGGCTCCAGGGCTGAAAGGTGGGAGATCTCCTGAAGGCAGACTTTCAGCTTCCTTGAGGGGTGGGATAGAAAAAGAAGAACAATTGACTCTTGTGCACATTTCTCAGCCAAAGAAAAGTGAGCTGAGACTGGAAGCAGAGCGAGTGGAGCTCAGGGCAGTGACCTGTGCCCCAAGGCTACCTGGCACTGACCCAGAGGACAGCACTGTCTCTTCTACAGACTGTCCCTGACACCTCAGGCAAGTTAGGTCCCTGCCAACAGCTGCCTGTACCATGCACGGCTCTGTGGTTTTCAGAGCTTTTTGATGATGACCTTCATCTATCCACTGTGACCTTGACACCAAATAGGTTCACTCACCCCTGAGTGTGCACACCTTTCATGCCTGGCTCTTGTCCTCTCACTCTGTGATCAGAATGTCCCTTTGCAAATCTCCCAGGATTCATCACATGGAGCAGTTTTAACTCAACCTAAGTCCCAGCCTAAACACATTTAATGAAAAAGACTGGTAAAATGATGCTGTCACAGTGTATAGTTGAACACACCCAAAGAGCCCAGTTCATCTGCAGCTTTGTTTAAATGAAACCATTCAATCACACCATCTTTTCGCATGTTGACGTTTTTTTCTGATAAATAATCTGACTTATTGCCCACTTCCTCATCTAAATAGAAGGACAGCTGCTGAGAAGTAGGGTTGTGGTGGAGGCACTTGCCTTGATTCCACCTTGGCGCTCGTTCTAAAGCCCACCAGCCCTGCCTCCACTTGACAGTTGGAAAACCTCAGATCTGCACTTCCGGCAGGTCTTTGAAGACCCCAGTGCCCAGGCCACACCCCAGATCAATTAAGTCCCGTCTCTGGAGGAGGAGGAGTCAAAAGTTTCTGTCTTTCCTGAAGCTTCCCTCTGATTCCAATGAGCAGCCAGCTTTGAGAACCACTAACCTGGGTGTTCAAACTGTGCTCAAGAGTCATATTTTATCATGCATACCCCATATTCTTTCAGGTAAGAATGGAAACAACCACTGGGTACATAACAAGATCATTAAAATCTTAATAACATTAACGCCTTGAAATCAACTCTGCAAGAGGCAGGGAGGAAGGAGAAAATGAGAAAGACAGGGAGACGTGGAAAGAGACAGAACGATGGGGAAATGATCAGGAATACCCACCCACCCAGGGACTGTTGAAAAAGTGTGGTGGGGGGCAGGCAGCAAGTCTTCAACTCCGTCCCCGTTCCCATCTTCCTGTGTTTCTCATTCATGAACCCCTCTCCTCTCCATGCTGAGCAAGGTTTACCATTAAAGACATGCATTGTCACAGTACCTGCTCCCTAACGCAACCCAGTGGATGCCTGACTCGATTGGCAAAAGGGTGAGGTGTCCCCATGCTGGGCACCATGGCTGGCTCTTGTCCCACACAGAGCCATGCCAGCTGCATCCCCACAAGAGCCTCCAATTCAAAGAGATAAAAATACCCTATGCCATAAAATTAGCTTAAGAATTTGAAGTCTCACCCAGGGCCAGACAGACAAGAAAATTAAGAATGACCACACTAAGTGGTGAATATAGTTCCCAAAGCTAAACATTTAACTTAGCTCATAGCTACCTGGCAACCAAGACCACAAGGGAAAAGACAGCTCATGAGAGGCAGCATGGGTTCTACCTATCACAAACCTTTCCTGACCCAAACTTCTAGAAATGAACAGGTCACAAGGCTTCTCAGACAAACGACTTTTTTAAATTACAAAAAAAATTTACTGTGATAAAATACATGGAACAAAAAATTTGGCATTTTGTCATTTTTAAGTGTACATTCAGTGACATAATCACATTCGCCATGTTATGCAACAATCACCACTATCATTTCCCAAAGTTTGACATCATCCCAAACAGAAACTCAGTGCCCCTTCAGCAGTAACTCCCATTCCCCCTCCCCAGCCGTTGCAACCACTAATAAACTGTAGCTTCTATGCATTTCCTGTTCTAGATATTTCATGTAAGTGGGTTCATAAAATATTTGTCCTTTTGTGTCTGACTTATTTTACTCAGCATAATGTTTTCAAGTTCATCCATACTGAAGCATGTTATCAGAACTTAATTTCTCTTTATGGCTGAGTAATATTCCATTGTATGTATATACCACTTTTTTTTTTTTTCATCTGTTGATGGACACTTGGGTTGTTTCCACCTCTTGGCTATTGCAAATAATGCTGCAATGAACATTAGCATACAAGTATCTGTTGAGTCCCTGTTTTCTCATGTAGTAATTCTATGTCTCACTTTACCATACAAGTAACATTTTAACCATTTGAGGAACCATAACTGGACATTTGAGTAACATGGGGAAAGAGGTTGCCAACTGTGAACACTGAAGCATACTTTGAGAGCTTCTTTCTTTCACTGATCCTCAGGAAAAGCAGGATTCCACAAGCATGATCGTCATAGCAAAAGGGGAGAGATCTGTGCAGGGGCATCCAGAACTACTGGACAGCCACAGTTCAAAGTAGCCTCTTATGTCAGCACACTCCTACCAGTAATTTGTCCAGAATGCCTGCAAACCACTGAGAGACTCTGCCCTTAACTAGAACATGGCAGGAGAGCCAGTGAGCATCCAAAGCCATGCTTTCTCAAACTGAGTAGGAAAGAGGGTCAGAGAGAACAAGCCCATCTCCCAAGTTTTGGTTTGTGAGAACCACCTGGGTAGAGCTGCAGGAATGAGGCCTTTGCTGGACCACTGGGCTCCAATGAGTTACCACAGCCTCAAAATTGAGTGACCCAGGAGAAACCCAGAAAAAGCTGTCAGCCACAGGTAACTCCACTGAGAATCAGACTCCAGCAGGGAAGACGCCCGTCTCAGAGCAAATTCAAGAAGGAGGGACAGTGAAGACCCAATCAAGTGCTGTGGCTTTCTTTGTATTCAGACCCCTAAAAACATTTTCATTCAAAATGAATTTGTCACAAGGATGATGTAGTTTTATTGTTACTATGAATGGGTTTTACCTCACCTCCAAAATGCTGAAGGGATGTCTTGGAGATTTTTTTAAGTGTATAAAAAAAGAAGTAAATCACAGTTCAGTTGTATGGTCCTGCTTTTCTCTGCAATGTGTCTCTGAAACCATCATGAAGTAGATCTTTTCCTGTCCTTTCTCCTTCCCGTTGTTTATTGAGCCAGGCCCTGTTCTAGCCACCGAGGTTTCAGCAGGAAGCAAACCAAAGTCTTTTCCTCAGGGAGCCGACATCCTAGCCAAACAGAAGCAAGCAGAGAGTAAAATGTTTCCTTGGTGGCAGGTACCATAAGCAAGGTGAAACAGGGCAGCATGGGGACCATGACAATATGGGGGACATGACAGCCAATCTGGGCTGGGCCACCAAGAAATGTTGCTCCATGCAGGTGGCATTTTCTTGAGATCTGAGGGCAGGAGCAGCACATTGCAGGTGGAGGGACTGGCCAGTCAGAGGGGTGTTCATGTACCTGGAAAACATCAAGACTTCTCAATGAGCCAGATTTATTTTGTGCCTGTTTTGTTCCAGCAGCTTTCCAGGTACTGCTGGGGATGTGGGGCAGGGATGACTAAGACACAGCGCCTGTCTCCACTTTTCGGTGGTTGGGGAAGATTTGCAGCCTTTTATTGAGGACTCACCTTGTACCAGGCTCTACTTTAAGTGCTTTGGGTGAATCCACTCCTCTGCACCTAGAGGGTAGTGACGAACATTTCTATTTCATAGGGAGAACATTGCAGTCCAGTCCCAGAGGCTGCATGCATCTCTAAGACAAGCACACAGGAGGTTGTAAGAGAGGGCCAACATGGAAAGTGGCCTTGCAGAGCAGAGAAGAACAGGTGGGAAGGGGGTCAGGACCTTCACCGTGGCAAAGACTCGGCCACAGACAGCATACAGACTCCACCCTGGTCGCTGGAACCCTCAAACTTGGAGCCCTGTGCAGACCACTACGCAGGAAGTCTCACTACACTGAGGTAGCAATCTTGTGAGGAAGCCAAGCCACAATCAGAGACCACTTGTAGGTGCTCCATTTAGCAGACACCAGACTTGTGAGTGAAAAACCTTCATTCAGATGACTCCAGATGACAGACCCCAGCTGTCAAGTCATCCCCAGCTCTCGTGTCTTCCAAGCTGAAGCCCTACCTTGTGCCCTGTCCAGATTCCTGACTCACAGAACCTGCGACCATAGTAAAATTGCTGTTGTTTTACTAAGTTTAGGGTCATTTGTCATGCTGTTATGCAGCAATAATAATGAAATACAAAGAATATGCAAAAAATAAAAGCAAAGTTGTTAACACCTCTGAAGCACTATGGTCACTTCAAAGAGTGAAATCGTGCTCCGAGCTCCAGTCCGTGGGTTTGAAATGCAATGGGGATGTTAGAAACTGCCCCACCTCCTTCAAAGATAAGACTCAAGGACATGGCATTAGCAAAGGCATCCCACCAGTCTACCTTGGAGCCAGAACTGCAATGTGGAGCTGGATTCCTTCTCACCTGTGCACTTTCTGCATGCTATATTGCCTGTTTAAAAGTCCTCATCAGCCTTTTCCATATTTGGATCTTTTATCATCTGCTCCCCTCCTATGGAAATGGCACAGCAATTCCCTCATATTTCTCAATTCTCATGTCATCTGATTCCCTTGAGCCTCCCTAGCCAAGTTCAAGCTGTGTGAGGGGAAAAACCCCAGCTTCTGGGACTGAAATGAAATGAGTTAGAGAAGATGGGGGTAGGGTGTGCTGGGAAGTCCCTATGATGGGCAGACTTCTAAGATACACCTCAGTGACTTCTTGTTTGTATAACTCCCTCCCTTTGAGTGTGGGCGGAGCCTGTGACTATGATGCGATACCACTCCTGAGATTACTGCATTATATGACAAAAGGGAAATTATCCAAGTGGCCTGCCCTATTCACAAGAGCCCTTTAAAAGCAGAGAATCTTCTCAGGTTTGTGGAAGAAATGGAAGTCAGAGAGGTTACTGGCATAAGGACTTGATGAGCCATTGATGGTTTTGAAGATGGAGGATCTCATCACGAGGAATGTGGGCAGCCTGTGGGAGCTGAGTGTGGCACCCGGCTGACAGTCAGTAAGGAAAAGGGACCTTAGCAATAAACCACAAAGAACTGAACTCTGCTAACTACCAGAATCAGCTTGGGAACAGATTCATCCCCAGAATCTCCAGATAAGAATCCAACCCAGCCAACATCCTGATTTCAACCTCCTGAGACCTAGAGCAGAGAACCCCACGGAACCTACCCAGACTGCTGACCTACAGAACTGTGAAAGAATCAATGGGTATTGTTTTAAGCCACTAAGTTTGTGGTAATTTGTAACAGTGATAGAAAACCAATATATCCCCTTAGGAGTTGAAATTTATTCCAAGCAATGAGGCTCCCTAAAGGTTAGGGAACAGAGAAATAGTTTGATGAAGCAAACTTCTGGAAAGACTAATCCACCTCAAGCTACAGGGTGATTTGGAAGGAGGCACTGGAGTGTTTTGGTTAATAACAGACCCTTACAACAGGTCAAGTTGTGTTTGAGTTCTGACTTCACCATTTGGGATTTGTGTAACCTTGGGGAGCTGCCCTCCATAAGTTTCAGTGTCTTTATCAGTGAAGTGAGAGCAAGGAATATGCTGATCTCATGGGTTATTATTGTTGTTGTTGTTACTTGCCATCAAGTTGGCTCCAATTCACAGCAAGCTTATATGTAACACAATCAAATGTTGCTCAGGCCTGTGAATTCTTCACAATCATTGGTATATTTGAGTTCATGGTGGCTATTGTGTCAATCCATCTCATTGAGGTCTCCCTAGTTTTTGCTGACCTTCTACTTTATCAAACATAATGTCTTTTTCCAGCAATTGATCTTTTCTGATGACGTATCCAAAGTAAGAGAGTCAAAGTCTTGCCATCTTTGCTTCTAAGGAGCATTCTAGTTGTATTTCTTCTAAGACTGATTTGTTCATTCTTTTGGCAATCCACAATAAATACAACATTCTTTGCCAACACCACAGTTTGAATGCATCAATTCTTCTGTTTTCCTTTTCACTATCCAGCTTTCACATGCATATGAGGCAATTGAAAACACCATGGCTTGGGTCAGGAGCTTCTTAGTCATCAAAGTGACATCTTTGCTTTTTAGAACTTTAAAGAGGTCTTTTGTGGCATATTTGCCCAATGCAATGCATCATTTGATTTCTTGACTGTTTCTTCCATAGACATGGGTTGTCATGACGATTAGATTAAAGGGCTTCTACAGAATCCTGGTAGAGTGACTGACACATAAGCAGCATCAGTATACATTTAACAGAGGAAGAAACAGTCTCTCCATTTGTGGTAGACACAATAACCACTGCCTTCAATATGTCCACATCCTAATCTCTGTGAATATGCTACCTACATGGCAAAAGGAACTGCGCAGATGTGATTAAATTTTCCTGGATTATTTGGGTGGGCCCAATGTAATCACAAGGGTCTTTGTAAAATGGAGGCAGGAGGGTCAGAGTTAGAGAAGGAGATGTGAGGATGGAAGCAGAGAGAGAGAATGAGATGTGACACCAGAAAGAGAGAGAAGAGAGAGGGGTTGAGAAATTGGAAGAGGAAGATTGCAAGATTGAGAGACAGATTAAGAGACTGAAAGAGAGGGAGAGATTGGAAGATACTACACTGCTAGCTGTGAAGATGGAGGAAGGAGACCAAGACCCAAGAAATGCAAGTGGGCTCTAGCAGTTGGAAAAGGCAAAGAAACGGGTTCTCCCCCAAGATCCTCCAGAAAGAAACAGTCCTGCTGACACCTTGACTTCAGTGCAGTGAGACTTATTTGGACTTCTGATCTCCAGAACTGTATGATAGTAAATTTGTGTTGTTTTAAACCACTGAATTTGTGGTAATTTGTTACAGCAGCAATAGGAAAATATAACCTTTCCCTTGAAATTGCACCCCTCCTTAGGGCATACATGAGTGTAAACACAGGAGCAGGAGCAGGTCATGGAATAGTCACAGGGAACAAAGTTCCCCATCTGGCCTTGATCCCAGCTCATTTGAAGGGAGTCACCCAAGGAACTGGAACCCCTGCAGTTCCTATGATGCATAGATTTGTGCAAAAATAAAACTATTAGAAGTAAAGGAGCCCAGTTGTTGGGGAATACAACATTGAACATGGCAAGCAGGAGATGGCTGCAGTTAGCATCTCAGCCTGAGGCTCAGGACCATATACACGGGACAAAGAAATGTTTCCCAGGTCAAAGACAGGATAACATAGAGCCAGGGTGGTAAGAGAGCACCAAAGCCATAACCTCATCCCTCTGGAGGAGGATACTCCAACAAACCTGGCAACTGGTGCAAGGACCCCAGGATGGTTATGCCTGGGTGAATGTTGTAAGGTGTGCGTATGCGCACACACACATATAAATGCTTAACTCTTAGTAAAGTACTTAGTTTGCATTTGCTGCCAGGTTAACTAGCTCAGAGTTTCCTCTCTGTTGCCTGTGAAGGATTGCTAGTGCCAGGAGTTCCTGCCTCCCTGAGGAAAAAGCATGAGAAAAAATGACCAACCTGATTTGTAGGGCCTCAGGGCACCAATAGACTATGAAAACCTATAGGAATAGGTATTATGATTTATTTAACAAACCCTTATTTGACACTATTTATTTCAAGGTAGACTTTTTTTTTAAAAAAATCATCCTCAATTTATAGATAGGAAAACCAAGGTACAGAGAAATTAAGCAACTTGTCTAAGATTTCACTACTTGCAAGGGGCAGACACAGGATTTGAACTCAGGTAATCTGGCTCCAGAGTAGGTAGACATAACATCTGCACCAGAGCATTCTGACCCAATATGTCAAAGTTAATTTCCACTAAATGGCCCATGTGACTTACTGATATTCTCTTCTCAGTTCTGAATCACTCAAATACTCAATAGGCAGAAAGATACTGTGGCCAGCTTATCCTCAGTCCTCGTGTGTCCTCCAACCTTCCTCTTGGGCAGCTGGACTAGCTGTGACATATGTGCCATGCTACCACACCTGGAAAACTGATGCTTCCCCCAAAGTGGACCTAATCCTACGGCTCTCCCCAACCTGCTCATCAGTGTCCAGCACAAGTGCAGTGACGATGACATGAACATCAGTTGCAACCGAATCTACAGTATACTCACGTTTGTTTTTGAAGAAGAAGAAGGAATCCACACAGTGTGGTGGACAACTGTCACTCCAGTGCTGGTGACTCCTCAATCCTCCTGCATCTCCTCCCTATTGTTATTGCTTTCCACTGTGCAACTCTTTCGTTCCAAACGTGAACTGCAAAGGCCCACATTCTCACCACCCTTGAAGCTGAGGAGAGCCGATAGGGTGTTGCTGACTCTGCCATTTGGATGCATCCACCCACCACTGTGATGTGGGCCTGCTACGTGGGCAGAGCCCACAGGCCATGGTGTCATCATGGTAACCAGGCACCTGCAAGCTGTGTGATCAAAGCCCTAAAGATAGCAGAAGGGAGAGGACGTGAATTCAAGCTTTCAGTGCTCTAAGACCAGAATTATGGCAGCTCAGGGTGGCCTTGAAAGCAGGGGTTGCTCATTCACTGACTCCTTGCTGCCAGAAGATGGCCTTGGTGGGCTTCAGGGGTATTGAAAAATCTTCTTCAAATTAGGGTGGGTGATGGTATAACAATGGCCAACATGAAAACACAGGGGTGACTTGGTGGGCTGAGCTTTTGAGAGCTGGAAGACTGAATAGCCGCTTTAGACCCCAGCACTGTCCCCGGGTCTAATTACTATGCTGAGCAAATAACCTGAGAAGGTGGACTATATGAAGAAGAATGGAGCATCAGGATTGGAGGAAGACTCATTAACAACCTTCGATATGCAGATGATGCAACCTTGCTTGTTGATGAAGATCAAAGACTACAGCCTTCAGTATGGATTACACCTCTGCATAGAGAAAACAAAAATCCTCACACCTGGACCAATAAGCAACATCATGATAAATGGAGAAAAGATTGAAATTGTCAAGAATTTCATTGTACTTGGATCTACAATCAACAACCATGGAAGCAGCAGTCAAGAAATCAAACGACACATTGCATTGGACAAATATGCTGTAAATGACCTCTTTAAAGTTTTAAAAAGATGCCACTTTAAGGATTAAGGTGCGCCTAACTCATGCCATGGTGTTTTCCATCATCTCATATGCATGCAAAAGCTGAACAATGAATAAGGAAGAACCAAGAAGAATTGACGGCTTTGCATTATGGTGTTGGCAAAGAATATTGCATATACCGTGGACTGCCAGAAGAATGAACAAATCTGTCTCGGAAGAAGTACAGCCAGAATGCTCCTTAGAAGCAAGGATGGTGAGACTTCATCTCACATACTTTGGAGATGTTATCATGTTATGGAGAAGGACATAATACTTGGTAAATTAGAGGGTCAGCGAAAAAGAGGAAGACCCTCAATGAGACGGATTGACACAGTGGCTGCAATAATGGGCTCAAGCATAACAACAATCATGAGGCTGGTGCAGGACGACAGTTTTTCGTTCTGTTGTGCATAGGGTCGCTATGAGTCAGAACCGACTGGACGGCATCTAAAAACTACAGCAATAACTGTCCCTGGCCCGTCAGCACGGCGAGTCTCTGAATCACTCCAACACTAGGGCTCTTCTTCTGAGGCAGGGGCATTTCACCACATGTACCAGCAGCTCAAGGCTTCAGTGAAGCAGTTAAACTCATTTAAGCAAACATCTCCTGAGTCTCTTAGATTCACAGTCTAGTGGGGACAGTGGGCAAGCAGAAAAATAATGACTAGCAATGTAGTTACTGTAATGGACAGGCAGAGCACAGGGCACCATGAGTGCCAGCAAGGAGGGGTTAGCTCCACCAAGAAGGGAATAAAGTAGAAGGACATTCTAAGATATTTGTCAAATAAATCTAACGATTATATGAAGGAAGTAGAAAGGAAAAAGAGAGAACAAGCCCATTTAAGCAACTAGGAAGAAACTGGGAGACTGAGTAGATGCTCAGTTCTTGGACTGCTCCCTTCTCCCCCACACCGAGAGCTACAGCCACCTGGAGTCACTCCAGACCAACAAAGAGACTAGATGTGGCCATGCTCACTGTGACCCACTGAAAGGGTTAATCCTTCACTATTTGCTCAAGGAAAACACACTATTCTGAAAAGAATCCAAGTTATCCTGCATTCAAAAGGTAAGTGAGCTATATGAAGAATAATAAACTAAAACCCTACCCATTGCTGTTCAGTCGATTCCAACTCATGGTGAACCCATAACCTAGGGCAAATCCCTCTGTTACCAGAGTTGGTCGTCTGTTTCTCCAGTGGGTATGGGAACAGAAGTAAATGACAGCAGGTTGTTTCCATCTATCAAAGACTCTACTACCCACAGGGTCCTCGGAGGTGAGCCACATGTGTTTGCACAATTGGACCAGAGCCTGGCTTCAGTGCCGTCCATCTGCAGGAGATGTGGTGGTCTCCCTGTAGTCCGACAGGCCTAAGGTGTGTGCCTCTTCTGAATGAAGCATTCTAGTCGTGAAAATGGGTGGAATCTGCTGTTTGATCTGTTTGTTTGTGTTTTAGAAAGTATAAATAAAAATGCAGGCAGATTACTCCAGGCACCTTCCAGCCACGGCCCTGGATTACAATATTCCAGAAAGGTTTCCCTGTCAGGTGATCAGGGCACTTTGCAGCTGACCTCCCAGATTCTGAAGCTGTCAGCTCAGACAGTAGCAGTGTTAAATTTCACCCAGGGCTTGCCAGGAACACACGGTGGGACGATACCCTTAGTCCTCCTCAAGAACCTAGGCCACAATACCTTGGGCCTGCAGCAATAGAGTTGGTTTAAAAAAATTAGTGTTGTTTTGCCCTCTCTAAAGAGCCCTGGTAGCACAATAATTAAGCGCTCGACTGCTAACTGAAAGGTCGGTAGTTCAAACCCACTAGCTGCTCTGAGGGAGAAAGATGTGGCAGTCTGCTTCCATAAAGATTACATCCTTAGAGACCCTGTGGGGTGGTTCTACTCTGTCTATAGGGTTACTACGAGTCAGAATCGACTCCGCTGCAATGAGTTTGGTATTTTTTTGTTTGTTTTCGCCCTCTCTAATGTGAGATTGAGGAGCCCTAGTGGCACAGTCCTTAAGCCTCAGGGGTCTTACAATACAAGATAGGCGTGATTTAAAAAAAAAAAGAAGATTTTACAGAATACCCTTTGGAGAGCTGTAATGATTAGCAATTCAACATAGGGCTGGGTATCAAATGGCCCAGGGTTCAAATCCCAGCTATATCACTTGCAAGCTGTGTGACACTGAGTGAGACACTTAACCTCTCTGTATGCTAGTTTCCTTAACCTGGGATTGTTGACAGGATTAAATGAGAAAATCCATGTAAAAACTCAGTACAACACCTGTCACTAAATGCTAGAAATTACTCTTCAGCAAATCACCACAGATTAGCATGTTTCTCATGTTCGAGTCAATACTGTGTGTGTTATATCAGTCAATAAATATTCCTGAAATGGCAAGTATTGCTTGGATTATAGAAAATCATTCATGTTATCTGAGCTGGTTAATTAAAGTAACCGTGGTGAATCTCTTTCTGAGTTTTAGAAGACTTTGGGTGGGAAAAGTCACTCCCTGGTTTATTTTGAAAGCTTATATTACAAAATTTTGGGCATCTTTTCATGTTCTTCAGCATTTTTCCAATGAATATTCCCTGTTCTGTAGAGAACACATGTAATGTGTTTATTTTTTTGATTTCATTAAAGTTCACAAGCAGTTAAGTTCTCATCTAGATGAGAATTTTAGACTATGGGATGCCTCTTAATTTTAGTTTTAAATGCATAAAACTGGATGCTTTTAAAGTAGATTTTATATTCACTTTGCTTGTTGTGTTTTGGGTTTGTTTGTCGTTGTTTGTTTTGTTTTTTGATGAAAATGGACATGACAACAAATACACAATTGGACAATTTCTACATGTACAATTCAGTGGCACTGGTTACATTCTTCAAGTTGTGGCATCTTTCTCAATATCCTTTTCCAAATTATTTCACCACTATTAATAGAAACTCACTGCCCCTCAGCTTCTCATCTAAACTTTCAAGTTGCTGTTGTCAATTTGATTACATATACATAATTCTTTAAAAGAGCACAATATTCAGGTTAACCATTCTTTACTAATTAAACTAAACTACTGTTTGGTTTGAAAACACTTCAGGGGATATTTTTGGTTTAAGGTGTATACATTATCTGAGGGCAATAATTTTGAGAGTTCATCCAGCCTCTGTGACTCCAGAAAGTCTGGATTCCATGAGAATTTGAAATTATTTTATGCATTTTCCTCCTTTTGATCAGGATTCCTACATAGAATCTTTGATCAAAATGTTCAGTAATGGTAGCCGGGCACCACCCAGTTCTTCAGATCTCATGGCAAGGAAGGCGGTGGTTCAAGGAGGCAATTGGACATGCATTCCATTTCCTCCTCTGATTCCTGACTTTCTTTCTTCCTCTGCTGCTCCAGATAAATGTTGTTGTTAGATGCTGTCAGTTCTGACTCATAGTAGCCTTACGTACAACAGAAAGAAAAACTGTCCAGTCCTGCACCATTCTCACAATCATTGTTACACTTGAGCCCATAGTTGCAGCCACTGTGTCAATCCATCTCATTGAGGGTCTTCCTCTTTTTTGCTGACCCTCTATTTTACCAAGTATTATGCCCTTCTCCAGGGACTGTTCTCTCCTGATAGCATGTCCAAAGTATCTGAGAAGCAATCTCACCCTCCTTGCTTCTAAAGAGCATTCTGGCTGTACTTCTTCCAAGACAAATTTGTTTATTCTTCTGGTAGTCCATGGTGTACTCAATATTCTTTGCTAACACCATGATTTAAAAGCACCAATTCTTCTTCAGTATGCCTTATTAATTGTCCAGCTTTCACTTGCATATAAGGCAATTGAAAACACCATGGCTAGGGTGAGGTGCACTTTCTTAGTCATCTAGTGCTGCTATAACAGAAATAGCACAAGTCGATGGCTTTAACAAAGAGAAATTGATTCTGTCACAATCTAGGATGCTAGAAGTCTGAATTCAGGGTGCCAGCTCCAGAGGAGGGCTTTCTTTCTCTGTCGGCTCTTGAAGAAGTTCCTTGGTATCAATCTTCCTCAGTTGAGGAACTTGTCAGCTCAAGAACCCTGAATTTAAAGGGCAAGCTATTCTCCTGGCTCTTGTTTCTTGGCAGTATGAGGTCCCCTTGTCTCTCTGATCACTTCTCTCTTTTATATCTCAAAAGAGATTGACTCAAGATACAACCTAAACTTGTAGATTGAGTTCTCATTAACATAACTGCCTCTAATCCTGCCGCATTAACATCATGTTGCTGTGGTTGTTGTTGTTAGGTGACGTCGAGTTACTTCCAACTCATAGTGACCCCTATGTACCACAGAAGGAAACACTGCCCATTCCTGCACTATGCTCACAATCGTTGTTATGCTTGAGCCCATTGTTGAAGCCACTGTACCAGTCCATCTCATTGAGGGTCTTCATTTTTTTGCTGACCTTGTACTTTACCAAGCATGAAGTCCTTCTCCAAAGACTGATCCCTCCTGAAAACATGTCCAAAGTATGTAAGACATTGTATCCTCATCCTTGCTTCTAAGGAGCGTGCTGGTTGTACTTCCTCCAAGACAGATTTGTTCATCCTTCTGGCAGTCCATGGTATGTATATCCAATATTCTTCGCCAACACCATAATTCAAAGGTGTCAATTCTTCTTTGGTCTTCCTTATTCATTGTCCAGCTTTCACTTGCATATAAGGTGATGGAAAGTGGCATGGCTTGGGTCAGACACACCTTAGTCTTCAAGGTGACATCTTTACTTTTTAACACTGTAAAGAGGTCTTTTGCAGAAGACTTGCCCAATGCAATGCATCTTTTGATTTCTTGACTGCTGCTTCCCTGGGTATTTGTTGTGGATCCAAGTAAAATGAAATTCTTGACAATTTCAATCTTTTTCCCGTTTATCATAATGTTTCTTATTGGTCCAGTTGTGAGGATTCTTGTTTTCTTTGCTTTGAGATGTAATTCATACTGAAGGTTGTGGTCTTTGATCTTCATCAGTAAGTGCTCCAAGTCCTCTTCACTTTCAGCAAGCAAGGTTGTGTCATCTGCATATTGCAGATTGTTAACGAGCCTTCCTCCAATCTTGATGCTCCATTCTTCTTCATATAGTCCAGCTTCTTGGATTATTTGCTCAGCATACAGATTGAATAGGTATGGTGAAAGGATACAACCCAGACACACACCTTTCCTGACTTTAAACCACTCAGTGTCCCCTTGTTCTGTCCGAACAACTGCCTCTTGATCTATGTACAGGTCCCTCATGAGCACACTTAACTGTTCTGGAGTTCCCATTCTTTGAAATGTTATCCATAATTTGTTATGATCCATACAGACCAATGCCTTTGCATAGTCAATAAAACACAGGTAAACATCTTTCTGATATTCTCTGCTTTCAGCCATGATCCATCTGACATCAGCAACGATATCCTTGTTCCACATCATCTTCTTGAACCTGGCCTGAATTTATGGCAGTTCCTTGTGGATATACTGCTACAGCCATTTTTGAATGGTCTTCAGAAGATTTTACTTGTGTGTGATATTAATGATATTGTTGGATCATTTTGGCATTCGGTTGGGTCACCTTTCTTGGGAATAGGCGTAAATACAGATCTCTTCCAGTCGGTTGGCCAGGTAGCTGTCTTCCAAATTTTTTGGCATAGACAAGTGAGCACTTCCAGCACTACATCTGTTTGTTGAAACATCTCTATTGGTATTCTGTCAATTCCTGGAGCCTTGTTTTTCGCCAATGCCTTCAGTGCAGCTTGGACTTCTTCCTTCAGTGCCATCAGTTCCTAATCATATGCTCCCTCTTGAAATGGTTGAACGTTGACCAATTCTTTTTGGTATAATGATTCTGTGTATTTCTTCCATCTTCTTTTGATGCTTCCTGCGTCGTTTAATATTTTCCCTATACAATCCTTCACTATTGCAACTCTAGACTTGACATTTGTCTTCAGTTCTTTCGGCTTGAGAAATTCTAAGCCTGTTCTTCCCTTTTGGTTTTCTAGCTCCACCAATTTGCACATGTCATTATAATATTTTACTTTGTCTTATGGAGCTGACCTTTGAAATCTTCTGTTCACTTCTTTTACTTCACCATTTCTTCCTTTTGCTTTAGCTACTCAATATTCAAAAGCAAGTTTCAGAATCTCTTCTGACATCCATTTTGGTCTTTTCTTTGTTTCCTGTCTTTTTAATGACCTCTTGCTTTCTTCAAGTATGATGTCCTTGATGTCATTCCAGAACTCGTCTGGTCTGCGGTCATTAGTGTTCAACACATCAAATCTATTCTTGAGATGGTCTCTAAATTCAGGTGAGATATACTCAAGGTTGTACTTTGGTCTTGTGGACTTGTTCTAATTTTCTTCAGTTTCAACTTGAACTTGCATATGAGTAATTGATAATCAGTTCCAAAGTTAGCCCCTGGCCTTGTTCCGAATGATGATATTGAGCTTTTCCATCATCTCTTTCCACAGATGTAGTGGATTTGATTCCTGTGTATTCCATCTGGTGAGGTCCATGTGTATAGTCACTGTTTATGTTGGTGAAAAAAGGTATTTGCAATGAAGAAGTCATTGGTCTTGCAAAATTCTATCAAGTGATCTCTGACATCATTTCTATCACCAAGGCAATATTTTCCAACTACTGATCCTTGGGGGACTCATCTTCCAGCACTATATCAGACAATGTTCTGCTGATATTCATAAGGCTTTCAGTGGCTAATTCTTTTCAGAAGGGTCCTTCTTCCTAGTCTGTCTTAGTCTGAAAGCTCAGCTGAAACCTGTCCACCGTGGGCGATCCTGCTGGTATCTGAATACCGGTGGCATAGCTTCCAGCTTCACAGCAACACACAAGCTCCCACAGTACGACAAACTGACAGACACAAGGGGGATTAACGTCATAGAGGCAGGATTTATAAACTTAGGAAAATCACATCAGATGTCAAAATGGTGGACAATCACACAATACTGGGCATCATGTCCTAGCCAAGCTGACACACATTTTGGGGGGACAAGTGTATAGTCACCGTTTATATTGTTGAAAAAAAGATATTTGCAATGAAGAAGTAGTTGGTCTTGCAAAATTTTATCATGCAATCTCTGGCATCGTTTCTATCACCAAGGCTATATTTTCCAACTACTATTCCCTCTTCTTTGTTTCCAACTTTCGCATTCCAATCACCAGTAATTATCAACGCATCTTGACTGCATGTTTGATCAAATTCAGAAAGCAGAAGTTGGTAAAAATCTTCAATTTCGTCATTTTTTGGCCTTAGTCGTTGGTGCATAAATTTGAATAATAGTCATATTAACTGGTCTTCCTTGTAGGTGTATGGATATTATCCTATCACTGACAATGTTGTACTTCCGGATAGATCTTGAATAGTGACCAATTATAGTACCTTGCATGTGTGTTGTGTTTTCATTTAGAAATCTATGGCAGTTCCAGCTTGTTATAAAGTGATGAAAATTCATTCATTTTGTATCAGTGTTCTTTATCAATCAGAGATCAGATGTACATACCAGGAACATCTCTAACTGGTTTGAGCAGGAAGGGGTTTGATAGAGGGAATCAGGCACTGACCAAACTATAGGAAGGACTGGAAGAACTAGCATTAAACTTGGCCTCCAGGAATCCAGAAGTCATTGTCCCAACAGTTACATTCAGGACCCAGCCCTACACAGAGAGCCAAATGAATAGAAGCAGTGGCTGACGGGGTAAATAGGCATGAAGAAAGGAGAGGTGAGGACAGGGGAGGTCCAGGAGGGGAGGAAAGGAAAAGAGATTAGGAAGGACATTTTAGGAAGATGCATTTCTCTTGGCTGGACTCCTTGTATGCAGGGAAATCTGAAATATGTAGCATTCACTCCCACTGGTGTTTTTCCTGTTTATTTGTGATGATTAAGATTATGTGTCAACTTGGCTAGGTCATGATTCTCAGTAGTTTGGCAGTTATATAATGATATAATCTGGCAGATATATAATGATGTAGTCATCCTGCATGATGTGAGCTTATGTGATCAGTCAGTCAGTTCAGGGTGCGGCCTGCATCCAATATACATATGGACGATCTGGCAAAGTTCACTTGCTTGCTTTGGATCTTGCATCCAGCTCTTCATCATCTAACCTCTGGTTCCTGGGACTTGAACCAGCAACCTGCCATCAGATCTGTGGATCTTGGGTTTGTAAGCCCCTGCAGCTATGTGAGTCAGGAGAAGCTTCCAATCTGACACCTGAACCATAGACTTGGGCCTTGCTAACCTGTACAACTGCGTGAGCCACTTCCTTGAGATAAATCTCTATATATATATATACGTATATATACATATATATTTGTATATATATGCTCAAAAGAACTACTTGACTTTTCTAATATGTACAGAATCCTGAGGAAAATGTGTGGGAATAGCAATTAAGGGTGTGGGATAATGGTACAAGGAACATAAAGATAGATCAGTTTAAGTTTTTTTAATATGGGCCCACTAAGCGCAGATTCTTCATTCAATGTTTCAGCTCGAGTGGTTATGTAGGGAAATTGGCATGTTAGAGTGGATTTATCAGGGTAGACCCACAGACCCACAATGGATATATATATGTTTCACTCGTTTGGCTTCTCTAGAGATCCTAGACTAAACTATTTAGCACTGAGAGTGAATCAAAGAAACAAAATCATAAAGATGAGTTTTCTAAATTGGTTCTCAAGTCTAACTAGTGTTAAAGGTACAGATGATTCTGGCTACAGTAGTAAAAAGGCACTGCTAATCCATGGCACGAGGTGGCAATATTAATACGCAAAACATCACCACCAATAGATCAAGTATTGGTGAGAAGCAAGACTCTGGGTGATCGTATGTTTGATACTTTCCTACAATTTTGTCGGAATGAGAAGTACAGGGAAGTTGCTTGGTTGGTCCTACTTAGACAAAGTGGTGAAAGAAAGATGAGTTCAGGGTTTCAGAGTCATAGCTCAAGTGCCACATAAAAGACCTGAAAGTTACCAGTTAAGCCCTGAAAGAAAGCCTTATTTCTTGTGGTAACAGAGCCGATGTTTCCAAAAACCAAACCGAGAGTCTTATTCTAAGAGTTGTTGAATTACAATGCCGATTAAATTCCTAACTTCAGATGATGTCTGAAGTTGAAGTGAGGACATTTATTGGGAAATAATAGGATCCTGAAACTTAGGATGGGGACATATGGACAGATAATCAGGAAGCTGGGGACACTGAGCTCCTAAATTCCTTTGAATTGCTCCTTGCTACAAAACCAGCTATCTTACTCCCATCTGAAGAAATGATTCCATCTTTGTCTGCTAAACCACCCTCCCTAGTAAAACCATTATCCTTTCCACTACCATATAATGAGATTAACCCAGCTGTGCTGCAGAGTCTGTGTGTGAGATACCACAGGTGGTAGCACCTGGGACATTGCCTTGGGATTCACCTGAGGAAGATGCCTTACAAGACATTGCTGAGCATACCCACAACCCACCCCCAACACCCATTTGTGCTTATATACATATAAATAAACATAAATCCCAGAAAGAACCAGAAAGTGAAGCAGAAAGTGTGACCCAGGAAGAGGTAAGCTACACTTCAAAAGAACTGCTTGACTTTTCTAATATGTACAAACAGAACCCTGGAGAAAATATGTGGGAATGGCAATTAAGGGTGTGGGATAATGGTGCAAGGAATATAAAGATGGATCAGTCTGAGTTTTTTTATATGAGCCCACTAAGCACAGATTCTTCATTCAATATGTCAGCTTGAGAGGTTAGGAAAGGATCTAATAGTTTATTTGGTTGATTTGCTGATGCATGGACTATACCAAATTAAGTTGAAGTACCAGACCTGCCTTAGTATACTGTAGAATACAGTTTATAAAGGATTAGGGAAATTAGTATGATATAGTGAATTTATCAGGGTAGACCAACAGACCCACACATGGAGTGCCCAGAGGACACACCTTTTACCGCAATGGTGAGGAACAAATTTATGAAGAGAGACCCACCATCCTTGAAGACTGCTGTGATTGCTCTTTTATGTAAGTCAGATTTGACAGTGGGAACTTCCTTAACTGAATTAAGATACCTAACTACAATGGGGCAGATTGGACCCTGTGGTGGTAGGGGCCAAGTGGCAGCACTCAATCTACAAAGTGGACATTATTACTGTAATGGACAGCAGAGTCAAAGCAGTAATTAGAATAGTCTGACTTGGATGGACTTATGGCATTGGTCCCTTACTCATGATGTCTCTAGGAGTGAAATAGATGAGAAATCTACTAAATATTTACTTGATTTGAACAAGCAGAAGAATTCTAGGACAAATGAACTTCACTCTAACTCGAATTGCCAGAATAGAGAATCACAGCCCCTCAATCAATTACAAATGAGCCAGTTTACAAACTCACCATCCCTTGAATGAAGGGAAGGCTGGGTCCCCTTAAGAAAGGACCCCACTACATTGCCAAAAATTTATACTGTTACTCTTCCTCCCAACCATCCCTAAAGGGATCTACACTCTTTTATGAGAGTAATGTTCATTGGGGAAAAGGATATATTCAGATTTTGAGGGAATTGCTGAATACTGGCTCTGAACTGACACTAATTCCAGGAGACCCAAAAAGTCACTGTGGCACTCCAGTTAGAATGGGGAAGTATTGATGTCAGGTTATTAATGGACTCTTAGCTCAGTTTCATCTTACACTGGGTCCAGTGGCCTCCCGAACCCATCCCGTAGTGATTTCCCCAGTTCCAAAATGCATAATTGGAATAGATATACTGAGAAACTGGCAGAATTCCTACATTGGTTTCCCTGACAAGTGGAGTAAGGGTTATTAAGGTAGGAAAATCCAAGTGGAAGCCATTAGAACTGCCCCTACCTAGAAAAAAACAGTAAACCAAAAGCAATACCACATTCCTGTAGGGATTGTAGAGATTACTGCACCACTAAGGAGTTGAAGGATGCAGGGATGGTGATTCTCACCACATCCACATTCAACTTGCCTATTTGGTTTGTGCAAAAAACACATGAATCTCGGAGAATGACAGTGAGTTATCAAAAACTTAGCCCAGTTGTGACTCCAATTGTAACTGCTGTTCCAGATGTGGTTTCATTACTTGAGCAAATTAATACATCTCCTGGTATCTGGTATGCAGCTAAGGATCTGGTGAATGTCTTTTTCTTTTTCTGGTTTTGAAGGAACACCAGAATCAGTTTGTCTTCAGCTGGCAGTGCCAGCAATACACCTTCATTGTCCTTCTTCAGTGGTATATCAACTCTACACCCCCATGTCATAACTTAGTCTGCAGCCAACTTGATCGTCTTTCCCATCCACAAGACATCACACTGGTCCATTACATTGATGACATTATGCTGATTGGACCTAGTAAAGAAGAAATGTCAATGACTCTGAACTTACTGGTAAAATACTTATGTGATAGAGGGTGGAAATTAATCCCACAAAAATTCAGGCATCTTCCAACTCAGTGAAATTTCTAGGTGTGATGTAGGACATGTCAAGATATTCCTTCTAAAGTTAAGGATAAATTGTTAATCTGGCCCCTCCCACAACTAAAACAGAGGCTCAATGCCTAGTGGGCCTCTTTGGATTTTGGAGGCAACATATCTCTCATTTTGGTGTGTTACTCTGGCCTTTTTATCAAATAACTTGAAAAGCTTCTAGTTTTGAGTACAGCCCAGAACAAGGGAAGACTCTGCAACAGGTTCAGGCTGCCGTGCAGGCCGCCCTGCCACTTATGTCATATGATCTGGCTGATTCAATGGTGCTTGAAGTGGCAGTGGCAGATAGAGATGCTGTTTAGAGTCTTTGGCAGACCCCTACTGGTGAATCACAGTGCAGACCCTTAAGATTTGGGAGTAAAGTTGCTTTCCTTTGCAGATAACTACTTTCTTTTTGAGAAACAGCTTTTGGCTTGTTACTGGGCCTTAGAAGAGGCTTAACACTTAACTATGGGCCACGAAGTCACCCTGTAGCCTGAGCTGCCCATCACAACCCGGGTGTTGTCTGACCCACAGAGCCATAAAGTTGGACGTGCACAGCAGCATCCATCATTAAATGGAAGTGGTACATACGAGTTTGGGCTTCAGCAGTACCTGAAGACACAAGTAAGTTGTGTGAGGAAGTGGCCCAAATGTCCATGATCTCCACTCTTGTCACATTACCGGTCCTTTCCCAGTCTGCACTTATGGCCTTATGGGGAGTTCCTTATGATCAGTTGACTGAGGAAGAGAAAACTTGCACCTAGTTTACAGATGGTTCTGTGTGATATGCAGGCACCATGAGAAAGTGAACAGTGGTAGCAAAGCAGCCCCTTTCTGGGACCTCCCTGAACATGAACAAAGTGGCCACGGTGGCAGAAATGGAGGTTATGCATGAACTCAGCAACATTGGCTTCCTCTCACCAGGGCTGACTTGGCTACAGACACTATTGAATGCCCAGTCTGCCAGAAGCAGAGAACAACTATGTGTCCCCAGTATGGCACCATTCCTCGAAACAATCAGCCAGCAACCTGTTGGCAGGTTGATCACATTGGACCACTTCCATCACGGAAAACACAGCATTTCATTCTTACTGGGATAGACATTTACTCTGAATATGGATGCGCCTTCCCCGAATACAATGCCTCTTTCAAAATTACCATCCTTTGTCTCACAGAATGCCTTATCCACCGTCATGATATCCCACACAGCATAGCGTCAGATCAAGGGACTCACTTCACAGTAAATGAAGTGCAACAATGGGCCCATGTTCATGGAATTCACTGGTCTTACCATGTTCCCTATCATTCTGAAGCAGCTGGCTTGATAGAATCAAATCGACTACATCTGTGGAAAGAGACATTGGAAAAACTCAATATCATCAGTCAGAACAATGCCAGGGGCCGACTGTGGAACAGATCATCAATTGCTCATATATAAGTTCAAGATGAAGCTGAAGAAAATTAGAACAAGTTCACAAGAGCCAAAGTATGACCTTGAGTACACCCGAATTTAGAGACCATCTCAAGAATAGATTTGATGCATTGAACACTAATGAACGAAGACAAGACGAGTTGTGGAATGACAGGGAAAAAAGTAAAGGCCAAAACTGGTGTCAGAAGAGACTCTGAAACTTGCTCTTGAAAGTAGAGTGGCTAAAGTGAATGGAAAAAATGATGAAGTAAAAGAGATCAACCGAAGATTCGAAAGGGTAGCTTGAGAAGAAAAAGTATTATAATGAAATGAGCAAAGACCTGGAGATAGAAAACCAAAAGAGAAGAATATCGTCAGCATTTCTCAAGCCGAAAGACATGAAGAAAAAATTCAAGTCACAAGTTGCAATAGCGAAAGATTCTATGAAGAAAATATTAAACGGTGCAGGAAGCATCAAAAGAAGATGGAAGGAATACACAAAGTCACTGTGCCAAAAAGAATTGCTCGACCTTCAACCATTTCAGGAGGGAGCATATGATCAAGAACCGATGGTACTGAAGGACGTCCAAGCTGCATGGAAGGCAGAGGCAAAAAACCAGTCTTCAGGAATTGACAAAATACCAACTGAGATGTTTCAACAAACAGTTGCAGCACTGGGCGTGCTCACTCGTCTCTGCCAAGAAATTGGAAACAGCTACTTGGCTAACCAACTGGAAGGGATTCATGTTTGTAGCCATTTCAAAGAAAGGAGACCCACAGAATGCAAAAATTATCAAACAAAGTCATATCACATGGAAGTAAAATTTTGCTGAAAATCATTCAAAAGTGGCTGCAGCAGTATATTGACAGGGAACTGCCAGAAATTCAAGCTGGATTCAGAAGAGGACGTGGATCGGGGGATATCATTGCTGATGTCAGATGGATCATGGCTGAAAGCAGAGAATACCAGAAAGATGTTTACCTGTGTTTTATTGACTATGCAAGGGCATTCGACTGTCTGGATCATAACAAATTATGGATAACATTATGAAGAATTATAATTCCAGAACACTTAACTGTGCCCTTGAGGAGACTGTACTTAGGCAAAGAGGTAGTCATTTGAAAAGAACAAGGGGATACTGTGTGGTTTAAAGTCAAGAAATTTGTGTGTCAGGGTTGTAATTTTTCACCATAGTAATTCAATCTGTATGCTGAGCAAATAATCTGAGAAGCTCATCTATATGAAGAAGAACGCAGCATCGGGATTGGAGAAAGACTCATTAACAACTTGTGTTATGCAGATGACACAGCCTACTTTGCTGAAAGTGAAGAGGACTTGAAACACTTACTAATGAAGATCAAAGACCACAGCCTTCAGTATGGATTACACTTCAAGGTAAAGAAAACAAAAATCCTCACAACTGGACCAATAAGCAACATTATGATAAGTGGAAAAAAGATTGAAATTGTCAAGAATTTTCATATTACTTGGATCCACAATCAACACCTATGGAAGCAGCAGTCAAGAAATCAAACAACACATTGCATTGGGCAAATCTCCTGCAAACGACCTCTTTAAAGTGTTGAAAAGTAAAGATGTCACTTTAAGGATTAAGGGGAGTCTGACCCAAGCCATGGTGTTTTCAGTCGCCTCATATGCATGTGAAAGCTGAGCAATGAATAAGGAAGACTGAAGAATTGATGCCTTTCAATTATAGTTTCAGAGAAGAATACTAAATGTACCATGGATACCAGAAGAATGAACAAATCTGTCTTAGAAGAAGTACAGCCAGAATGCTTATTAGAAGCAAGGATAGCAAGACTTCCTCTCACATACTTTGAACCAGTTATGGGGAGGGACCAGTCCCTGGAGAAGGACATCATGCTTGGTGTTATGGATTGAATTATGTCCCTTAAAAATGTGTGTCAACTTGCCTAGGCCATAGTTCTTAGTATTGTGTGATTGTCCACCATTTTGTCATCTGATGTGATTTTCCTATGTGTTGTAAATCCTGCCTCCAGGATATTAATGAGGCAGGATTAGCGGCTGTTAAGTTAATGAGGCAGGACTCAATCGACAATATTAGGTTATGCTTTAATTCAATCTCTTTTGAGATATAAAAGAGAGAAGGAAGCAGAGAGCCAGGGGAACCTCATTACGACCATGCAAGAAGATCCAGGAGCGTGAGTCCTTTGGACCTGGGGTCGCTGCTTTGAAAAGCGCCTAGACCAGGGGAAGATTGATGACAAGGACCTTCCCCCACAGCCAACAGTGGAGAAAGCCTTCCCGTGGAGCTCTCACCCTGAATTCGGACTTCTAGCCTCCTAAACTGTGAGAGAATAAATTGATGTTTGTTAAAGACATTCACTTGTGGCTTTTCCATTATAGCAGAACTAGATAACTAAGACACTTGGTAAAGCAGAGGTTCAGCAAAAAAGAGGAAGACCCTCAATGAGATGGATTGACACAGTGGCTGCTACAATGGGCTCAAGCACAACAACAGTGAAGATAACGTAGGACTGGGCAGTGGTTTGTTCTGTTGCATATAGGGTCACTATGGGTTGGAAATGACTCAACAGTATCTAAAAATATACATATATATGTAAAATATATATACATATATATAGAGAGAGAGATTTATCTCAAGGAAATGGCTCAGGTGGCTGTGGAGATTGGCAAGCCTCAAGTCCATGGGTCAGGCATCAGGCTGGAGGATTCTCTTGACTCACATAGCTACAGGGGCTGGTGAACCCAAGATCAGCAGGTCAGATAGCAGGTCCCTGGCTCACAGGTTGCAGAAACTGATGAATACCAAGATCCGCAAGCAAGACTGCAGGTAAACTGCCAGTTCAAGTCGCAAGAACCGGAAGTCAGATGAACATGAGCCACGTGCAGTATAAAGTATGAGCAAAACTGCTGAGCCTTGTGAGAAAGTACACCTATATTGGATGCAGGCCACACCCCCAAGAAAACTCCCTTTCAGCTAATTGGCTACTCACAGCAAGTCCCATTAGTGAGGTTATTACATTATATCAGATCTCATCATGGAGGTAATTACATCATTATATGACTACCAAACATCATAACTGCCAAACCAATGAGAATCGTAGTCAAGTCAAGTTGACACACAATCTTAATAACCACAGTTCACCCCTTGTCGACTTGGCACAGGTACACATCTCCAGAAACCATAATCTCTGAATAAAGACAATCATAAAGTCATACTTGCACCTAACATAATTCAACTAACATGTGTATAATCGAAAATGCACTAACCCTGTTTACATCTTATATTTTATAAGTGGGGAAAACAAAAATATTTGATCCAACATACAAGGAACAAATAATCATAAAAATTACTGTCCTTTGTTCTGCAACTGGTCACTTGGTTATAACTGGTATTTAGAACTATCTTCTTCCTCCACCCATTCCTTATTTCCTTTGCCTTCAGCAAGCACCTCAGCTGGTTGTGGTTCTTCCCCTGGCGGGGTGACCCAAATCTTCTTTCCTGAAGGGTCTGGGCCTTTAGCAGTCATGTAGGAATTAGGTTGCTGTACTTTTCTATTGACTTTAATCACAGGGCATGATAATACTAAGAGATACCCTAAGGAATCTCCTGCATTCCAGACATACTCTTTTTTGCCTCCATTATGTAATACCAATTTGATTTCCTCTTGGTAATCAGGATCAATCACACCAGCCAATTTGGTAACTCCCTTCTTTGCCTGTTGATGTAGAGGCATAAGGAGCTCTAAGGGGCCAGGTGGCATTTGTAACTTCCAGTTCAATGGAGTCAGTGATGTGTCTCCAGGTGGGAACATTCCTCCCTTTGGAACTACGACCTCTAGACCCACAGAGTATAGAGTGGCTAGGACAGGAAGCAAAAATTTTGCCAGTGCATCACTAGGGGTAATAGTGAGTGGTGCCACTCCCATTTCCACCCCTTAATTCCTGGACCCATGAATCCTGGCTATGGGAGAAACAGCACCGTATATTGGACTCTGGTTTAGAGCATATAGTCTCCTGGAGAACACTGTCCCAATCCTGCAAGGTATTGTCACCTAGCTGGCACCATAATTGTGTCTTTAGAAGGTCATTCCATTGTTCTATCAATCCAGCTGCTTCAGGATGATGGGAACATGGTAAGACCAGTGAATTTCATGAGCTTGGGCCCATGGCTGCACTTCACTTGCTGTGAAGGGAGTCTCTTAATCTGAGGTGATCTTGTGAGGGATACCGTGACGGTGGATAAGGCATTCTGTAAGTCCACAGATAGTAGTTTTGGCAGAAGCATTTTATGCAAGGAAGGCATATCCATACCTGAGTGTCTATTCCAGTAAGAACAAAATTCTGCCCTTTCTACAATGGAAGCAGTCCAATATAATCAACTGCCACTAGGTTGCTGGCTGATCAACTGGAGGAATTGTGCCATATCGGGGACTCAGTGTTGGTCTCTGCTGCTGGCAGATTGGGCACTCAGCAGTGGCTGTAGCCAAGTCAGCCTTGGTAAGTGGAAGTTGATGTTGCTGAGCCCATGCATAACCTCCATCCCTGCCACCATGTCACTTTGTTCATGAGCTCATTGAGCAATGATGGGAGTAACTAGGGAAAGAGGATGACTGGTTTTCACAAAACACATCATCCTATCCACTTGATTGTTAAAATTCTCCTCTGCTGAGGTCACACTTTGGTGAGCATTCACATGAGAAACAAGTATCTTCCTTACTGGCCCATTCAAAGAAGTCTATCCACATAACTCTTCCCGATACCTCCTTGTCTCCAATTCCAATCATATTCCTTCCAAGTCCCTGATCATCCAGCCAAACCATTGACCACAGCCCATGAATCAGTATACAGTGGTACATCTGGTCATTTCTCCTTCTAAGCAAAGTGAATAACCAGGGGCACTGCTCAAAGTTCTGCCCATTGGGAGGATTTCCCTTCACCATTGTCCTTCAAGGAGGTCCAAGAAAAGGGGTGTAGTGCTGCCGCTGTCCACTTTCGAGAGGTGCGTGCATATCACACAGAACCATCTGTATACCAGGCATGAGTTTTCTCTTCCTCAGTCAACTGATCATAAAGAACGTCCCATGAGGCTGGGAGATACAAGGTAATGTGACAGGAGTGGAGACCATGGGCATTTGGGCTACTTCCTTATACAACTTACTTGTGTCTTCAGGTCCTGCTTGGGCCCAATCTCGTCTTATACCACTTAAATTTAATGATGGATGCCACTGTGCACGTCCAACTTTATGGCTCTGTGGGTCAGACAACACCCAGTTCATGATAGGCAGCTCAGTCCTCATGGTGACTTTGTGGCCCATGGTTAAGTGTTCAGTCTCTATTAAGGCCCAGTAACAAGCCAAAAGCTGTTTCTCAAAAGGAAAGTAGTTGTCTGCAGATGATGGCAAGGCTTTGCTCCAAAATCCTAAGGGTCTGTGCTGCAATTCACCAATAGGGGCCTGCCAAAGACTCCAAACAGCATTTCTATCTTCCACTTACACTTCACGCACCATTGGATCAGCTGGATCATATGATCTAAGAGGCAGCACCACTTGTATGGCAGCCTGAACCTGTTGCACAGCCTTCTATTTGGGCCCCACCAAAAACTATCAGCTTCCAGTCACTTGATAAATAGGCTGGAGTAGCACACCCAAATGAGAGTTATGTTGCCTCTAAAATCCAAAGAGATTCACTACGCATTGAGCCTCCTTTTTAGTTGTGGGAGGGGCCAGATGCAATAACTTATCCTTCAATTTAGAAGGACAATTTCAACTATACACCACACCACTGCACGCCTAGAAATTTCACTGAGGTGGAAGACGCCTGAGTTTTTATCAGATTTATTTCCCACCTTCTAGCATGCAAACGTTTTACCAATAAGTCCAGAATCATTGACACTTCTTCCTTAATATATCCAATCAACATAAAGTCATCAGGCTAATGGACCAGTGTGACATCTTATGGAAGATAGTTATCATATGGAAGGTAAAGGCAATCAAGTTCCCTGGGGACTAAATTATGACATAGGCCTGGAGTTGACATAGCACAGAGGTAGGACAATGAAGGTGTATTGTTGGCCTTTCCAGCTAAAGGTAAACTGCTTCTAGTAGTCTTTTGAAACAAGTATGGAGAAAAAAGCATTAGCCAGATGAATAGCTGCATTCCAGTTACCAGGAGATGTATTAATTTGCTCAAGCAATGAAATCACATTTATAATAGCAGCTGCAATTGGAGTCACTACCTGGTTAAGTTTCCAATAATCCACTGTCATTCTCCAAGATCCATCTGTTTTTTGCACAGGCCAAATAGGTAAGCTGAATGGGGAGGTAATGGGAATCACCACCCCTGCATCCTTCAAGTCCTTGATGGTGGTAGTAATCTGTGTAATCCCTCCATGAATGCAGTATTGCTTCTGGTTTACTGTTTTCCTAGGTAGGAGCAGTTCTAATGGCTTCCACTCGGCTTTTCCTACCATATTTTCCCTTACTCCATTTTTCAGGGATCCAGTGTAGGGGTTCTGCCAGTTGCTGAGTATATCTACTCCAATTATGTATTCTGGAACTGGGGAAATCACTACAGGGTGGGTTTGGGGACACACTGGACCTACTGTGAGACAGACATGAACTAAGACTCCATTAATAACCTGAACTCCATATGCCCCCACTCTAACTGGTGGGCCACAGTGATGTTTTAGGTCTCCTGAAATTAGCGTCAGTTCAGAGTCATTATCCAGTAATCCCTGATAAGTCTGATTATTTCCTTTTCCCCCAATGAACAATCACTCTTGTAAATCCCTTTTGGAGAAGACTGGGAGAAAGATTAACAGTATAGATTTTTGGCAGTGTAGTGGAGTCCTTCCTCAAGGTGAGCTAGCCTCCCCTTCATTCAAGGGGGTGTGAGTCTTTAAACTCATTCAAGTCTTGGAATTGATTGAGGGGCCATGACTCTATTCTGGTGATTCGCATTAGACTGCTGTTCACTTGACCTAGAATTCTTCTACTTGTACAGATCAAGTAAATATTTAGTAGATTTCCCATCTATTTCACTCCTAGGAGCACCATGACTAAGTAGCCACTGTCATAAGTCCACGTTAGTCAGACTATTCTAATTACTGCCTTGACTCCACTGTTCATTAAGGTAACCATGCCTACCTTGTCTTTGTCCACTGAGTGCCACCACTTGGCCCCTACCGCCATGGGGTCTGTTCAGCCCCTTTGTAGTTAGGTGTCTTAATTCAGTTAGGGCAGTTCCCACAGTCAAATCTGACTTACATAAAATAGCAATCACATCAGTTTTCAAGAATTCTAGGGCTCTCTTCACAAATTTGTTCCTCACTATTGTGGTAAAAGGTTTGTCCTCTGGGCACTCCTTGTGTGAGTCTAACATGATAAATCCACTCTAACATGCCAGTTTCCCGAAAACTTTGGATACCTTCTTCTACACTATACCAAGGCAGGTCTGGTACTTCAACTTGATTTAGTGTAGGCCACCGTGTAATCCATGCTTAAGCAACCCAATAAAATGAACTATTATATCCTTTCCTACACTCCAGAAGAACTGCTTTACTTTTCTAGTATGCACAAGCAGAAAGCTGGGGAATATGTGTAGGAATGGCTATTAAGGGTGTGGGGTAATGGTGCAAGGAACATAAAGGTAGATCAGTCTGAGTTTATTGATATGGGTCCACTAAACACAGATTCTTCATTCAATGTTTCAGCTCACCTCCTCCCTCCCCTCCATCATCACCTCTCCTCTCTACCGCAATTCATCACCCCTGCTCTCCTCCCCTCGTTCATCACCCCTGCTTTCCTCCCTTCCTTCATCACCCCTGCCTCTCTCTTCTCCATCACCACCTCAGCCTCACTCCCCTCCATCATCACTCCTTCTTCCTCCACTACATCATCACCCCTGCCTCCCTGCCCTCTGTCATTGCTCCTGCCTCCCTCCCCTCCATTATCACCACTCCTCCCTACCCCCTTTATCACTCCTCCTCCCTCCCTTCCATCATTGCTCCTACCTCCCTTCCCTGCAGAACTGCCACTACTCCTTCCACTCCATCATCACCCCACCTACCTCTTTTCTATCCTCATTCCTCCTCCCTCCTCTCCTTCATCACCCCTGTGTCCTTCCCCTCTTCCATCACCCCTGCCTCTCTCCCATTATTTATCACCCCTGCCTCCCTCCATCATCGCCCCCTCCCTATCTGCCATCACTGTCCCTGCCTCTCTCTTCTCCATCATCACCACTGCCTTCCTTTCCTCCAACATTGTCCCCGCCTCCCTCCACTCCATTACCCCCTGCCTTTCTCCCCTCTTTCATCACTCCTGTCTCCTGCCTCTCTATCATCACACTGCCTCCCTCCCCTCCATCATCACCCCTCCTCTCTCCCATCCATCATCACTCTTCTTCCCTACCCCCATCACTGCTCCTGCCTCCCTCTTCTCCATCATTGCCTCTGCCTCTCTCCCTCCCATTATCACCCCTCCTCACCCCCTCCATCATCATCACTCTTCCCTCCCCTCCTTCATCCCCTTCCTCCATCCACTCCATCATTTTCCTTCTCCCTCCCTCTATCATCACCCCTTCTCGCTCCCCTCTTTCATCACCCCTTCTCCATCCCCTCTATCATTGCTCCTTCCTCCCTTCCCTGCAGAACTGCCACTCCTCCTCCCCTACATCATTACTCCTCCTCCCTCTGCTCTATCACCACCCCTTCTCCTCCCCTCCCTCTTCACCCATGCCTTCCTTGCCTTCATCACTGCTTTTTCCTCCCTCCCCTCCATCACTTCCTCTGTCTTCCTCCGCTCTTTCATCACCCCTTCTTCCCTCTTCTCCATCACTACTTCTCCTCCCTCCCCTCCATCATCGACCTTCCTTTCTCTCCTCTATCATCACCCCTGTCTCCCTTCTGTCCATCATCACCCAAGCCTCCCTCCCCTCCATCACCATTTCTCCTCCCTCCCCTTCATCACCCCTTCTCCTCCTTCCTCTTCTTTATCACCCGTCTTCCCCCCCCCCCCATCACAATGTATATTTTCGAGGCATCTAAGTGTGGCCACAAATCAAAGAGAAGGAAATAACTGTCTCAACCACAGTTGCTGTCACCTGATAGCTGTGTGGCCTTAGGGTGAGGAAGAGTTGTAGGGATTGACTAAAAAGGGGCACAGGGAACCTTCTGAAATGATAAAAATGGTTTCTATCTTGTTTGGATCAGGA
This sequence comes from Trichechus manatus latirostris, assembly GCF_000243295.1. Lineage (NCBI taxonomy): Eukaryota > Metazoa > Chordata > Mammalia > Sirenia > Trichechidae > Trichechus > Trichechus manatus. The sequence continues at coordinate 1,434,336 of NW_004443978.1, read as the reverse complement.
TCATATAGATATAAAAAATTACAAAAACTCATCAAACTGAAACTTGTTGTTGTTAACTGCCATCAAGTTGGTCCCACAACTCTTATGACCCCGGAACAAAATGCTGCCATTCCTATGGTCAGTTTTGGGTCAGACATTGTGATCCATGGGGTTTTCATTGGCTGATTTTTGGAAGTAGATCACCAGACTTTTCTTCCTTGTCTGTCTCAGTCTGACGAAACCTGTTCAGCTTCATAGAAACACACAAGCCTCCACTGACGAATGGGTGTTGACTGTGCATGGGGTGCATTCGCCAGGAATTGAACCCGGTCTCCACATGGAAGGCAATAATTCTACCACTAAACCACCACCATCCTCAACTAAAACTTAGATCTGTGCATTTTATTTTATGTAAATTATACATAAAACATAAATGTGGACATCTGACCACTAATAATTACTTCCCTCCACAAGTACAGACATTCCCTTTGTTGTTGTTGTTGTTGTTAGCTGCTGTCGAGTTAGCTCCAACTCATGGCGACCTTATGTATAACAGCATGAAACTTTGCCTGGTCCTGTACCATTTTCATAATTGTAGGCATGTTTGAGTCCATTGTTGCAACTATTGTGTCAATCTATCTCATTAAGTGTGTCCCTTGTTTTTGTTGGCCCTCTACATTATCAAACATGTTGTCCTTTTCTAGAGGTTAGTTTTTCTGCTGCAAAAGACTTCTTTAAAGTTTTAAAAAGCAAAGATATCACTTTGATGACAAAGGTGCACCTGACCCAAGCCATGGTCTTTTCAATTGTCTCATATGCATGCAAAAGCTGGACAATGAAAAAGGAAGACAGAAAGGAAACAACACATTTGAATCGTGGTATTGGTGAAGAATATTGAATATACTGGGGGCCACCAGAATAACGAACAAATCATCTTAGAAGAAATACAACCAGAATGTTCTTTAGAAGTGATGACGATAATGAGACTTCACTTACTTTGGACACGTCATCTGGAAGGACCAATTGCAGACATTGCTAAAGACTTTCAGATATGTCCTCTTGATAACTCAGGGATGGAGGCACAGGCAGGAAACTTTGCCTATTCACTGCTCTATCCCCAGATCCTAGAATAGCACTTGGTTAAAAGCATATATAGAATGAAGAAGTGAAGTCTTGATCATCAACCCACCACAGATTCACTCATGAAGTATTAACCGCAAGCTAAGGTGAGAGATTTTCCCACAATCCTTGTCCTGATTCCACCACCCCAGCTCAGGCCCTCCTGCTCCTCTCCCAACGGTTGAGGCCCCCTCCCCTTCAGTTGCCAAAAGGCTGCAAACAGCAAGGAAATTCTGAACCTCTGATTGATGACTCCCAGAAATTCTGAGCCCTCAAGCAGTTTTGCAGGTGATGTTCCTCCAGTAAATGTCTCTCCTATTGAATGTAAATCTCTTCCAGATGTTAAACTGGGAGTCCTGCCTTAGTACATTAGAAGCCTCTGAGGCTGCATAAGCAACTCTTGCCTGTGGAAACACAGGAGGTCCTGGAACCTCAGAGCCAGATTTTCTGTTAGGACAAAGGGTGTCAGCTGTCACTTTAGAGCTCCGCCCACCACACAGTGGTACCATCCTCTCAGCAGCACTTGAGAGCTTCGCCTGAGTGGGGGAGAAGTAAAGCACAGGTGTATTCTGCAGCAACTGCACGGCCCGCAGTCAACCAACAGGTTTCCACCAGCCAGGACAGAGTGGGACCCCACAGCCCAGGGAGTCTTCTATGGACTCAGGCACAGTCTGGGCTCTGATGAAGGCCTGTGCTGACCTACAGGCTACAGGCATATTTCTGACACTTGGCCTGAGCACAAAGGTGGAGAAGATGCCCTGATTGCTGCTGTGTTCTGGAGACCCTCCACTCCCAGTTGCTCGGAGAAACACGATGACCCTCCCAGGCCCTCTCAGTGGCTCCAAGTTCTTTCACTCTGCCAGATGGACCCAAACCAAGTGCAGTCCCCTCACCAAACCCTTCTGAAAAGATGCAGGCCCAGCCCTGGGCCTAATCAGACCATATGTGCCGTGGTTCCTGGCAGCCTCACCTTCAGACTTGCTTCTGGGAAGATGTAGAAGTCCCACTCAGAGTCTCACTCTCACTGCACCAAGATCAGAGCATTTCATGTATTATATAATACTTGAATACAATTTTTTAAGAAGTCATCTTCATTATAAAATTAATAGAAATTAATATCATCCTTCTCTTTAGTTCTGGTGCCCAAATCCTGAGTTGGGGCTTCTCCCCATAGACTATCAGAATCAACCACAGATCAGATTCAAGTCAACCTCTGCTGACCTGAAAAGGAAGCTCAGAATTCCCTGGGACTCAAATTTCACCCAGCACTGCCTGACCCAGCCCATCAACATTGTCTTTCTCATTCTGAAACCATATGGGCAGAGCTTTGCAGCACATAGGGTAAGTGGATGTCCACTGCACAGACGACTCCCATTGGGAGAAAAGCAATAGACAACACTAGTTCGTTCACTCATTCCTTCAATCAGCATTCTCTGAGAACCTGTGATGTGGTGTACTGAGCCCAGAGGGGGTCTGGTGGTCCCACATGGATGCTCTAGAAGGGCTCTAGAGGAGTAATCTGGGAGTTATTGCTGGAATTCAGCCATGCGAAGAGAGGATAGAAGAGGCAGAGGGAGGAAGCAACATAAATGCCCTAGCGTGGACCCACTTAGCAAGTGAAGAGACAGTCAGGCCTGCATGGCTGGATCCCTGGGCATGAGAGGAGCAGCAAAAATGGGGCCAAGAGGTAGGAAGACACTGACTTCACAGAGCCTGGCGGCTGTCCATAAAATTAGGGTTGATTCTGGGCGAGTAGGGTTTTGAGTGAAATAGTGGGATTTGTGGTTTCAATCTGGCTGCTGCACAGGGAAGAAATTTTAGGGGAGAGAGGTGGATGCAAGTAGACAAATGTGAGTGCTATTACCACCACCTCAGCAAAGATCCCGGTGGGCTGGACTGTTGGGGGTACCAGGGGCAGTAGGAGAAGGGTCAGATGCAAGATCTACTTTGGAAGCATTTGAGAGGACATTCTCATGGATTGAGGGATGGTGAGAAAAAAATAAACATCAAGGCTGACTCTTAGGCTTTTGATATGAAATACTAGTCATTGGTAGTGCTATGTATTGAGACAAGGAAGCCTATGACAGGAGCAGGATTGGGATTTTTTCTTGAGGAGGAGGAAGGGGAGCTGTGTGGTAAAGTAGGAGTTCCATTTTGGCCATGTTAGTTTCCAGAAGCCCATCGGTCAGCAAGCAGAAGTGCAGAGCAAGAGACCAGATGAAAGCCTGAGCCCAGGGTTGTGATAGGTGTGTGGGATTTGTCCATTTAAAGAGTGTTTAGAGCAATGAACTGGGTCAGATCACAGAGAGGGAATAAAAGGAGAAGACAAGAGCTGAGGACTGAGTCCTGGCTGTAGCCAGCAGAGATGAAGAGGAATCAGCAAAGGAAAAAGAAAGGGAATGGTTGGTGAGGGAAGAGGGAAATCAGTCATTTCCAAAAGTAAGGAGTGGTCAACCAGTTCCTTCTGGAATTTGCCAATGAGTCTTGGAGTGAAAAATGGCCAAAAGACTTAACAACATGGAGGCCACGGGTGATAGGAGTGGTTTCTGCAGGGTGTAGGGGTAACACCTGACTCAAGAAGATTTAACAGAGATTGGGGATGGAGGAAATGGACACGGAGAGAACAGACAACTGGCCGAAGGAATAGTCATAGATTGAATTATGTCCCCCAAGAAACGTGTGTATCAATTTGGCTGTATTGTATGATTGTGTAGCATTCTGTAATCTGATGTGATTTCCTTATGTGTTGTAAACTCAATCACTATGACGTAATAAGATGAGGTATACAAGACCGGATAGTGTCTTAAGCCAATCTCTTTTGAGATATAAGAGAGAAGCGAGCAGAGACACAAGGGAACTTCATGCCACCAAGAAAGCAGTGCCGGGGCAGAGTACTTCCTTTGGACCTGAGGTTCCTGTGCTGAGATGCTCCCAGACCAAAGGAAGACTGATGCATCACAAAGATCTTTCTCCAGAGCCAACAGAGAGAGAAAACCTTCCCCTGGAGCTGATGCCTTCAATTTGGGCTTGTCACCTACTAGACTGTGAGAGAATAAATTTCTCTTTGTTAAAGCCATCTACTTGTGGTATTTCTGTTATAGCAGCACTAGATGACTAAGACAGTTTTCCTTGGAAAACAGGAAAATGGAGCAGTGGGGAATATAGGAGTACGAAGGTTACTTTTACTATGGGACATGCTTGATACTGATGAGACTAGTCCAGAAAGGAAGGGAAAATTGGTGATGTAGGTGGGAGAGAGGAGTAAAGACCTTAAAAATTAGGAGGAACAGGATCCAGTGAGCAACTAGAGGGGCTGAGGATGCTTGAAATGGGGTGCAGTGAAAGGTGCAAGGGCCTGGACAAGCCTTGACATTTCAGGGCAGTGTGGATAGAGTAGCAGGTGGGAGGGAGGCAGGGTGGTACCAGTCAGTTGAAGCACAAGCCTCAGAAATAGACTTTGACCAAGTTAAGGATGGGGAGAATAACTGGAAGGAGGGGACCCTCGAATTATCCCCCTTTCCCTTCTTCCCGCCTCCATGCTTTCCTTCCATATTCATAGTCCTAAGTGTGCAGCCCTGACATGTGGGCAGAATGAACAGGAGGACATGACCCGCCTTCAAAAGGCTACCTTGTAACAGAGACAGAAGTTAGAAAATGAAGTCCTGGGCCTTTCTTCTTCGCTTATTTTCATGATAGGTTAATGGTTTCTTCAAAATGGCAGAACTCTGTCAGTCACAATCCAGAGGACATCAAAATACAGCCTTCCTGCAACCAATTCCCCACTTTAATTTTATAGGTAATTTTTCTTACTTCACATATAAGACACAATCATTGAACAACATTTATAAAATACAGACGAGACAAAAGAAGATAATGAAAAGCCTCTGTATTCCTACCACCTAGACATATATTTTTAGCTATACAAGTTAATGCTTTGGTTTATATCCATCACTTATTTATGCATACAAAGATGCTTTCTTTTTATAAAAATAGAACAATACTGTACATGCTGGTTTATAACTTTTTTCACTTCAAAATACTTCATATATATTTTTCCATGTCAGTACGTATTCTTCCACACCATTTTTGTTGGAGTGGCCTTTCTACTCAGTGGACACAACTTGTATTTGAAGGGGGGGGGTCTATGTAGTGGCTAAATTCACATGATTGGGGGCCACATTGCCTACGTTCAAATGCCAGTTCTGCTACTTACTATCTGAAGTCCATTCACTTCTGTGCGCCTTAGTTTCCTTATCTGTAATATGGTACACAGTTCATAAGGTTCATGTGGGAATTAAAAAGGATCATTTATGCAAAACTCCTTAGTAGAACTAAATACAAAAAATAGTTGATTCTGACTCATGGCAGCACCATGTGTTTCAGAGTAGAACTTTGCTCCATAGAGTTTTCAATGGCTGTGATCTTTCAGAAGGCTTTTCTTCCAAGATGCTTCTAGGTGGATTCGAAGAACCAACCTTTATGTTAGTAGCTGAGTGCTTAACCATTTGTGCTATTGAGGGACACTAAGACTTAGAAACCATCAGCTAATAACAATTTTTCACCGTGTGTCTGCCAGTTTGTCATACCGTGATGGCTTGCTTGTTGCTGTGATACTGGAAGCTTTGCCACCGGTATTTCAAATACCAGCAGGGTCAACCTTGGTGGACAGGTTTCAGCAGAGCTTACAGACTAAGACAGACTAAGAAGAAGGACCTGGAAGTCTATTTTTGAAAGAATGGCCAGTGAAAATGTTATGAATAGCAGCGGAATATTGTCTGATATAATGTCGGAAGATGAACCCCTCAGGTTGGAAGGCATTCAAAATACAACTATGGAAGAGCTGCCTCCTCAAAGTAGAGTCAACATTAATGACGTGGATGAAGTCAAGCTTTCGGGACCTTCACTTGCTGATGTGGCATGAATCAAAATGAGAAGAAACAGCTGCAAACTGGCATTAATAATCAGAACGTGGAACATACGAAGCATGAATCTAGGAAAAATGGAAGTCGTCAAAAACGAGATGGAATGCAAAAATATCTATATCCTGGGCATTAGTGAGCTGAAATGAACTGGTACTGGGCATTTTGAATCAGACAATCTTAGGGTCTATTATACTGGGAACCACAAATTGAAGAAGAATGGCATCACATTCATCGTGAAAAATAACATTTCAAGATCTATCCTGAAGTACGATGCTGTCAGTGATAGGATAATATCCATACACCTACAAGGAAGACCAGTTAATATGACTATTTTTCAAATTTATGAACCAACAACTAAGGTCAAAGATGAAGAAATTGAACATTTTTTTCCAGCTTCTGCAGTCTGAAATTAATCAAACATGCAATCAAGATGCATTGATAATTACTGGCGATTGGAATACAAAAGCTGGAAACAAAGAAGGATTGGTAGTTGGAAAGTATGACCTTGATGATAGAAACGACACCAGAGATCGTGTGACAGAATTTTGCAAAACCAATGACTTCTTCGTTACAAATACCTTTTTTCAACAACATGAATGGCAACTATACACAGGGACCTCACCAGATGGAATACACAGGAATCAAATTTACTACACCTGTGGAAAAAGACGGTGGAAAAGCTCAATATCATCAGTCAGAACAAGGCCAGGGATCAACTACATAAGAGACCATCAATTGCTCTTATGCAAGTTCAAGCTGAAATTGAAAAAAAATTCAGCAAGTCCATGAGAGCCAAAATATGACCTTAAGTATATCTCACCTGAATTTAGAGACCATCTCAATAATAGATTTGACTCATTGAACACTAATGACCGAAGACCAGACGAGTTGTGGAATGATATCAAGGACATCATAGATGAAGAAAGCAAGAGGTCATTAAAAAGGCAGGAAAGAAAGAAAAGACCAGAATGGATGTCAGAAGAGACTCTGAAACTTGCGCTTGAATGTAGAGTAGCCAAAGCAAAAGGAAGAAATGTTGAAGTAAAAGAGCTGAACAGAAGTTTTCAAAGGGTGGCTTGAGAAGACAAAGTGAAGTATTATAATGACATGTGCAAAGATCTGGAGTTAGAAAACCAAGGGAAGAACATGTTTCGCATTTCTCAAGCTGAAAGAACTGAGGAAAAAATTCAAGCCTCGAATTGCAATATTGAAGGATCCTACGGGGAAAGTATTAAACAATGCAGGAAGCATCAAAAGAAGATGGAAGAAATACACATGGTCCATGTTCAACCACATGCAACCGTGTTAGGAGGTAGCATATGATCTAGAACTGATGGTGCTGAAGGAAGAGGCTCAAGCGTCACTAAAGGCGTTGGCCAAAAACAAGGCTCAAGGAATTGACAGATTATCAATAGAGATGTTTCAACAAATTGATGCAGGTCTGGCAGTGCTCACTTGTCTATGCTAAGAAATTTGGAAGACAGCAACCTGGCCAATCAACTGGAAGAGATTCATGTTTGTACTCATTCCAAAGAAAGGTGATCGAAAAGAATGCAGAAATTATCAAAGAATATCATTAATATCACACACAAGTAAAATTTTGATGAAAAGCCTTCAAAAACGGTTGCAGCAGTACATCAACAGTGAACTGCCAGCAATTCAAGCCGGATTCAGAAGAGGACGTGGAACAAGGGATATCATTGCTGATGTCAGGTGGATCCTGGCTGAAAGCAGAGAATACCAGAAAGACGTTTACCTGTGTTTTACTGACTATGCAAAGTTATTCGACTGTGTGGATCATAACCAATTATGGATAACATTGTGAAGAATGGGAATTCCAGAACACTTAATTGTGCCATGAGGAACCTGTACTTAGACCAAGAGGCAGCGGTTCAAACAGAACAAGGGGTTGTGGCATGGTTTAAAGTCAGGAAATGTGTGCATCAGAGTTGCATTCTTTCATCATACTTATTCAATCTGTATGCTGAGCAAATAATCCGAGAAGTTGGACTATATGAAGAAGAACTCAGCATTAGGATTGGAGGAAGACTCATTAACCACCTGCAATATGCAGATGACACAACCTTGCTTGCTGAAGGTGAACAGGACTAGAAGCACTTACTAATGAAGATCAAAGACCACAGCCTTCAGTATGGATTACACCTCAACATAAAGAAAAAAGATAATCCTTACAATTGGACCAATAAGCAACATCATGATAAACAAGAAAAAAAAGCTGAAGTTGTAAAGGATTTCATTTTACTTGGATCCACAAAATGTCCATTGAAACAGCAGTCAAGAAATCAAATGATGCATTGCAGTGGGCAAATCTGCTTCAGAAGATCTCTGTAAAGTGTTAAAAAGCAAAGATGTCACTTGAAGGACTAAGATGCACCTGACTCAAGCCATGGTGTTTTCAATCGCCTCATATGCATGTGAAAGCTGGACAATGAATAAGGAAGACTGAAGAAGAACTGATGCCTTTGAATTGTGGTTTTGGCAAAGAATGTTGAATACATCATGGATTACCAGAAAAAAGAACAAATCTTTCTTGGAAGTACAGCCAGAATGCTCATTAGAAGCAAGGATGGCAAAACTTCGTCTCACATACTTTGGACATGTTATCAGAAGGGACCAGTCCCTGGAGAAGGACATCATGCTTGGTAAAGTAGGAGTCAGTGAAAAAGATGAAGACCCTCAATGAGATGGAATTGACACAGTGGCTGCAACAATGGGCTCAAGCATAACAATGATGGTAAGGATGGCATACGTCCGGGCAGTGTTTCATTCTGTTGTACATGTTGTTGCTGTGAGTCAGAACCGACTAGATGGCACTTAACAACAGCAATAGCAATTTAACTAGTTGCTCTTAGTTGGGCACTTAACTTATTTCCAATTTCCTGTAAGCAAGGTTGCAGTGAACAACTGTAATAGCCAAGTCATTTGCTCATTCTAAAATATTTCCTGAAGATACATTCCTGGAAGTGGAAGGGCTTCTCATACAAGTGCAAAATTGCCGTCCATAGCAAGTCCAAGTTATGTTACAACCAGGACTGTGAGAAGTTCGTTCTCTACACTTAGCAATACTGTGTGTATGTGTTTATGTTTGTTTATAAAGCTTTCCAACTGGTAAGCAAAAAATGCTAATTTATTGTTATCTTCACTTTTTTATTGTCAGGAAATATTTTTCAATATGAATTTAAATGTTTTAATGTGCGCTTGGGAATTATCTGTCAACAGCTTTATTTCATTTTTCTATCTGGGTGTTCATCTATTTTCTTTTCAACATTAAATCCTTTTTATGTACTATGGATATTAACCATTTGCAGGATAGCCACACAATTTATTATGCAAATCGGACACTTTTGAGAGTAAAAGGCTTGCTATCAATATTACACCAGAATAACAGGAGTAAACCAGGACTGTCTGGAGCAATCCAGAATTATGGTACATCTAACCATATCTCACTCATAGCAAATATATTTCCTATTTCGCCATGTATCTTTCAATCTTATTTTAGTTTTTGATTACAGTGATTTGAATATTTATGATATCATATTTCTATCTTCCTGTATAGTTCTGCTTTTAATATCTTGCTTTAAAAGGTTTTCCTAACTCAAAATTACAGAATGCTAACATAGGTGTTTTGGGGTACTCTCTGCACATTCCTGAAGAACCCCTCAAGCCCTGTCAGAGACTCCCAGGCCCACAGCCTCTAGGCAGGGACCCTGGAAAGTATACATCCCATTTCAAGCCAGAAGTCACCATGCTGGAAGGGGAAATCCAGATGCCTAATTGGAATCTCTCAATGTTTAAATGTTGGAGGTCACTTCTATAAACGTTTGGTAGAACTCCCCAGTGAAGCCATCTGGTCTGGGACTTTTCTTTTAGGGGAGGTTTTTGATTGCTGATTCAGTCTCTTCACTTGTTATGGATTTGCTGAGATCTTCTACTTCTTGAATCAATGTAGGAAGTATAAGTATTTCTAAGAATTTGTCTATTTGGTCTAGGTTATCAAATTTGTTTGCATATAATTGTTCAAAGTACTCCTTTACACTCCTTTTTATTTCTGAAAGGATAGTTGTTGTGTCCCCATTTTCACTGTTGATTTTAGATACTTGCATCTTCTCTCTTTTTCTTTGTCAGTCTAGGTAAAGGTTTGGTGATTTTATTGATCTTTTCAAAAAACCAACTTCTGATTTCATTGATTCTCTCTATTGTTTTTTCTGTTCTCTATTTCATTTATATAGCTCTGGTCTTTGTTATTTCCTTCTTTCTGGTAGCTTTGAGCTTGGTTTTCTCTTATTTTTCTATTTCCTCAAGTTGTAAAGTTAGGTTGTTGATTTTGATCTTTTGTCTTTTTTAGTGTAGACATTTAACACTATAAATTCTACTGTGAGCACTGCCTTCACTGCATTCCCTGGGTTTTGATTTGCTGTACTTTCATTTTTATTTGACTCTAAGTACTTTCTGATTTCTCTTTTGATTTCTTCCTTGACCTATTGGTTGTTTAATAGTGTGTTGTTTAATTTCCACATATTTATACATTTTCCAGTTTTCTGTCTGTTACTAATTTCTAGTTGCATTCTGTTGTCATAAGAGGAGATACTTTACATGACTCCAATCTTTTTAAATGGGTGACTCTTTTTTGTATTTATATAAAACTTGGATTATTTAATTATAAATGGATTCTGGCTGTGGGCTTCACTGAGAGACCTTCTCGACACTCAGCCTGCAGGTTGCTGGTTATTTTCAGCCCAGTCCTGAGACCCACATTTTAGAGAAGGAACCCACATTTCTAACCAGTCAGAGCCACACCAGCTCTCTCAGCTGCTCTCCATGGACCCACTCTGTAGATTATTTTCCCAATACTGGCAGTGGTGCCAATGGCCCCAGCAAGTCAGCAGACCAGAGTTAATCAGGAGTGAAGTCAGCCAACCGAGCTCTCTCTCCACTGTGTCATTGGCTAACTGCTCTGCCCACACAGGAAGCTCTGCTTCAATAGGAATGGCTTGAATAGAATTGATAGGTGTTCCTCTGAGATGTCCTTCAAGCCAAATTCATCAGCAACCCAGAAAGGATCTCCTTTTTCAGTACGTCACCCAAGTTAATTATATAAGGTTTTTACAAGATAAATTATTGATTTACTGCCCACTGTCTCAAGTCAGTGTCTCAGGGATGACCAACAGAGCCTGAGAGTAGGAAGAGAGAGGCTCCCTTTCAGGTTCTTGTAATTGGACACTGTTTAATTTCCTTTAGGTGTGACTCATAACTCTATTGGGGAAATCATCTACCTCGGTTCTTAGCATCTCCCAGCTCTCCATCTTGTGCACAAAGACACCACAAGGGCTTTAACTCATTAGAGGGAAAATCCACGTTGTCTGTGACATTCCCTGAATGAGCAGGTCTGCAAAGGTAAGAGGTGTATGATCAGGTGACCCTGGCGGACCCAGTCTGACTCCAGTAATTTTAGCCTCATTTTCTGTCACTTGAAAAATTTGAGTTTGAAGGAAACTAAGACAGTCCAGTTCCTTCAGAAGGAGAAAACAAAGGAGTGGGAAAATTCTCTCTCTCTCCAAGGGGCTGTCCAAATGAAAATTTCATGATAATTTTTTTGTTGTTATTTGTGGAAGGATGATGAAGAATTTAAGGAAAATTGTATGTGATTAAAATCTTGTTTCATTTTTCTTAAACATCATATTTTCAAAAATCTGTAGACAAATTCAAAAGGGAAATAGCTTGTGGGTGTGGGCAATGTGTAGGAGTTCCAATTTAAATGATGATTTCCACATCACTCTCACAATGACACATTCTTGTTCCACATTATTAAGACAATGCAAGACTTGCACACCAGTGACAGGAGAAAATAAGGCACTTTGACTTTGTCTGCAGCCAGTTCTGCTCTGATTTCAGAGAAGCGATGGTGGGATGGGTTCAGGTCTTCTGTGTGACAGACTGAACTGCTATAACTAAGGATATGTGCGAAAACAAAATTGCTTTCTTCATTAATATATAATTTGCTTTATATTAGCAAATGGCAAGTAAAATCTTGCTGACAAGGAATATCTCCTGAAGGACAGCTAACGTCTTACCAAGACCCCCATCACCTCGCCAGGTGCCACAGGGCTAGAAGTGATGGAACATTTATGAGGCTGCAAATCAAAGATGCCATAATAGGCTATAGTGTTGGGCAAAAAATAACCAGATGCAAGATTCTGCATTTGAAATCAGAGGACCAATCACACAAAAATAAGATGGGAGATTCCTGAATTATCAGCAGTTTCTGGGCGGAAAAAAAGTCCTACATTTTTAGCTCAAAATAAGCTTAATACAGACAAGCACTTTGACATGTCTATCAAAAATATTAATTAAATAATAGGTTAGGACATCTTTAGAAGGCATCAGAGAATTTCCATGGTTATTGTCAGTCACCTCCATGTCTTTGCCACCCATCCCTTTCCTGTCTTTACTACTGATCACCTGCATGTTTCTGCTTCTCATCACCTTCATGTCTTCACTGCTGAGCACCACCAAATCTCTGCTGTCCATTCCCTCCATGTCTCTGCCTTTCATCACCTCCATGTCTCTCAGCTCAGAAAACTCTGCTGAGCTTCAGGCATGTATTTCCAACTGCCTGTGTCTCATAAACGTGGTATCTCCTCTCCCCATGAATGCACTTCCATCATGGCACTTTCACACTGTATAATGAATCTCTGTTTACATGTCGATCTCAAGCCCAAGACTGAGCAACTTGAGGACAGGAAGGATATCTTGTCTTTGTAACCCAAGCACCAGGCTCAGAGTCTTCAAATGTTTGCTAAAGAAAAAAGGGATGAATTAACTAATTAATGTCTAAATGCATGGTTAGAAAGGTGGATGGATGCATGGATGGATGGAGCAAGGGAGAGAGGGAGGGAGAGATGGGTGAATGGATTCCACCCTCCATTCCTTTGTGCATTATATTGCCCCCTGATGCATTAGCTAAGTCTCTCCCAGACATCCTGTCTCTCTCTCTCTCTTTTTTTAAATTGTGATTTAGGTGAAAGTTTATAGAGCAAATTGGTTTCCCATCAAGCAGTTAATACACTAATTGTTTTGTGACATTGGTTGCCAACCCCGAGATGTGTCAACACTCTTCCCTTCTCCACCTCAGTTTCCTCTTTCCATTCGTACAGTTTTCCTGTCCCTTCCTGCCTTCTCATCTTTGCTTTTGAGCTGGTGTGCCCTTTAGTCTCGTATACATGATTGAACTATGAAGCACGACTCTCGTGTGTGTTATTGTTGGCCCTATAGACCTGTCTAATCTTTGGTTGAAGGGTGAACCTCAGGAGTGACTTCAGTACTGAGTTAAAAGGGTATCCTGGCATCATACTGTTGGGGTTTCTCCAGTCTCTGTCAGACCAGAATGCCTGGTCTTTGTGTGTGTGTGAATTCAAGAATGAGTCACTGTAAATCAAAGAAACAGAGTATCTGTTTATAAGCACAGATCTGTTTGGTTTAGGGAGAAAATATCAGCTCCCCAACAGATGATGGGGAAAGAGAAAAATTCTGAGGGTTTCTGCTTTACTTAGATGGTTCTGGTTTTGATCAATTTATGTTAAGCCATATCACAGTGAACATTAGATGCCTGTAATACTAATCTTCAACAATCCAGCAGGATTTATTCAGAGACAAAAAGCAAACCCTACTAATGATGCAGAAGGGTGTAGGAACAAAAGGGATGTGACATTTAGCTCTTGGATAGAATAATAATGATATTTTTTAAAGTCAGTTCTACCTAAACAATCCTATAAATTCTATATGATCCAAATAAAAATTCCTACTGACATTTTCTAGAAATGTTCAATTATTCTAAATTAGAAATAATAAACATGTGAGAATAATTATGGAACACAGAAGCTGAGTAATGAGGGGGCTGAAGCTACTCACACATTAAACCTTCTTAAAGGTGAGTAACTATAAACCCTAGTGGGCCTGGTGTGGGGAAAGACAGGCAGGTCATTGGAATAGAAACAGTCCCAGATTTACCTTTGCATAGCAGAGGTAAACATCATGCCCCAACAAAACCTAGATCAGAATGAGGATCTTCTAAGGAAGAGAGGGGCAGATGTGCTTTAATTAAGCACCCCCATTGATTTCAGTGTGCACCCCAATAAAGAAGCACTACAGTAGATGCTAAAGATCTCCATTCAAATCATGGTAAAAGAGGGAGTCGCCGGATATTGAATCAATGGGGTTTTCATTTGCATAAAGTGAGTCCACACCTAACCCTTACACACAGTAAACCCCAAATGGGTCAAACACTTAAGGGTGGAATATAAAATCATGAAAGCACAAGGGGAAACTTGGGTGAAAATTTTTATTAGCAGGGAGCAGAGAACATACCTAAGCATGATATGAATTGAAAAAGGAAGACTGATAGACATAAACTAAACTACAAAATTTTACACAGCAAAAAATATATGCACATACAAACACATATGCAAAATCAAATTCCAAAGACAGTTGTAGAAAATATCTGTAAAATATTATGGAAAATTGGTTTAATACTTCTTATATACAAAGAGCATTAGAAATAAAGGATTAAGGGGAGTTCTGGTAACATGGCACTCTAGGCAGAAGCACCACACCGTACCTCCATAGCAAAGATCCGAAAAACCAAGCCAAACAGAGAAAACAGCAAACCTGAAACCCTAAAACATCAAATGAAGAGATAAAGAACTCAACCAAGCACCAAATGGAGTGAGAAACTGACAGAGAACAGAGAGCAAGGAGAGATTCATGCAGAGGTACCCTATCAGCTAATGCAGCGTGGATCTGCCATCTTGGACTCCTATCAGAGACCAGCAAATAGTGGGTACAAGAAAGCAGCTTCAAAGAGCTTCCAGCAGGAGACAGAACAACCACAACCGATAACTGGCGATATACACTTTCCCACCCCCCACCCTTCTTTACCCTCACTCGGCCTCTTCTGCTTCCTTAGCTCTCACCACCTCCCCCTCCTTTCGCTCAAATACCGGGCTCCATGCACCATCTTTCCTTCTTCCTAAGCGGCTGCGGAGCTCCGTTCGAGTGTGGAACTGCTTCCCGGTCTGTGCTGCCATGCTAGTGGGATCTCGGGGCTTTTTTGTTTGTTTGTTTGTTTTGAATTGTTTGTTTGTTTTCTTTTAGTTTTCTCGAGTTGAGAGCCCGTTCTGGCCGGGCAGTGCTACCCGGCCTGGGGCCTGTCCCCTCAGTTTGCCCAGACGTGCAAAGGGATCCTTGAAGGCTTTTCTTTTTTAGTGTTTTTTTTTTCTGTTTTTTGGGGGGCTTTTCTTGTTCTTTTTTAAATTTGCTTTTTTCTTTTCCCTTTTTGTCTTTCTTCATTACTCAGTTTCTCATCTCTCATACCTTCCTTCTCTTCTTGTCCCCTGAATATCTGGCACTGAATACCTCTACACCGTCTAGCCACGCTGTATTTCAACTACCGGGAACAACTTCCCCAGACCTCGTAGCCGCACCGGTGGGATCCCTGGGAGCTTTGCTACTTTTTTCTTTCTAATTTTTATTTATTCTTTCTTTTCTTCTTCTTCACCTTTTTGTTTTTCTCCATTCCATAGTCTTTCATCTCTCCAATCCAATGGCAAGCTTCCCTAGCATGCTTTTTTGTTTGTTTGTATGTTTTTGGCTCCTGTTCCTCTCTCCTC
>NW_004443978.1:1415821-1417620 GCF_000243295.1 Trichechus manatus latirostris | reverse complement strand
AGACCCCAAAAGAAAATCACCAAGGCATATCATAATCACACTCGCCAAAACTAAAGACAAAGAATCCTGAGAGCAGCTCAGTGAAAAACAAGAGTCACATACAGAGGAGAAACAATAAGACTAAGCTCAGATTATTCGGCAGAAACTGTGCAGGCAAGACGGCAAAGGGATGACATATATAAAACCTTGAAGGAAAAAAATGCCAATCAAGAAAAATATATCCTGCAAAACTCTCATTCAAATATGATGCTGAAATTAAGACATTTCCAGATAAACAGAAATTAAAGGCATATGTAAAAAACAAACCAAACTTACAAGAATTATTAAAGGGAGTCCTTCAATCTGAGAAAAAACAACTTCAGCTCACACGCTGAATCTAGGACAGAGGATTGTACCAGCCAGATATGAACCTAAGAAATGAACTCTCAAGGACTATTCAAAACCAAAAGAAATACAACAGGGAATCAGAGCAGTTAATCTGTAAATGACAACAACATCAGAACAATAAAAGAGGGAATAAACGGTATGGATACAGAACCTTCTAATGGAGAGGAAGGCAAGGTGAT
This sequence comes from Trichechus manatus latirostris, assembly GCF_000243295.1. NCBI lineage: Eukaryota > Metazoa > Chordata > Mammalia > Sirenia > Trichechidae > Trichechus > Trichechus manatus. The sequence continues at coordinate 1,417,054 of NW_004443978.1, read as the reverse complement.
ACCAAATAATAATAGACTGCTTTGAACTTAGAAAGATAAGGGTAAATTTCACGATAACCACAAAGAAGGTTAAAAAACATACTCATAAAAATAAAGAGGAAAGACAAAAAGTCCAGTAAAAACATAACCTACCAAAACAAAAGAAATGAAAAAAAAATCCACAAACAAAAGGAATTCAACACAGGAGAGTAATAAGAAGAAAGAAAAAGTCAGCACCACAAAAAAAAGCACTACAAAATGACAGCAATACACTCACATATATGAATAATTACACTGAATGTAAATGGACTCAATCCATGCATAGACAGAGAGTGACAGAATGGATAAAAAACCAGGATCCCTCAATATGCTGTCTACAAGAGACACACCTTAGAAACAAAGACGTGAATTTATTAAAAATCAAAGGTTTGAAAAAATATATCAAGCTAACAACTACAAAAAAGAGCAGGAGTGGCAACATTAATTTCAGATAAAATAAACTTTAAAACAAAATCCACCATAAAAGACAAAGAAGGACACTATATAATGATTGAGGGGACAATCCACCATGAAGGAAAAACCATAATAAACATCTATGCACCCAATGACAGGGCTCCAAAATACATAAAACAAACTCTAACAGTGCTGAAAAGAGAAATTGACAGTTCCACAATCATAGTAGGGGACTTCAACACACCACTCTCAGTAAAGGACAGAACATCTTAAAAAAAACTCAGCAAAGATACAGAAGACCTAAATGGCACAGTCAGCCAACTTGACCTCATAGACATATATAGAACACTCCATCCAACAGCTGCAAACTACACATTCTTTTCCAATGCACATGGAACATTCTCCAGAATAGACCACATCTTAGGCCACAGAGAAACAATCCTCAATAAGATCCAAAACATTGAGATAATACAAAGTATCTTCTCTGACCACAATGCCACCAGAGTAGAAATTAACAACAGAAATAGCAAGGAAAAAAAATCAATTAGATGGAAACTGAATACCACCCTGCTTACAAACCACTGGGTAATAGAAGAAATCAGAGATAGAATCCAAAAATTCCTAGAGTCAAATGAGAATGAAAACACATCATACCAAAACCTTTGGGACACAGCAAAGGCAGTCCTCAGAGGACAGTTTATAGCAGTAGATGCACACATCAAAAAAGAAGAAAGGGACAAAATCAGAATATTAACTACAGAACTCAAATGAATAGAAAGAGAACAGCAAAAAAAGCCCACA
>NW_004443978.1:1343489-1412116 GCF_000243295.1 Trichechus manatus latirostris | reverse complement strand
AGTGTTGACATGTAGCAGGGTTGTTAACCATTGTCATAGGGCAACATGTGTATTGTTTAATGAGAAACTATTTTGTTCTGTAAACCTTCATCTAAAGTGAGAACAGCAGCACAACTGGAGGAACATAATCAATGTCACCAAAATTTGCATGTAGAAATTTTTGAAACGGTGTTTCTTTGGCTATGTATATTTTCACGAAAAAAAAAAAAAAAGGTCAAGAAGGGAGAGGGTTGACATGTCATGGGGTTGTTAACCAATGTCATGAAACAGTATGTGTACTGGCTGTTTAATGAGAAACTATTTGTTCTATAAACCTTCATCTGAAGTACAATAAAAAAAATTTAAAAAAAGAAAGGATTAAAAAGATAATGTAGAGGTGAGGGCAAGATGGCAGATTAGTCAGATGCTTCCTGTAGTCCCTCTTACAACAAAGACCCAAAAAATCTAGTGAATCAATTGTATATGACAATCTAGGAGCCCTGAACATCAAAGGCAAAGTTGAGGAATTGGACTGAGTGACAGGGGGAGGGAGAGATGGTTCGGGAGCAGCAAGGAGTTGCCAGACCTGACCTGGTGGGAGCCAGAGCCCTTCAGGCTGGATCAGCTCCCATCCACAGTGAGGCAAGCAGGGGTGCTCAGGAGGAGTTTTTTACATTGGGAGAGACCCAGCAGCAGAGAGTCTACTCAGGAATCCAGAACCAGTGAAAAGCAGCGCTCAACCAGCAAAAGATAAGCATTTGTGTCTGGCCTACCACACGGATCAAAAATCACCCTCTTTAGGAAAAACCTGTCTCCCATTTACCTCCCCTGTCCCTGCTCTGCACCAGGTTCTGGGCCAGCTTCAGCTATTGCTGAGCCCCCTGGGCTGGAAGTAGGAACTGTCATGTACCCCGAGCCAATCTCCCGGCCTTGGAGAGGGAACAAATTAACAAACAGGGAAAAAATAATCTGCTGGCTCCCCTAAGTCAGGAACTCAGGGAAGACACAGCTCCTTTGCCTGGGCACAGACATAAAGGGTCCATGGACTTTGAATACCTTTCACCCCTGCATAGACCAGTGTGGGCCCATTTCAACAGCATAGGCCTTTCATTACCACAGCACAACAGGGTATACACCTGAAGTCTAACTTCAATTTTTCAGCTATATGGTGAAGTGGTAGGTTCATGACATTTGACACTGCTCTGCCCATTAAGCAGGGTCCTTACCTACCCACATCAGGGGCTTGAGGACTGGTGGCTCTACCCACACCACCTAGTCACCCACAGCAGGGGCGCAAGAATAAGTGGTGCACCCCAGTCCTTACAGCCAACAGCACTGGGTGCTCATAGTCTGGCTGAAAAACCCATCCACCTATGCACTCTAGGGAACAAAGAAACATTTCCTTCCCAGACATTCAGGGGCAGCTGTCAGCCCCCTGCCTTGCTCAGCGCATGACCCCCTACTGCAGCCAGATGCCTGTGCCTACACCAATCACCCATACCTGTCTAGGCCTGTAGGTGAGAGCCTGCACCACACACTTCATGACCGACTACCTAGACACCTGAGCTGAATTCATACAAGAAAAGTAAACAGACTCCTGGGCTCACATACCTAGTAACAGCTCTAACCACCAGGTGACAGGACGTTAGAGCGTCAAAGTTACCTATAATCAAACTAGCTCACATGAGCAGCCTGTTTGGACATATCAAAACAAAATAAAACAAAACAAGAAGATAGGACATAGTAAACAAACATAAAATAAATAACTATAATAAATTATTGATGGCTTGGAGACAGCCGTCAATATCAAATCACATAAAGAGGTAGACCATGATGGCATCAGCAAGCTCCCAAAATAAAGACTCAATAACTTTTCCAGAGGAGGAAAATTTCTTGGAATTACCAGAGGCAGAATACAAAAGATTAGTATATAGAACTCCTCAAGATATCAGGAAGGAGATCATGCAAAATGCAGACCAAGCCAAGGAACACAAAGAGAGGGCAATAAAGGATCTTAAGAAGGTTATTCAAGAGCATAATGACAACTGTAATAGGATTCAAGAATCCACAGAGAGACAGCAATCAGAAATCCAGAAGATTAACAATAAAATTTCAGAATTAGATAACTCAATAGAAAGTCATAGGAGCAGAATTGAGGCAGTAGAAGTCAGAATTAGTGAGATTGAAGATAAAGCACTTGCAACCAACTTATTTGAGGAAAAAGCAGATCAAAGAATTTTTAAAAATGAAGAAAATCTAAGAATTATGTGGGACTCTATGAAGAGGAATAACCTACAAGTGATTGGAGTACCAGAATGGTGGAGATAACAGAAACTGCAGACAGAATTATTGATTTGTTGACAGAAAACTTCCTTGATATCATGAAACATGAGATGATATCTATCTGTCGGAACGGCAACGGCGATGGTAACCAACTGCACAACTCTTACAGAGAAGTGGGGCCAAGGAGGGTCACTCCGAAGAGTTGACCCCGGCTTCAGTCCCAGGAGTTTATTTATAGTCAATACAGCAAGCAGCGAAGCAAATAACAGAACAATGGGCTTTGGGTGAGTAACAATAAGTTTTGGACAAGGGAGAATGGGCTTCAGGTAAACAAGGCAATCAGTAGCGGGACAATAGGTTTTGGAAAAACAAGTCGTGACAAGTCTCAACATGTTGCTGACAAGTCTCAACATGCTGTGTGCAGCATATGGGCCTTTGAGGGGCTGAAGTTGTCACTGGTGTAGCCATATTTCAATGGCACATATCCCCACATCTATCCAAGATGCTCACCGAACCCCACTCAAGGTAGATTCCAAAAGAAAGTCACCATGATGTATTATAATCAAACTTGCTAAAACCAAAGACAAAGAGAGAATTTCAAGAGTGGCTAGCGATAAACGAAAAGTCATCTACAAAGAGAGTCAATAAGATGAAGCTCAGACTACTCAGCAGAAACCATGCAGGCAAGAAGGCAATGGGATGACATATATAAAGCCTTGAAGGAAAAACTTGCCAGCCAAGAATTGTATATCCAGCAAAACTGTCTCTCAAATATGATGGTGAAATTAGGGCATTTCTAAATAAACAGAAGTTTAGGGAATTTGCAAAAGCCAAACCAAAATTACAAGAAATACTAAAAGGAGTCCTCCGGTTAGAAAATCAGTAACATCAGATAACAATCCAAGACTAGAACAAAGGACAGAGCACACAGATATCAACCCAGATAGGGAAGCCACAAAAGTAAATCAAAGCTAAAACACTGAAAATAGGGAAACAAAGATGTCAATATGTAAAAGATGACAACATTAAAAAAAAAAGATGGACTAAAAAATGTAGACATACATTTTTCATATGGAGAGGAAATCAAGGTGATATAAAGAAATAAAAGACTGGTTTAAACTTAGAAAAATAGGGGTAAATATTAAAGTAACCACAAAGGAAACTAACAATCCTACACTTAAAAATAAAAAACAAGGAAAAGTATAAAGACTCAGCAAATACAAAATCAACAGCAATTAAAAAGATGAACAGAAAATACATAAAGAAAAATGACAGCACAGAAAACTTAGTGGAACAAAGAAACTGTCAACAACACACAAAAAAGGTCATCAAAAGAACAGCCCTAAACTCATACCTATCAATAATTACAGTGAATGTAAATGGACTAAATGCACCAACAAAGAGACAGAGAGTGGCAGATGGATTAAAAAACACGATCCATCGATATGCTGCTTACAAGAGACACACCTTAGACTTAAACACACAAACAAACTAAAACTCAAAGGATGGAAAGAAATATATATCAAGCAAACAACGCTCAAAAAAGAGGAGTGGCAACATTAATCTCTGACAAAATATACTTTAAAGTAAAACCCTCCACAGAGGATAAAGAAGGACACTATATAATGATTAAAGGGTCTATACACCAGGAGGACATAACTGTAATAAATATTTATGCACTCAACAACAGGGCTCCAAAATACATAAAACAAACTCTAACAGCATTGAAAAGACAGACAGCTTCTCAATAATAGACTTCAACACACCACTTTTGGTGAAGGACAGAACATCCAGAAAGAAGTTCTGTAAAGACACAGAAGATCTAAATACCACAATCAACCAACTAGATATCATGATCATTGTCTTAGGCTGCGTTCTCTAGAGAAGCAAAACCAGTAATGCATATAAATATATACACAAAGAGAGATTTATATCAAGGAAACAGCTCATGCGATTGTAGAAGCTAAAAATTCCCAAGTCCGTGGATCAGAGTAGAGGCCTCTCCCAAGTCATGCAGCCGCAGAAGCTGGCAAGCCTAAGATTGGTCAGATAGCAGGGCTCCTGCTAATGGGCTGTGAAGGTTGACGAATTCCAAGATCAGCAGGAAAGACCACAGGGTTTCTCCTGATTCATGTAGCTGCAGGGGCTGGTGAACCCAAGATCGGTAGGTCAGGGAGCAGGGCTCCACTCACAGTTGAAGATCAATGAATCTCAAGCTCGACAGATAAGCTAGCAACCCAAGTCCCAAGAACCGGAGGTGAGACAACAGGAGGCAGGCACAGGATCCAGAGAGAGCAAAAATCCAGAACATCTGCTTATATTCAGATGCAGGCCACATCCCCAAGGAAACTCCCTTTCATCAGATTGGCTATACCTAGTATATTCAATCATGGGAGAGATCACATTTAAACACTGAGAATCATGGCCCAGCCAAGCTGACACACAATCTTAACCATCACAGACGTATACTGAACACTCCATCCAACAACAGCCATGTATACTTTATTTTCCAACATACGTGGAACAGTCTCCAGAATAGACTACATATTAGTACATAAAGCAAGCTTTAACAGAATCCAAACCATCAAAATATTACAAAGCATCTTTTCTGACCATGAAGGCATAAAAGTAGAACTCAATAAGAGAAAAAGCAAGGAAAAAAAATCAAACACATGGAAACAGAACAACAACTTGTTCAAAAACTACTGGGTTATAAATTAAGGATGGAATAAAGAAATTCATAGAATCAAATGAGAATGTAAACACATCCTACCAGAACATTTGGGACACAGCAAAAGCAGTGCTCAGAGGTCAGTTTATAGGAATAAATGCACACATACAAAAAGAAGAAAGGGCCAAAATCAAAACGTTAACCCTACAACTTGAACAAGTAGAAAGAGAGCAGCAAAAGAAGCCCTCAGGTGCCAGAATAAAAGAAATAATAAGAATTAGAGCAGAATTAAATGAAATAGAGAATAGAAAAACAACTGAAAGAGTTAACAAGACAAAAAGCTGATTCTTTGAAAAGATCAACCAAATTAATAAACCATTGGCCAAACTGACAAAAGAAAAACAGGAGAGGAAGCAAATAACCCAAATAAAAAAATGAAATTGGTGATATCACAACAAACTCAACTGAAATTAAATGAATCATAACAGAATACTATGAAAAATTGTACTCTAACAAATTTGAAAACCTAGAGGAAATGGACAAATTTCTACAAACTCACTACCTACCTTAACTAACACAAACAGAGGTAGAACAACTAAATAAACCTATAGCAAAAGAAGAGATTGAAAAAGTAATTTAAAAACTCCCAACAAGAAAAAAACCCTGGCCTGGACGGTTTCACTGGAGAATTCTACTGAACTTTCACAGAAGAGTTACCACCACTACTACCAAAGGTATTTCAGAGCATAGAAAAGATGTAGTACTCCCAAACTCATTCTATGAAGCCAGCATAACCCTGATACCAAAACCAGGTAAAGACACCACAAAAAAAGAAAATTGGAGACCAATATCCCTCATGAACATTGACACAAAAATCCTCAACAAAATTCTAGTCAATAGAACTCAACAACGTATCAAAAAAATAATTCATCATGATCAAATGGAATCTATACTAGGTATGCAGGGATGGTTAACATTATAAAAACAATCAATGTAATCCATCACATTAATAAAGCAAAAGACAAGAACCACATGAGCTTATCAATTGATGCAGAAAAGGCATTTGACAAAGTCCAAAACCCATTCATGATAAAAACTCTCAGCAAAATAGGAATAGAAGGGAAATTCCTCAACATAATTAAGGGCATTTATACAAAGCCAACAGCCAATATCATCCTAAATGGAGAGAATTTGAAAGCATTCCCCTTCAGAACAGGAACCAGACAAGAATGTCCTTTATCACCACTCTTATTCAACATTGTGCTGGAGGTCCTAGCCAGAGTGATTAGGATAGAAAAAGAAATAAAGGGCATCCAGATTGGTAAGGAAGAAGTAAAAGTATCTCTATTTGCAGATGATATGATCTTATACACAGAAAAACCCAAAGAATCCACAGTAAAACTACTGGAACTAATAGAAGATTTTAGCCAAGTATCAGGATACAAACTAAACATACAAAAATCAGTTGGATCCCTCTACACCAACAAAGAGAACTTCCAAGAGGAAATCACCAAATCAATAGCATTTACAACAGCCCCCAAGAGGACAAAACACTTAGGAATAAATCTAACCAGAATGTAAAAGACCTATACAATGAAAATTTTAAGACACTACTGCAAGAAATCAGAAGAGACCTGCATAAGTGGAAAAACATACCTTGTTCATGGATAGGAAGACTCAACATTGTGAAAATGTCAATTCTACGCTAAGTGATCTACAGATACAATGCAATCCCAATAAAAATTCAAACAGCGTTTTTTAATAAGATAGAGAAACAAATCACCAACTTCATATGGAAAGGAACGAGGCCCCAGGTAAGTAAAGCATTACTCAAGAAGAAGAACAAAGTGGGAGGTCTCAGACTACCTGATTTTAGAACCTATTATACTGCCACTGTAGTCAAAACAGCCTGGTACTGGTACAAAAACAGGTACATAGACCAATGGAACAGAATTGAGAATCCAGATGTAAATTCATCCACCTAAAAACAGCTGATATTTGACAAATGTCCGAAGTCCATTAATTGGGGAAAAGACAGTCTCTTTAACAAGTGGTGCTGGCATAATTGAATATCCATCTGCAAAAAACTGAAACAAGACCCATACCTTACACCATGCACAAAAACCTAACTCAAAAGAGATCAAAGACCTAAATATAGAACCTAAAACAATAAAGATCATGGAAGAAAAAATAGGGACAATGCTAGGCGCCCTAATACATGGCATAAACCGAATATGAACCATAAATAAAAATGCACAAACACCAGAAGAGAAACTAGATAACTGGGAGTGCTCAAAAATCAAACATTTATGTTCATCAAAAGACTTCACCAAAAGACAACCTACAGACTGGGAAAAATTTTTTGCTATGACAAATCCAATCAGCGTCTAATCTCTAAAATCTACACGATATTGCAAAACCTCAACAACAAAAAATCAGATAACCCAATTAAAAAATGGGCAAAAGATATGAACAGTACTTCACCAAAGAAGACACTCAGGTGCCTAACAGACACATGAGGAAATGCTCACAATCATTAGCCATTAGAGAAATGCAAATTAAAAGTACAATGAGATACCATCTCACCCCAACGAGGCTAGCATTAATCCAAAAAACACAAAATAATTAATGTTGGAGAGGTTGTGGAGAGACTGGAACGCTTATACACTGTTGGTGGGAATGTAAAAAGGTACAACCACTTTGGAAATTGATTTGAAGCTTTCTTAAAAAGCTAGAAATAGAAGTACCATATGATCCAGCTATCCCACTCCTTGGCATATATCCTAGAGAAATAAGAGCTGTCACATGAATAGATATATCAACATCCATGTTCATTGCAGCACTGTTCACAATAGCAAAAAGATGGAAACAACCTAGGTGCCCATCATGGATAAACAAATTATGGTATATTCCACACAAAGGAATACTACGCAACAGTAAAGAACAACAATGCATCCGTGAAACATAACATGGAGGAATCTGAAGGCACTATGCTGAGTGAATTTAGTCAGTCACAAAAGGAAAAATATTGTATAAGACCACTATTATAAGAACTCAAGAAAAGGTTTAAACACAGAAGAAAACATTCTTTGATGGTTATTAGGGTGGGGAGGGAGGGAGAGGAGTATTCACTAGCTAGATAGTAGACAAGAATTATCTTAGTGAAAGGAAGGACAGCACACACTACAGGGGAAGTCAGCACAACTGGACTAAACCAAAGCTAAGAAGTTTCCTGAATACAATCAAACACTTTGAGGGACAGTGTAGCAGGGATGGGGATCTGGGGGCCATGGTTTCAGGGACATCTAGGTCAAGTGGCATAACAAAGTTTGTTAAGAAAATGTTCTGCATCTCATTTTGGTGAGTGGCATCTGGGGTCTTAAAAGCTAGAGAGTGGCCATCTAAGATGCATCAATTGGTCCCAACCCACCTGGAGCAAAGGAGAATGAAGAACACCAAACACACAAGGAAAGTATTAGCCCAAGAAATAGAAAGGGCTACATAAACCAGAGATTTCATAAGCCTGAGACCAGAAGTAGATGATCCCTGGCTATCACCAATGACTGCCCTGACAGGGAACACAACAAAGAGACCCTGACGGTGCAGGAGAAAAGTGGGTGCAGAACTCAAATTCTAGTAAAAAGACCAGACTTAATGGTTTGATTGAGACTGGAGGGCCTCCGGAAGACATGGCCACTGGACTCTCTGTTAGCCCAAAACTAAAACCGTTCCTGAGTCCAGCTCTTCAAAGATTATACTGGACTATGGGACATAAGATGATACTCATAAGGAGTGTGCTTCTTAGCTTAAGTAGATACATGAGACTAAATGGGCAGCTCCTGTCCAGAGGTGAAATGAGAAGACAACATCAGGAGCTGGCTAAATGGACACGGGATATCTGGGGTGGAAAGGAGGAATGTGCTTGCTGTCACAGTATAGGGAGAGCAACTAGGGTCACATAACGATGTAAGTATAAATTTCTGTATGAGAGACTAACTTGAATTGTAAACTTCCACTTAAAGCACAACAATTAAAAAAAAAAAAAGATAATGTATCAGTTTTTATACCGAATAAATATTCCCAGAGCTAAGTGGCTTAAAACAACATGTCTTTGCTCTCACCTTTGCATCTGTGGGGGTCAACTCACCTTGGCTGAGATGGCCCAGGCTAGGTGTCAAGCTGAAAGTCGGATATAGGTCTACTCCACAACATGTTTACTTCCTTGGGTCAACAGATTATTCTTCTGATGGTGATGGTAGAAGTGCAAAAGATACGTGAGTGAAAATGTGTGAGGTTACTAAGGTCCAGGTTTGGAGCTGGCACACTATTACTTTCATCCAACACGGTTGGCCAAGGCAGGGAAACACTCTCCTCTAGGAAGAGGAACTTCAAAGTCCCATAACAAAGGATTGGACACAGGAAAAAGGGAAGAATTGGGATTAGTAATGCAACCTATCACAGACGGATAACTCAAAGGAAAATGAACAAAACCTTGAAAGGCAGTTTACAACAGAAGAAATACAAATGCCTAATAAATGCCTACAACAGCACTCAGATTACTAACAATTAAACAAATGCAAATTTAAAAAATTAAGCATTATTTTTCTCCCACTGCATCGGCAAAGATATCTAACACCCAGTGATGGCATGAGTGTAAGGAATTAGACTCTCCTGTGCTAAGAGCACTGTAAACGTCTGTGCAGAACATGGGAATCTGGGAATAGCTATTAAAGTTTTCAATGCAGAAGCAGTCATTGCTGTTATCTTAGTTATAGCACTTACCATGTATGTGACCTTGGGACATTTCTTAACTGTTCTGTGCTGCAGTTTTGTTATTTGTAAAACCAGGATGCAGTGCAGAGTAGAGGCAAGGAGCATTTATGACATGTAGCCCCGGACAAGGTACAGGGCACCCCTATACTTCAGCTATTGTCATAGCCCACAGCATCTGCAAGCGCATCCACTGGAGCACTAACAGCAGGAAATAGTGGAAGCAACCTAAGTGTCCATCAGGAGGGAGTTAGTTAAACAAATTAGGGTGCATCTGCACACTGCAATACCAGGTAGCCATTAAAAATGTTGGGACTGACACTTGCACAAACATGGAAAGGTTTAAACAGTGTGCTGTTAAGTGAAAAAAAAAAGGTAAATTTGGCAAAACAGTACAATCACTTTGTTGTCATTTGAAAAGCAGAGTGAGAGAGAAGGAAATTTGAAAGCCACCTCATCAGACAGAGGTTTCCTATAGAAAGGGTGTTCGCGGGGGTGGGAGGGGGTGGTGCTGGGGGCAGGCGAAGAATTCTGACTACGCTTCTGGACTGTTTTTAAGTGTTTATAAAAACATATAAACCCATTGTCGTCGAGTCGATTCCGAATCATAGAGACCCTCAAGGACAGAGTAGAAAAGCCCCATAGGGTTTCCATGGCTGTAATCTTTATGGAAGTAGATTGCCACATCTTTCTCCAGTGGAGCGTCTGGTGGGTTCAAAGTGCCGACCTTTCAGCGAGCAGCCCAGCAATTAACCACTGTGCCACCAGAGCTCCTGTAAAAACATATAGGACTTAATAATTTTAATAATTCAAGAAGCAGTTTTTTAAATAGAAAGCATGCCCTGCTGATTGCGGCAGGAATGATGTATGAGACTCTGCTCCGCTCGGTCTGGCAGCGCAAAGCTGCAGCCACAAGGAGACAGCAGCCGCCCCGCTTTCTGGCGCCTCGGCTCGGTGGGAGACAGGTTCTGCTCAGACGCCATCCCATCCATGACACAGACCGGAATACGTGCTGACAGGGCACCTCACAGAGCCAAATGCGGGGTCCGACAGGCACGTCAGGGCAGTGACACTGAGAGGAGACTCCAGGACAGAGGGTTGGGAGGCCTCCAGGTGGAGGTGTCGAATGCAGAAAAGCCCAGCAGGAGGGAGGTGGTTTGAGAGCTGAAGAGGAGGGCCTGGGGGAGCCAGCCGGGCAGAGAAGGGCGAGAGACGGCTAACAGCACCGGGCACAACAGAGGACTAGCCTCGGGCCCGCCAGCCCGCCATGGCTCGGAGCGTCTTCACTGACACCTGTGGACGGCTCAGGGCACCATGAGAGTCCGCAGACTGCTGTATCCACCGGCAGTGTTGCCCGTGAGCCTGCAGGTTGCACACAAGTGCCAAAGAACCATGATAGATCTGTTTAAAGTTAGCCTAAAATGAGGGGGAGGAGACAAATCTTCCTTATGAAAGAAGTTTAGGTTGCTGCTCCCCCTTCTGGAGGTGGAGTTTAACCCCCTCCTGCAGATATTGGGTGTGGGCTGAATTTGGTAACTTGCTTCCCAAGAATAGATTATAACTGGAGAGGGAGAGAGAAAGTAACTTGGAGGATCCTGGCAAACACTATGCAGTAAAATGTGCGAAAACCAGAACCTGTGTAAATCAGAAACCTGTCAGAGCAGGAAAACTCAAGTATTTTCAACTAAAACGAGCAATAGGAAAGTGGTAAGACTGCACCTTCTCAAAGGTGGGAAATTTGCGAGACCTGGAACAACAAGACAGTCCTGACGAGTTCCAGCTCTTGCAGGATTCACTGCATCAGCCAGGTGATCGTGTGGACACCAGGTCCCCCTGATATGATGAGATGAGAAAGGTACTTCACCTCTGGGGCTTTCTTCCCAAAAAACTGTAACTCCAGTCTAATCATGAGAAAAATATCAGACAGCCCCAAGCTGAGGGACACTCTACAGAACACCTGACCAGCACCCCTCAAAACTGTCAAGGTCATGAGAACTAAGAAAAGATGGTCACAAACCAGAGGAGACTATGGAGACATGATGACAGAATGTAATGTGCCACCCTGGATAGGATCCTGGAACAGAACATGGATAGTTAGAGGACAAAGTGTGAAATCCAATTACAGTCTGGGGTTCAGTTAATTGTAATGTACTAATGTACATTATGGTTTTCTGTGCAAGATGGTCTTCATTCTGATAAGTGTACCATGGTAATTTAAGATATTAACAATAGGGGAATCTGGGTGTGGGGTATATGAGAACTCTCCTTACTATCTTTGCAACTCTTCTGTAATTTAAACTTATTTCAAACTCAAAAATTGTTCTCACACACACACACACACACACACACACACACACACACGCCCTACAGAAATCCCCTCTTGGGGAGGGAAAAAGGGGAATTTTGCCTTTCAAACATTAAGAATACTGCAAAGCCTTAGTATAAATACAAATGAATGAAAGAGTGGATGAAACGCAAATACTGGTACAGAAATACATAGATCAATAGAAAAAGGACAAAGAGCATGAACAGGCAATTTATAAAATGGGAAACTTCTGGTTAACAAATACATGAAGAGATGCTTAAACTCACTAGTAATCAGAGAGAAGCAAATCTAAAAACAACCGTGAGGGTTCTGCTTCTGGCCAAGATGAAATAACAGGGATCAGGTTGAACTTCTTGCCTGAAACAACTAAAAAGCAGGACAAAATATATGAAACAACTATTTTCACACAAGATAGTGATCCTGAGATGCAGGAAACAGCTGAGGTCACAGTACAATGGCCCTGCTGACTGCCAGGCTGTCCAGGCTGTGAGGCAGGGAGGGGCCATTCAGGGCCTGGTGGTTTCCCTGAGTTCAGAAGATGGAGCTGGGAATCTGGGGAGGCAAGGAGGCCCACAAAGCAGAGTCCACAGCACAGAGTGCCAGTGAGGGGAGAGCTGTGCAGAGGGATAGCTCTGGAAATATGCAGAGACCTTGTGGGTCGTCAAATGAGCACTGGGGAGTACAGTGAGCACACACTATGGAGGCTGGGAAAAAAACACACAGAATAGACGGAGTTATCACTGGGGCTCACATGGGGGCCAGAGATAGCTCCCGTTCCCATCAGCCACACTGGGAAACCTCATAGCTCAAAGGGCATTAGGTAGATTATGCAGAAGGATCTTCTCTCATCAATGGAGAAAATTAGCCTGGAAGGGGATAAACTTCCTGAATAACTTTACGAATAACTAGCTTTGACTATAAGAATCAGCATGAAGCTGGTTATTATGAGGCAGAGGTCAAATATACTTCTACTTTCTAACTTCCCCATTTACTTCTGACACCAGCCGTCCCACAGCACACTCTCTCTCTCTCTACTGAAATTGATAATTTGTTGAAACACCCACAAACTCATGGAAACATATCTACAATAACAACTTTAATAACAGAGGAGGGGTATAAACAGGGAAAGATAAATGAATAAATGTAAAAGGCAAAGTTCAGGAGAGGTCCCAGTACAGAGCCTTAATGTCTCAAAGGGGACCAGCTTAACCTTCCTGAAAACTGATGGTCACTCTCAACTGCTCCATTATATCTCTTTGGTGCAGAAATGCCCCCTAGCTGGTGCAACTCTTGGGGCCAACATGCCCCTGTCAGTGCAGCTTAGCTCTGGTCCACTCTGCTGCCACCGTCTGGGCCCGCTGGTGGTCTCCACCATTTCTGGTGCCATCACTGCCAGTCCACAGCTCTAAACATGTCACTGCTCTTTTACCCGGGTCTAGAAGAATGTCTGGCGCAGGGATTTCTGTGTCCTAATGAATGCACCACCCTCTCAACTCTTAGCCATGAAGCCCTCGAAAACCTCTTTGTTTCATCCGGTCCCACTCCCCTCTCTGACTGCTTTGCTGCCACTCTTCTGCCTGGCAAGCCAGCTTCTCCCGGCCACTGCCATTTCTCCTGGCCACCGCTGATTGCTCTGCTTTTACCAGGTCCAGATCTCCTTCCTGGGTCTGAGAGGGTCCTCAGTGCAAGGCCTCTATGCCACAAAGGACAGACCTACCCTTCTGGCTCTCATAGTCCGGGAAGCCTCAAAACTTGTTTTTCAGCCCTTTATATAGGGCATTTCTTATCAGTTGTAAGGTGGGGCCTCCCTAGCTGAATTGGAGCCTAACTAATCCTCCTAGCTGGATCAGAGCCCAAGCTATCGTTCTACCCAGGTTGGAACCCAACAAATCCTCGATTACCCAGGAAATGTCAATCAACTCAGGCCGTCTCAATTACCAGGCAGCAAACCAAACGAAAGTAACACCCTCAAGTTGTTTACAACTTACCCAGGAAATGTCAATCAACTAGGAAATCCTGTCCCAAGTTGTTCTTTTCCACAAACCTAGGGCAAAAAGACCACACAGCTTTTGTTCCAGCCAAGAATGTTTAAAAGTGAAATCCAAATGAATCAAACTGTGCCCAGGTAACTGGATTGCATCACAAAACAAAGCTCAGAAAACTTAATAAGCAAATAAAAAATATCCAGCAACCAACAAGATAAAATTCACAGCATATGACATCCATTCAAAAATTACCAAGCATACAAAGAAGCATAAAAATGCCATCTTTAATAAGTATCAAAAAAATATGAAAAACTTACTGATAATTTTTTTAAAAGGTGGAAATGACCCATTAATCCCACTCCCAGGCATCATTGAGGAAAAGCATGGAAGGATGTTCTTCCTGCATCATGACAGAATTCAAGGCAACCTGCGTGCCACCATCAGAGGAAGGGATAAACTGAATGTCTTAATGGTCCACGGAGCGCTGGCGGCCCAGTGGTTAAGAGGTATGGCTACTAACTAAAAGACTGGCAGTTCGAATCCATCAGTCACTCCTTGAAAACCCTATGGGGCAGTTCTACTCTGTCCTACAGGGCAACTTTGAGTAGAAATCAACTTGATGGCAACAGGTACATTAAAAATATATATCAAACCACAGTCAAAAGCAATGCAAGATGCCCAAGAGTACCATGGATAAATCTCATGAGCATGATATTGAAAGTAAAACTAAAGAATGAAAGATATGTAGTACAATTCAATTTACACAAATTAAAACATACAAGTATATAATACAATATTTCTCCTTTTGTGACTTATTTCACTCAGCATAATGTTTTTCAGTGTTAATCCATATCGTAGCATGCATCAGGACTTTATGTCTCTTGTGGCAGAGTAGTATTCCATTGTGTGTATATACCATGTTTTGTTTACCCATTCATTTAGTGATGGACATCTTGCTATTTCCACCTTTTGGCTATTGTGAAAAGTGCTGCAATAAACATTGGTATACAGGTTTCTGTTTTCATTGCTGCCTTTACTACTTCCAGGTATATACCTAGATGGGGATTGCTGGATCTTATGATATTTCTATATCTAGGGTGTTCAACTTTTTTAGCAGCTGCCAAACTGTTTTCCACAGTGGCTGTACCATATACATTCCCACCAGCAACCTCACCAACACAACCTCACCAACACTGTTGTTTTCCAATTTTTTTGATCATTGCCATTCTAATAGGGGCGAAGTGGTATTTCATTGTAGTTTAGATTTGCATTTCTCTAATGGCTAATGTCCCTGTGCATCTGTCAGTTTGCCTGCCAGGGGGTGGGGGTGGGGGGCTTGATTGTGCAAAGGCATTTGACTGTGTGGATCATAACAAATTATTGATAACATTGTGAAGAATGGGAATTCTGGAACACTTAATTGTGCTCATGAGGAACTTGTACTTAGACCAAGAGGCAGGCATTCAAACAGAACAAGGGGATACAGCGTGGTTTAAAGTCAGGAAAGGTGTGTGTCAGCATTGTATCCTTTCACTGTACTTATTCAATCTGTATGCTGAGTAAATAATCTGAGAAACTGGATTATATGGTGAAGAACTTGGCATCAGGATTGGAGAAAGACTCATTAACTACCTGCGATATGCAGATGACACAACCTCGTTTGCTGAAAGTGAACAGGACTTGAGGCACTTACTGATGAAGATAAAAGACCACAACCTTCAGTACGGATTACACCTCAACATAAAGAAAACAAAAATCCTGGACCAATAAGCAACATCATGATAAATGCAGAAAATATTGAAGTTGTAAAGAATTTCATTTTACTTGCATCCACAATCAACACCCATGGAAGCAGCAGTCAGAAAATCAAATGACTTGTATTGGGCAAATCTGCTGCAAAAGATCTCTTTAAAGTGTTGAAAAGCAAAGATGTCACTTTAAAGACTAAGGTGTGCTTGAATATGTCCATTTTCTCTAAGTTTTCAATCACTTCATATGCATGTGAAAGCTGGACAATGAATAAGGAAGACCCAAAAAGAATCGATGCCTTTGAATTATATATGGTGTTGGCAAAGAATATTGAATATACCATGGACTACCAGAAGAACAAACAAATCTCTCTTGGAAGAAGTACAGCCAGAATGCTACTTAGAAGCGAAGATGGCAAGACTTTGTCTCCTATACTTTGGACATGTTATCAGGAGGGACTAGTCCCTGGAGAAGCATATCATGCTTTGTAAAGTAGAGGATCAGCAAAAGAGAGGAAGATCCCCAACAAGATGGATTGGTACAGTGGCTGCAACAATGGACTCAAGTGTAACAGCAATTGTGAGGATGGCGAAGGCCTGGCAGTATTTCATTCTGTTGGGCATGTTGTTGCTATGAGTGCGAACCGACTCGACAGCACCTAACAACAACAATGGCTAATGATGTTGAGTATCTTTGTATGTTTTTTGTTGGTCTTTTGAATATTCTCTTTGTTAAAATGTCTATTCAAGTCCTTTGCCCATTTTTTTAATTGAGTTGTTTGTCTTTTTGTTGTTAAGTTGTAGAAGTTTTTTATATATTTTTATATATTTTGCCTTTATCAAATATATGGTTCCTGAATTTTTTTCTCTCCATCTGTAAGTTATCTTTTCACTTTTTCGATAAAGTCCTTTGATGAACAAGCACATTTCGTTTTAATGAGGTCTTTATCTATTTTGTCTTCTGCTGCTTTGGCTTTTGTTGTTATATCTGATAATAATTCTGTATTAGTTATCTAGTGCTGCTATAACAGAAGTACCACAAGTGGATGGCTTTAACAAGCAGAAATTTATTTTCTCATAGGTTAGGAGCCTAGAAGTCTGAATTCAGGGTGCTGGTTTTAGGGGAAGGCTTTCTCTCTCTGTTGAATCTGGCGGAAGTCCTGGTCTCTTCTGCTTATTTCCTGGTTCCTTGGAGATTTCCATGTGATTTGGCATTAAAATCTTCCCCCACCTCTGCTTCTTTCCCTTATTTGTTTAATCTCTTTTATATCTCAAAAGAAAATGACTTAAAACACACCCTACACTAATCCTGTCTCATTAACATAACAAAGACAACCCATTCCCAAATGGGATTGTAACCACAGGTTAGGATTTACAACACATATTTTGGGGGACACAATTCAATCCATAACAGCATCATTAAAAACTAGGTCCCATAGCCATGCCCCTATATGTTCTTCTAAGAATTTTATGGTTTTAGTTTTCACATTTAGGTCCTTGATCCATTTTAAATTGGGTTTTGTGTATGGTGTGAGGCATGCATCCTGATTCATTTTTCTGCATGTAGAAATCCAATTTTCCCAGCACCGTTTATTGAAGAGACTCTTCCTTTCCCATTGAATGGACTTAACACTCTTGTGAAAAGTCAGTTGACCATAGCTGTACTCTTTATGTCTGGGCTCTCTATTCTATTCCATTAGTCTATATGTCTGTTATTATACCAGTACCAGGTCGTTTTAATAACAGTGGCTTTATAGTATGTTTTGAAATCAGGAAGTATGAGACCTCCTACTTTATTCTTCTTCTTCAAGATTTCTTTAGCTATTCAGAGTTCCTTGCACTTCTGTATAAGTTTGAGGATTGGCTTTTCCATTTCTGCAACGAAGGCTGTTGGATTCTGATGCAGATTGTATTGAATTTATAGATTGCTTTGGGTAGTATTGACATCTTAGCTATATTAAGCCTTCCAATCCACGAACACAGAATGTCCTTTCATTTATTTAGGTCTTTAATTTCTTTTTGTATTGTTTTATAGTTTTCTGCATACAAGTCTTTCACCTTCCTGGTTAAATTTATTCCTACATACTTTATTCTTTTAGATTCTATTGTAAATGATAATTTTTTTTCATTTCCTTTGCTGCTTGCTCACTGCTGATATATAGAAACCTGTTTTTTGTGTGTTGATCTTGTACCCTGCTACCTTACTGAATTCATTTATTAGTTCTAGTAGCTTTGTTGTGGATTCTTTGGGGTTTTCTATGTAAAGGTTCATGTCATCTGTGAAAAGGAATAGTTTTATTTCCTCCTTCTTGATTTAGAAAACATTTTTTTTCCCCTAGCCTAATTGTTCTGGCTAGGACTTGCAGAACGATGTTGAATAGCAGTGGTAAGAATGGGCATCCCTGTCTTGTTCCTGATCTTAATGAGAAAGCTCTCAGTCTTTCTTCATAGACTGTGATATTAGCTGAGGGTTTTTCATAAATGCCTTTTATTATATTGAGGAATTTCCCCCCATTCCTATCTTGTTGAGTGTTTTTATCATGAAGGTGTTGAATTTTGTCAAATGCCTTGTCTGCATCTATTGAGATGATCATGTTTGTTTTCCTTTGTTCTGTGAATGTAGTGTTATTGCATTGATTGATTTTCTAGTGTTGAACCACCTTTGCATTCCTGGGATAAATCCCACCTGATCATGGTGTATAATCTTTTTTAATATGTTTTTGAATTCTGTTGAATATTTTTGTGTCTATATTCTTTACTGATATTGGTCTGTAGTTTTCCTGTGGTGTCTTTGTCTGCTTCGGCATCAGGATGGTGTTTGCCTCATAGGATGAGTTAGGTAGTGTTTCTTCTTCTATTTCTTTGAAAAGTTTGAATAGGATTGGAGTCACTGCTATAAATGTTTGATAGAATTCCCCAGTAAAGCCAACTGATCCACCACTTTTCTTTCTTGGTGGGTTTTTGATTACTGATTCAGTCTCTTCACTTGTTATATGTCTGTTGAGGTACATTATTTCTTCTTGAGTCAGTGTAACGAGTTTATGTGTTTCAAGGAATATGTCCATTTTCTCTAAGTTGTCTAATTTGTTGGCACACAACTGCTCATAATATTCTGTTACAATTATTTTTATTTCTGTACAGTTATTTGTAATGTACCCACTTTCATTTCTAATTGTAATGCCCCTTTGGGGAAAAACTATGTCCTAAAATCCAGGCCACTCTATGGGATGCTGACACCTCTCTAGATCTTGCCAATCCCGGAGAATATTGCTGTGGCCAGACCAAGCCCCTGGAGTAGCCTTTCTCACACATGCCCAACGTGAGTCTCACCTGACACCAGGCTTCCCCCACTGCTGCTGCCTCCATGCCCCACCCAGTGCCTACCTCTCCAATCATCCACACAGAAGAAGAGGAGTCACAGCTGCTAATCTGATTGTTTAGACCAGGGCACTCATTAGGCCCCATTTTAATAATGGGCAGGGTCACCAGGCCTTCAAAACCATGATCCTTGCATGGCCCTGAGCTTTCACCTCCACTGCTTGTTCATCTCACTTCCACTAGCCGCAGCTGTGCCCCTGTGATAGACTTAGCTGAGTAAACTGGTCTCATGATTCACATTTGGTTTGGGGTAAAAGGTCTTCTTGGGACCCTAGATGAGCTACCTCTCCAGCTCATTCTTCTCCAGAGCGCTGCAGGAGGGTATGCATTGTGGATTGTGTCCTTACAGCTCTACCTGCAAAGTATCTTCCCTGTATGTTTCCCCAGCAGAATGCCACTTGGCTTTTAATACTCAAAGTTTATAGACTGGACATATCTCTCAGCTGATTTTTTTTTTCTAATTT
Source organism: Trichechus manatus latirostris (assembly GCF_000243295.1). Taxonomy (NCBI): domain Eukaryota; kingdom Metazoa; phylum Chordata; class Mammalia; order Sirenia; family Trichechidae; genus Trichechus; species Trichechus manatus. Next base: position 1,392,512 of record NW_004443978.1, on the reverse strand, counting down.
TTTTCTGAAACCATTGTTTTATTGAGATATAATTTACATATCGTGGAATTCACCATTTTAAAGTGTGCAGTTCAGTGATTTTTAGTATATTCACAGAGTTGTGCAGCCACCCCCACTAACTAATTCAAGAATGTTTCATCACCCACAAAAGAAATCTCATACCTATTAGCAGTGGCTCCCTTCCCCCAGCCCTTGGCAACCAGTAATCCACTTTCTGTATCTATAGACTTGCCTATTCTGTACATCACCCATAAATGAAATTATGCAATACGTGACCTTCGGGAACTGGCTTCTTTGACTTAGCAAAATGTTTTCAAGTTTCATCCATTTTGTAGCATAAATCATAACTGGATTCCTTTTCATGGCCAAATAATATTGCATAATATGGATATAAAACCCAAACCAAACCCATTGCAGTAGAGTAAGTTCCAACTCATAGCAACCCTATAGGAGAGAGTAGAACTGTTTCCAAGGTTGTAATAGGGTTTCCAAGGCTGTAATCTTTATGGAAGCAGACTGCCACATCTTTCTCCATGGAGCAGCTGGTGGATTCAAACCTCTGACCTTTCAGTTATTAGCCAAGCACTTAACCATTGTACCACCAGGGCTCCTTCATATGGATATAATACATTTTATTTATTCATTCGTCAGTTGACGGACATTTTGGTTGTTTCCAATTTTTGGCTATTATTAATAATGCTGAGGAAACCCTGGTGGTGTAGTGGTTAAGAGCTATGGCTGCTAACCAAAATGTCAGCAGTTTGAATCCACCAGGCACTCCTTGGAAACTCTATGGGGCAGTTCTAGTCTGTCCTATAAGGTTGCTGTCCTATCGACTCGATAGCTGCAGTTTGGTTTTAGTTTAATAATGCTGATATAAACATTTGCATACAAATGTTGGTTTTGGGTTATTTTTTCAGTTCTCTTGGTTATATACTGTGATAGTTAAGATTGCATGTCATCTTGGCTGGGCAATGATTCTCAGTGTTTTGGCGGTCGTATAATGTTGTGATCACTTCCCTGTTGCGATTTGATGTGTGATCAGCCACGTGATGAGATCTGCTACGAGTAGTCAATCAGTTGAAAGGGAGTTTCCTTGGATGGGTGGCCTGCATCAAGTGTGGGTAGACATTCTGGCAAAGCTCAGGGGCTTTTGCTTGTTCTGGATCCTGCAGCTGGCTCCTGTTCATCTGACCTCCAGTTCTTGGGACTTGAGCTAGCAGCTTACCTGTGGTCTTGCCTGCCGATCTTGGGATTCATCGATCTTCACAGCCTGAGAGCAACAACAGCTCTGCCTTCTGGCCTGCTGATCTTGGGTTCACCAGCCCCTGCAGCTGCATGAATCAGGAGAAGCCTCTTTCTTGACCCATGGGCAGCCTCTGCAACATCGTGAGCTATTTCCTTGATATAAATCTATATATATGTATATATGTATGCATTTTACTGGTTTTGCTTCTGTAGAGAACCCAGCCTGTGGAATTGGTGGATCATGTGGTAAGTCCACATTTAACTTTTAGAAGAACTGCCAGACTGTTTTTGCAAAGCAGCTGCATCATTTTACATTCTCACCAGGAATTTATGAGGGTTCCAATTTCTCCATATCTTAGCCAACATTTGTTATTGTCCATCTTTTTTATTATAGCCAACCCAGTGAATCTAAGTGACGTTTATATAGGAAAATTTTATTTTTACATTCAAAAAACTCAGTACAGTATTTTTAGCAAAATGGTGGATATAAAAAGTGTCAAGTTCCTTTCCAAATACAATGGGTAGACTGTCTGAGTCCTGTGTAGGTGTTTGGAAAATAGCACCAACTGTCAATGTAGTAACTTGCATTTTCCAAAGACAGCTGTAAAATATCTCCCATCCCACATGTTTTCTACAATGAAACCATTGAGAAGTACAGTCCGTCTCCTTCTCTTTGGACATGGGTGGTCTTGTGGCTACTCTGATCAACAGAGCATGAAAGAAGTGACACCATGTGACTTTGGAGACTGGATCGTAGAAGGCCATATAACTTCCACTTTATTCACTGGAACACTCTGTTTTGGAGCTCTGAACTACCATGTAAGTTTGACTATATGAGGTCATCATGCTGTGAGGAAGCTAGCACATGCAGGTGTTCTAGTAGAAACTCCAGAGAAGGATCCAGATATATGACTAAGGACACATCCCAGTGACCCTAACTGAGGCCCAGACACCATGGAGCAAAGTCCAGACACTGCTGAAGTCTGGATCCCTGATTCATAGAATCTGTGAATGAAATAAAATGCTTGTTTTAGTCACTAAGTTTTGAGGTGATTTTTATACAGCAATGTTAACCACAACAGTAAAGACAGTTTACCTCTCAGATGGTGCCAGTTCCCAGAGTGGCAATGTTTCAAAAAGGAAAAAAAAAAAAAAAAATTGCTGTGGAGTCAATTCTGACTCATAGCAACCCTATAGGATAGAGTATAACTGCCCCATAGGATTACAAAAGCTGTTACTTTTATGGAAGCAGACAGCCACATCTTTCACCTGCAGAGTGGCTGGTGGGTTCAAACTACCAGCCTTTTAGTTAGCAGCCAAGCACTTAACTACTGCACCACCAAGGCTCCTAGTCACTAAGTTCTGGGGTGATTTTTATACAGCAAAGCTAACTGCAACAGTAAAGACAATTCCCTTCTCTGATTGTGCTGGTTCACAGAATGGCAATATTTTGAGCATGTAGCATCTAGTAAAATTGATTATTACTTATAAATAAGCATTTTATGATGTTTTAGTTACAGTTTAAGAAATTTTTGGGGTTATTACGCAAAATTAAGTATTTTATGCTATAATGAGTATCTTAGTTATGTAGTGCTGCTGTAACAGAAATACCACAAGTGGATGGCTTTAACAAACAGAAGTTTATTCTCTCACAGTCTAGTTTGCTAGAAGTCCAAGTTCAGAGTGTCAGCTCCAAGGGAAGGCTTTCTCTATCAGCTCTGGAGGAAGGTTCTTGTTATCAATCTTCCCTTGGAGTAGGAGCTTCCCTGCGCAGGAACCCTGGGTCCAAAGGATATGCTCTGAACCCGGTGCTGCTTTTTTGGTGGTATGAGTTTCCCCTGTCTCCCTGCTCACTTCTCTCTTTTATATTTCAAGAGAGATTGGCTCAAGACAGAATCCAATCTTGTAGATTGAGTCTTGCCTCATTAACATCATAGAAGTTGGATTTACAACACATAAGAAAATCACATCAGATGACATAATGGTGGACAATCACACAATACTAGGAATCATGGCCTAGTCAAATTCTGGGGGGACACAATTCAATCCATAACAATGACTAACCTATACCACTGGTATTTCAAATATCATCAGGGTCCCCCATGGTGACCCTCCTCACCTGTCCCCACATCTTCCAAAACACAGCACAATGACTACCAGTAAAGGGTGAGTGTGTCTGAGTGCTGTGGCAAGGGCAAGGACGAATAGTTTCAGCAGAGCTTCTAGACTAAGACAGACTAGGAAGAAAGGCCTGGAGATCTACTTGTTAAAAAATATCAATGAAAACGCTATGGATCACAACAGAACATTGTCCAATATAGTGCTGGAAGACGCACCCCCTAGGTTGGGGGTCACTGAAAATACACAGTGGCTGCAACGATGGACTCAAGCACACCAATGATCAAGAAGATGGTACAGGACAGTGCAACGTTTCATTCTCTTGCCCCTAGGGTCACCATGAGTCACAGCCAACTTAAAGGTAGCTAAGAATAACAACAACAACGCCGGTGTTTTAGATACACCTTAGGGATTTGTTTGGGGGTTTTGGATTGACAATGCATTATAATTTTTCCCATTTAAAATAGTGGGAATAGGCTCCGGTTAGTTTTTTCAGACTAGAAATCTCATTTTAGGAGCAAATCATAGACATCAAGGAAGTGATTCTGAGCCTTGGTCTCAGCCCAGGTTGTGTGCATGACACCCTGAGGAATGCCAAGGGAGGAGGCGGGATTGCCCTGTAGGGCTAGGACTTCCCTGGCCCAGGGGCTAACACCCTCTAACCCCGTTAAATGGCATCACAAATCCTAGAGAGGAGCGCCTTTTTATGACCCTTAGTCACCTTGAGCTGCACCACCCACTAAACCTGGACATCTCATGGTCAGATTTATGCCTTAGGCCAATTCTTCCTGGTCCCATCTTCCTCCTTGCCCCAGCTGGAGGCCAAGCTGGCCAACTGCCCCCTCGCCTATCCGCACATCCTCTGAAACACAGCACAGTGCCCGCCAGTAAAGGGTGGGCATGTCTGGGTGCTGTGGTGAAGGCAGAGAGGAATGGTTGAGGTGGTTTATCAACTTTTAACACCTGCTCTCTCTGTTGTCTTTTGCCGAGTGTGCTCACACTGCATGGAGGAGGTGGAAGAGAAAGGGAGCCCAGAGGAGGAAAGACAGTGGGCTGAAGAAGGGGTGCAAAGGGATTTGGAACATTTCTCAAAGGGCAATACCTGCACCAGACCAGATTCCCACCCACATTTGCAGAAAAAGCAGAAGTTCTGGGCTGGAGTTTTATCTGCTGCAATCATCAGAAATGATGGCAGCTTCTGGTGGCTCCCCAGTGACAGCAGAAGTGAGATTAGACAAAGCCGGCCTGTGGGCCACCCAGGCGTCCTTCGGTCTCTCTGACCCTCAGAGCTGAGTGAGCAGACGAAGGCAGGGCCCCAAGTGGCTGCCAAGCCCCAGATGACCCCGCCTCACCCATTTGTCAGAAACCATAGGACTATACAACACAAATAGTGAAACCTCATGTAAAGTATTGACTTCAGTTAATAATAATGTATCAATATTGGTTCGTCAATTGAAACAAATGTACCACACGAATGCAAGATGTTAATAATAGGAGAGACTGTGCAGAGAGGGAGAGGGTGTGTAGATGGGAACTCTCTGTACTTTCTGCATAATTTTTCTATAAACCTAAAACTGCTCTAAGAAATAAAGCCTATTTAAAGTTAAAAAAATGATAATAATAACTTAAAGGAAAAAAGGCATATACCTGTTTGCACTCACGGTGTTTAGCACCACCTGGGACTCCGTTGCCACCTCTGCCCCCTAAACACATGCTCGCCCCAGTCAAAGCCTCCAGCTCTGCCCAGGCTCCTAGCAAGAGGGTTGGTCACTTCCCCCACACCATGTGCCCTCACCCCCACCCCAGGGCTTACTGATGCTGCGTGGTGAGGGGAGCATGGGAAAGGCCTGGAAGGGCTGGGGAACCTCTGCTCCACAAAAGCATTAACCAAGAAGAGGGGGAACCAGCCAGTGAATTCCCCTCACATACCCCCTAGGCTGTCTGGGACACAGTCCTTCACACAGACTCTCAGAGACCCCTTCTTAGCGGTTCCCCCCTCACTACTGCCCCTGCAGGTCAGTGATGGGCTATCACAGATACCCTTGCAGAGAGGGTCCAATGGGTCTCCTATGGACTGTTACCAGCCTCCCAAATTTCTTAAACATAAGTTGTGGCAAACAAGATTGGTTGAGAGACATTTCTCCCCTTCCTGGCCAACAAATCTCAACAGTGTTCATTCAGACAACAGTGGTCCAACTCTAAGGTGGAGGAGGGGCCTATAATGGGTCCAAACCAGACTTGGGGGTCCAATTCCTTTTGTAGTGATTGGTTAATGTGTGGACATGTGATACAGTTCTGGCCAAAGAGACATTAGGAGAAATCTTCAAGGAAGACAATTTTCCTCTATAATTAAAAGAAAGGAGAAGTCAAGACATTTCTCTCTCTCTCTCTCACGTGCACACATACACGCACACACACGCACACATGTGCACACACGCACATACTTCCCAGACTGCCTACTTGCTTCTTGCCTTTGAACATGATAATGTGGGGAGATAGTACAGGTAAACAAAGCCTAGAGCTGAGGCAGCCATCTTGCATCTGAGGCAACAAGCCTGAGTTAAAAAGCATACAAGCTGAGGGTAGCAGAGAGGAAAGATGGATGGAGTCTGGGTCCCAGATGACAGTGATGAGCCCCCTGAATCAACCCTGGAACCAGCTCTTTCCCTTATTTTTGTAATGTGAAATAATTATGTGGCATTTAAAACCACTTGAGCCTGGTCCTCAATTCTTTGCCATTGAAAGCAATGAACTGATACACAGATGCAGTAACCCATTTTACGAGGCCAGAATAACTCTAATTCCCAAACCTGAAAAGGACATTTGGAGAATGTAAAATTAGGGGTTACTCTTTCTCATGAACATAGATGCAAAAATCTTAAGGAAAATATTAGCAAATCAAATCCAGCAATATATTTAAAGGTAATAGCATGACCATGTTGGGCTTATTTCAGAAATGCAAGGTTGGTCTCTCACTTTCAAAAGTCATGTATTATATTTCACAACATTAACAGAATAAAAAACAAAACTTGTGATCATTTCAATAAAGGTAGATAGTATTTGATAAAACACACATTGGTGGTGATGTGAAAAGGTATGGGATAAAGAATTTAACTTTTGGTCTCTGTGCTTGCTTCCTAAGAAATAACTCTAAACCTTTGTAATTCCTTGAGTAATTGAGGTACTTTTCTTATCTAAACATCTGAGGATTTGTGCAAATGAGTGGGGGCTAGCCAGGCCACAAAGACCTCAGGATGAGAGAGGAACATGATTTGATCAATCATGACTGTGCAATGAGGCCTCAATCATGACTACATAAAGAAGCTAATAAAGGCTCTGGACACAAAAGCTCCTATGGGATTCCTGGTTGGTGAAAGACATCCATGCATGCGGGAGGGCATCACATTATTTGGGACATGGAAACTCTGCACTGGGGACCCTTCCAGTCCTCACCCTATACATCTTTTCTTTGTGCTGATCCTAATTTGTATCCTTTTTTTGTTATAGTAAAACTGTGATTGTAAGTACAGCAGTTCAATGAGTTTTGTGAGTTTTGTTCCAGCAAATTATTGAACCCAGATGAGTAGCGGGAGCCTGCAGGTCAGAAGTTCAGGAGCCCAAGGAGGACTCCTGAGCTTGCAGCTGGCACCCTGAAGGGCTAGTGGGAAAATCTCGAGTTTGTGGTCAGTAAGTCAGAAGTAAGGGTGTCATGTGAACCCCCAAGCTTGCAGCTGGCGTCTGCCTATTTGACAGTCTGAAGGATGCTGTCCTTTTACCTTGTGAGATCTGACCTAACTCCAGGTGGTCAGGGTCAGAGAGAAAAAGTGCCACGTGGGCAACTGGTGTCAACTGAATAGAAGGAAGTAAAAAGTAAGGATTTGTTATAGCCTCATAGTTGGTACCAGAAAAGCTATTGATGTATGATTTTCTCAGACAGCCTTGTAGGAGGCTACAAAGGACTGATCTGGATGCTGTTTACACAGATGTGTTCATATGAAAAGTCACAAAGCTGGGACTGATTAATTAATTGGGCAGTTTCCTATATGTATATTACACTTCAATTTGAAAAGTGTACTTAAAAATGATGCCCAAATACTCTCAGCAATTACAGAAGTTGAATAAGAAGTTAAAATCTTCTAGAAAATATCAGGCCCAGGTGGTTTTACAGGCAAGGTGTAGTCGAGCGACTGACAGATCTCTAAGACCACGCAACTTATCCAGAGCATGTCAGAAGAGCTTGGTTCATGAGGATGGAAACCATGACACCAAACCCAAACAAGGGACAAGGCAAGCTCACTCACAAACACAAATTCAAAATCCTAAACAAATTTTAGGAACTTGAATGTAGCACTTAAAAACTGATACCACAGCCAATAACTGATAGCATGACCAATTGGAGTTTATATAAGAAATGTAAGATTGATTTAAAATTGGTGAATGTAGTTTACCACATAATGGATTAAAGGGGAAAGACCAAAATCATCAACAGATGCAGAAAAGACATTTGAGAAAATTCAACACCTCATGCAAGTTAAAACTTCCTAGCAAAATAGTAATAGAATTATAATTGCTTACCCTGATAAGAGTACATACAAAAAAGGCTTAAGCAAACGTCATACGTGACGCAAAAATGTTAAAAAGCATTTCCCTTTAAAATCAGACAAGAACACCCATGTTCACAACTTCTATTCAACATCATGCTGGAGGTGCCAGCCAGCACAGGAAGGCAAGAAAAATTCTTTTTTAGTACATAAGAATTGAAAAGGAGGAAATAAATGTGTCATTCACAATTAATCTAATTGTCTACATAGAAAACCTAAGGGAAAAAAAAGTGACAGGCAAATTATTAGAATTAGAGTTTAGCAAGGCCTCTAGACACAAAATCATATTTAAAAATCAATTGCATTTTTATAGACCAGAACCAGATAGAAATTTAATTTGAAAAATAATAATTATAATAATAAATATGAAATAAATTTAAAAGATACATAGGAATAAATCTACAAAAGATATACAAGACTTTGTAGGGGAGAAAAGCATAAAACTGATAGACATTTAAGGTGACTAAAATCAATGGAAATCTATGGACAGAAAGGCTTGATCTGGTCAAGATGTCAATCCTCCAAACAATCAACTGATCCAATGTCATCTAATCAAAATCCCCACAAGATTGCCTATGGAAACTGACATGTTGGTTCTAAAATGTATGTGGAAGGGCAGAAGGCTCAGCAGACCCACAACACTATATCGCAGAAGCAAAGCTCAATGAGATGGCTTGTTCTACTAGACGTCATAACTTACTATAAAACTAAAATAATGAGGAGTTTGCTCTTAACATAGAGATGGATGATAGGTCACCAGACAGAATGCAGAGTCCAGAAACAGACCCAAGTACATGAAGCTGAACACAAGGCAAAGGCAGCATTTCAGATCAGTGGACAGGAATGAGCTGGAACAATTGGAAAGATAAGAAAGAAGGAAAATGGACCACTGCCTCATGCCATGTACAAAACCAGTCCCAGAGGGAAGAAGACCTAAGGTGAATGATAACACCATAAAGATTCTAGAAGTTGTCTCAGTTACCCAGTGCTGCTGTAACACAAATACCACAATGAGTAGCTTTAAAGAACAGGAATTTATTTTCTCACAGTTCATGAGGCTAGAGGTTCAAACTCAGGGCATGGCTCTAGGGAGAGATTCTTCCTTGTCAGTAGCCCCAGAAGTAGCTTCCTTGGAGTTCCTTGGTTTTTCTTGGTATTCCCGAGCCTCTGTGTTTTCCCTGTGTGTCACTGTGTCTAAGCTGCTCTTTTTGTAACTTGGAAGTGATTAGGTTTAGGACCCACCCTACTCTGGTATGGCTTCATTAATATGACAAAAGAAAACCCCTGTTTCCAAACAACATCACATCCACAGATTGCAGGGGCCAGGAATTCAAGACATATTTTGGGGACACAATCCAATCTGTAACAGAAGGCAACATAAGAAAATATCTTCATGACTTTGTAGTAGAGAAAGTTTCATTAAACAGGATATAAGAAGCACAAACCATAAATATTACAACTGATACCTTTGCTGTTGTTATTTAAAACTGTTCATCAACAGATGCCGTAAAGAGATGGAAAAGACAAGTCACACACTAGGACAAGACTTGTAACACTTATTTTAAAAAGAAAGATTTGAAGGCACGATATATACAGCCGTCAAGTTGATACCAACTCATAGCAACCGTACAGGACAGAGTAGAACTGCCCCACAGGGTTTCCAAGGAGCGGCTGGTGGATTCAAACTGCTGACCTTTTAGTTAGCAGCTCAACACTTAACACTGTACCACCAGGGCTCCATGTATATAGTACTCCTAAAAAATATAAACAATCTAATAGAAAAATAGGAAAAGACATAAATTTACATTTTACTGAAGACGAAACCTAAACTGTCAATAAACACATGAATATGTGCTTACCTCATTACTAATCAGAGAAATTTAGAATATAACCACAAGGAGTTACAATGCCACACTGACTAGGCTAGGGGGTGGAGTGGGGGGGGGTACTTTAAATCTGAAAACCCCAAGAATCGGCAGGAATGTGGAGCCAAGGAGACTCTTGCACCTGATGGCAGGAAGAGAAACTTGTACAACCAACTTGGAAAACCATTCGCCCTCAGCTAGCATATGGGCTGCGATAAGAAATTACCACAAACTGGGTGGCTTCAAACAACAGAAATTTATTCTCTCACAGTTCTGGAGCCCAGAGTCTGAAATCAAGGTGTTGGCAGGGCCTTGCTCTCTCTGAAGCTCTAGGGGAGAATCTGTTTCATGCCTCGCTCCTAGCTTCCGACAGCTGTTGGCAATCTTTGGAATTCCTTGCCTTGTAGCTGCATCACTTTGTGGAAGTTGTTCTTGCCTGTATTGACAGTGTCTGATGCTGTTTCTCCTTTGACACTGCAAATCTGTTTTCAGGTCTCTCATCTCCTGAAAGCCAGGTAATGTTTGACTTGGTGTTTCCAGGAAACATTCAACAGATGGAGAGAAGGGAGGACAAAAGGGAGGGACACCCCTCCCATCTGCCAGCTCTGCCCGGTGCTGGTCTAGGGATCAGAGGCTATGAGAATGCAGCCCATGGAAGTAGGGTATGGTTGAAAAGTCTCAGCATGCTGACATAGCCATAGGAGACAACTTTGCTTTTCTGGTAACTGCTACCACCTGTCCTGCTGGGTCCTCCCTCTGACTGGGAGCAAGCTCCTTCAACTCAAGCAGTCATTGCTGTTGTGGTTGTTGCGTCTTTTATAACAGTGATCTCATTTTTTACTCAATGATCTCCCTCCCCTGATGAGGCTGGACTTGCACTTGGGCAGCGGAAGGGGTGGCAGGCTCTGTTCTCTCACTGCCCCTTCTGGCTGGGTCCCCAGGGCCCTGTCTTAGCAAGTAGGTGGCTCCCCTGTGGGTCACAGCTGGGCCACACTCACAAGCAAGCACCAGTCAGACACCCCATCTTTACTTGGAGTTCTGTAGAGAATGCTTGTTATGAATTGAATTGTGTCCCCCAAAAATATGTGTCATCTTGGCTAGGTCATGATTCCTGTATTGTATGATTGCTTACCATTTTGTAATCTGATGTGATTTCCTTATGTGTTGTAAACTCTATCACTATGACGTAATAAGATGGATTAGTGGCAGTTATACTGATGAGATCTACAAGATTAGTGTCTTAAGCCAATCTCTTTTGACATATAAAAGAGAGAAGGAAGCAGAGAGACACGGGGACCTCATACCACCAAGAAAGCAGTGCCGGGAGCAGAGCACATCTTTTGGACCTGAGGTCCCTGTGCTGAGATGCTCCCAGACCAAGGGATGACTGATGCATAAAAAGGCCTTTCTCCAGAGCAGACAGAGAGAGAAAGACTTCCTCTGGAGCTGATGCCTTGAGTTTAGACTTGTAGGCTACTAGACTGTGACAGAATAAATTTCTCTTTTTTAAAAGCCATCCACTTGTGGTATGTCTGTTATAGCAGCACTAAATGACCAAGACAACCCTCTTTCCACCCAGGAAGAGAAGCCAATCTGGCGATCTCTCACCCCAAAAGACCTCCCCACCCCACCCCACCCCAGGCCCCCCTGCCTTCCTGATCGCACAGGCGAGTCTGATTCTCCCATGTAAGGTGAGGAGGGGTGCAGACAGGACTCTCATGAAAGATCAGACGTCTTGGACTTCAACTTGGACCAGTTTGATCTTACAGCATGGTCCCAACAGCAGTCCCTGGTCTTGCCGTCACTGCACACCATGAGAGAGACAGCACCACTCCACCCACTTGTTGCACACAAGCAAGCCTCACGCCTCTGATGCCAACCACACAGTGGATTCAGGGGTGTTGAGGGGCTGGGGAGGGAGGACAGGTAACCCTGGGAAGTGGGGAGCCTACAAGGGCTGGCTCCTCCTGGGGGCTGGGGCGGGGATCAGAAACCAAGCAAGGAGACAAGCCAAGGTGTCACCTCATCTCACAGCTCTTCTTGGCTTCTTGTTGGACATCTCTGGACACCTGTGGGCAGCTGGGGACTGTCAAGGATCAACCCTAGTGATGCAGGTTCAGCTCTTTGAAATTTATTCCTGAAATCTGGTTTTCAGTCTCTCCAGAAAGTACACCAGAATGGATGATACATTGAAGGGACTGCAGATGGCTCAGATTTCTGTCCCCACACCACACTTCCCCAGGGCCAGCCTGGCTTCAGGCCAAACTCAGCTCTCTTCTGATCTGTTTATCTTCCTCTGAATGGATCAGAATTGCTGCTGCCATCTATATCATGTTTGATCTAATTTAAGGTGGAAGCTGGCCCTGTGCAGGGCAGCTTGTCCTCTGCTAACTGGACGAATGCAAAGGCACAGAGTGGGTGGTGCCCATTCAGGAGAGGGAGGGCAGGACAAAGCCCATTGATGGGGAGATACTCAGAAAACCAGCTCAGAGCCACCCATGGGGGCAGGTTCAGACTTGGTCAAATACATGTGATCCAAGCTAGTATCAGTTCCCTAAAAAGACAGTATATGAAGAACACAAGGAGACAATTACCAAAATGAAAAGATTTCCATAAAGCAATCTGTGATTAAAATCTTACCTGAAAACCCTGACTTTTTGAATTCCCAAGGAATTCACAAACACAGGCACACTGCATTGACAAGCAGGGCTAGCAGGGCTGAAGGAAAGCACATGTGGAAATAATCATAATTCATTTTTAAAAGATGGAAAATAACTAAGTGAGAACCAAGGGTCTCCTGGCAATTGTTCAAAAAGTGTTTGAAACATGTCATTTGAGAAATGACAGGGGGAAGAGCAAGAAAGAGTGCTGCAGAGATAACGGGGGAATAAAGGGAAAGAGAAGGATATTTCTGAACAGAAAAAATGTAGATGGATGTTACAAATCGGTTTTTATAATGAGTTAACAGATAAGTATTGTTGGGCTGCAATAAGTAAGACCCTCTGCAATGAGTTCTGGCACCAACTACCCAGAGTTGGGCCAAACTCCTCAGGTTAAGAACACCATTCTCCAGAAACTTCCCTCACACAGACACCAGCTTCAAGGTTGAGGGTCCCCAGACTCACACTTCTGACCTGCTGGCTACAAATTCAGGAGTTCCCACTACCCCCTTGAGGAACAAATGGAGTTTTTAATTCTTGTGGAATCCAGACTTCTGAGGTGACCCACCCAAGCTATCGTCCTGAGATGATTTTTGAAGCTTGAGCCTTGAGAAAACGTCTTTCCTGAAAGTCATTTTGAAGTAAAACAGTAGTGTTAGTTTAATTAATTAAGGATGCTGTGCTCTTTTAAAGAAGTATCTATGTGCAGTTTCAGCAACAGAAACTTCAAATGTCAAACTAGGAGCAATGCTTTAGGGTAAATCAGTAATTATCTGACTTGTTCTTCAAGAGAATGTTGCACGTCCACAAGTTATTCTGGCCTGTTTCCATGGCAAGGTATAATTACTAGTGTCAAACAGAGAAGTTGATAGCAGACATCTTGCTTTGATGTTGGGGTTTTCTTACCCATGAAAACAAATATTCACTTTAAATAAATCCCTGACCAAAATTAATCCACCAGTGGCTTTTCTTTCACTCAAACTTGCAAAACCTTCTTTTCCTGTTCAAAGCCAGGCTAATTAAATTTTGAATTTCAAAAGATATGGCTGGGTGGAGGGCCAGAAACTATATCTTGTGACCTGCTATCAGTTGATCTCAGTAAAAAGGGGAGGGCAGGGTTCAGTCAATCATGTTAAGAGTAGCCAATGGTTGATCTGTATTTTTCCCTCCTCTTCTCTTTATAAAACTCACTGTACCTAGCTTCTTCGAGTCACTTGCATTTTCTGGAATCAAAATTGTCTCCCTATACGTGTATAGAATAACTCTCAGAGTAAACCTTATGTTCAAATTTAGATGAGATTTCATTATTTTTAACACTAGTGATAAAGTGGAGTATAAATATCTGTGGAAGATCTTTCTTTTTTGGAATATTTTTGACTCTCTAATTGGAAATGTTGCCCCAATTTGCAAATTGCGTGCTAAGTAAACTTCATTCGATCTCTATTATTGGCTTAGTATTATTTTTATTTTAACACCCTAACGTTTGATAATGCACTAGAAAGACTCACAGAACTCAGGAAAGTGCTATGCTTATAATTACAGCTTTATACAGCAAAAGGATACAAATCAGAATGAACTAAAAGGAGAAATACATAGGGCAAGTCCTAGACTTGAATCTTCCATTGTCCTTAGGGACGTGTCACATCGATATGCAAAACAATACAAAGAATATTACTGTCAATCTGGGATGCTCACAGGAGCTTTGGTGTGCAGAGTTTTAATTGTAGTTTCATTACATAGACAGGACTGATTGAGTCATTGGTCAAATGATTGAACTCAGTCTTCAACCCTCCAGCCCCCCTCCCCTCCCTGGAGGTCAGGCTGATATCACACGGCTCAAAACCCCAAATCTCTAATCACATGGTTGATCTTTCTGACGTGGCCAGCCCCCATCTGGAGTCATCTCATTAGCATAGACTATGGAGGGACCCACCATGAGTCACCTTGTTATCATGGACTAGCAGGTGTGGACCGAGGGGCCTACCATGAATAACAAAGACACTCTCATCATTCAGTGAATACCAAGGATTTAGAGGCTGTATCCTAGGGACCAGGACAATGGCCAGATAAATTCTTGTTATACACTTCTATTCACTCGTCAGACTGCACAAAAGTTGAGCACTAAATGACATCTAGTGCTGATAGGGATACAGGACACAGACACCCGTATCTATTGCTGGGAGAGAGGAGCAGGGGCTGGGACTATGAATTCCTACAGTTGTTTGGATAAGAAATCTGCAATTGCTACTAACATTTAAAATTCACACACTTTATGACCCAACAATTTCACATTAAGAATTTATCCTGTAAGAAAGAAAAAAAAAAAAAAAAAGCAACAGTATTCAAAGATCTTTTGAAGGTTGTGTTTATTTGCTTGCTTGCTTATTTTCCAGCATTATTTGAGGCAACAAGAAACTGGAAACAATCTGAATGTCAATCAAAAGGAAAAAATAAAAATGTTTAAGAAGAGAAATAGTAAATAAATTATAATACATTGTGATATATTCAATCTCTGGAATATTACATGGCAATCCAAAAGAATGAATTAGATCTCTATCTATGGCATAAATAAATGAAGACAGTGTCCTGTAAAGAGTAGTTTCCTGAGTTACTCAACAGTAACAACAACAACAAGGGAGGAAGGGAGGAAGAGAGGGAGGGAGGAGGGAGGGAGGGAAGGAGGGAGGAAAGAAGGAATTATATGTTTGTATGAGCATTGAGAAAGATGTGCAAAGATATATACTAGGCTGCTAACATTAGTTACCTTGGGGTGAGGTGTGTGTGTGTGTGTTAGGAATGATTAAATTTTTAAATTTAAAAAAACCACTAAAGATACAATCCCAGCTCAGAGAGTCTAACTATACCTCAACCACAAAATTAGAAAGCACTTATCAAAATTAAAAATGTCTGCTCATGATAGACAGCATTTAGAAAATGAATGAACAAGCCACAGACTAGGAAAAACTTTTGCAATGTACAGGTATATATCTGATAAAGGATTTATATCCATACTATGTAAAGAAATATGAGTCAATAGTAAAAAGACAAACAACTCAATTTAAAATAGGCAAAAAGCATAAACAGATACTTCATGAAAGAAAATGTACAAATGGCCAAGAAGTATCTGAAAAGATGCTCAACATCATTACCATCAGGGAAATGCAAACTATAACCATAATGAAATACTGCTCTGCATCCACTAGAATGGCTAAAATTAAAAAGACGAACTGTATTGAGTACTGGCAAGGATGTGGAGCAACAGGAATTTTCATACACTGCTGGTGGGAGTGTAAAATGGTACATGAACTCTGGAAAACAGTCTGGCAGTTTCTTATAAAACTAAACATACACACCCAATGATCCAACAATTCCACCCAAGAGAAATGAAAACGTATGTCCACACAACAAAGTGTATAATAATGTTTCTAGCAACATTATTCATAATAGCCAAAAAATAGAAAATATTTAATGTACATCAACAAGTAAATGGATAAATAAAACGTGGTCTATTCAGAGTGGAGTACTACTCAACAATGAAAAGAAATGGGCAACTGACACATGCAACATGGTTCAATCTCAGAACTTTTATGGTGAATGAAAGAAGTCTGATGCCAAAGAGTGCAAGCCGTGTGACTCCATTTACATAGAGTTCCAGAGTGGGAGGACTAATCTATGATGACAGAAGTCAGAACATGGTAGCCCAGGAAGCAGTGCAGATTGGCTGCCCAGGGCACAATATGATGGAAATGTCCACTATTTCAATTGGGGTATGCATGTTGCTCATATGCAAGTTCAAGTTGAAGCTGAAGAAAATTAGAACAAGTCTGTGAGAGTCAAAATATGACCCTGAGTATATCCCACCTGAATTTAGAGACTATCTCAAAAACAGATGTGATGCGTTGAACACTAATGACCAAAGACCAGAAGAGCTGTGGAATGACATCAAGGACTTTATACAGAAAGAAAGCAAAAATTCTCTAAAAAGACAAGAAAGAAAGAAAAGATCAAAATGGATGTCAGAAGAGACTCTGAAACTTGCTCTTGAATGTCGAGTAGCTAAAGTGAAAGGAAGAAATGATGAAGTAAAAGAGCTGAACAGAAGATTTCAAAGGGCAGTCCAAGCAGACAATGTAAAGTATTATAATGGCATGTGGAGATAGAAAACCAAAAGGAAAGACGACTCTCAGCATTACTCAAGCTGAAAGAACTGAAGAAAAAATTCAAGTCTCGAGTTGCAGTATTGAAGGATTCTACGAGAAAATACTAAATGAAGCAGGAAGTATCAAAAGAAGATGGAAGGAATACACAGAGTTATTATATCAAAAAGAATTTGTTGATGTTCAACCATTTCAAGAGGTAGCATATGATCAGGAACCAATGGTACTGAAGGAAGAAGTCCAAACTGCACTGAAGGCATTGGCAAAAAACAAGGCTCCAGGAATTGACGGAGTATCAATTGAGATGTTTCAACAAACGGATGCAGTGCTGGAAGTGTTCACTCATCTATGCCAAGAAATTTGGAAGACAGCTACCTGGCCAACAGACTGGAAGAGATCCATATTTATGCCCATTTCAAAGAAAGGTGATGCAACCAAATGAAGAAATTATCAGCCAATGTCATCAATATCACATGCCAGTAAAATTTTGCTGATGATCATTCAAAAGAAGCTGCAACAGTATACTGAGAGGGAATTGCCAGAAATTTGAGCCAGTTTCAGAAGAGGACGTGGAACAAGGGATATCATCGCTGATGTCAGATGGATCATGGCAGAAAGCAGAGAATACCAGAAAGATGTTTACCTGTGTTTTATTGACTATGCAAAGGCATTGGTCTGTGTGGATCATAACAAATTATGCATAACATTGCAAAGAATGGGAATTCCAGAACACTTAACTGTGCTCATGAGGAACCTGTACATAGATCAAGAGGCAGTTGTTCCAACAGAACAAGGGGATACTGCGTGGTTTAAAGTCAGGAGACCTCATCATCCAGAATACATTGAGAACCAGAAAATAAGCAAAATCCTCCACTTCCACCCCAGTAGTCACCATACTTGCTTTCCAGGCTGCCTAGGAGCCCACAGTCCTGAGTCCTGGTGACTTGAGAATGACCCTCAGCCTCACAGGGCCCTAGGGCCCCTTCCTGGCCAGTGGTAACCTGCCAGGGCCTCCTGGTTACACATACTGAATTGTTGTGACTGAGTTTGGATTTAAAATGCATTTCTCAGTATTTCTTTTCCATTCTCATTTTCTCTACTCCCTCTTGCCCATGCTCCCTAGTTTCCCTTCATTGTCCTGGACACTCCTAACATTGTGTCACCCTCACCCACCTCAGACAATTTTTCATTGTCGTGTTCCCCAAAGCAGACCCCAAGAGAGGTCAGGTAGCAGCACTGTAGTGGGCAGCAGGTCCCGGGAAGCACAGTGAGGAGTGAGCCAGGAAGAGGCTTTCACTCAGTTAACCAGCGGTTGCTGCCCTGAGCCAAGGTCTCCGCCCATTGGGGAGCTCTGACTAGTGTGCACTGTGCACCTTGGAGGTGGCACACTGAGGGCAAGGAGGGTGTCTATCGACCAGCCCCCTACTGGTTGGGACTCTTCCTCCCCAGTCCCCTACTTGCAGGCAGAGCTGATCCTGTGGCCTGAGATATGCTGTGGGTGTTAGTAGGGTCTATGACAGGCAACCTCCAGAGTCAGCAAACTATTGGCCCCAGGAGTCACAGACTTGAAGGCTCATTTACTGCTCCTCCCCTCGAGGTCAGGCAGCCATGGATCCCACCCCCACCAAGCCACCTTTGCCCTTTAGAATCACCCCCAGGCCTGGTGCTGAAAAGCACAATTCCTGTCCTCATTTTTAAATAGAAGAAAAAGATCCCAGGGGCAGAGGCACTCGCCCTCCACCCTACAGCCACCAATCAATTAGTCTTAAAGCCTGAATGTAAGTCTTTAGTTGCATGTAGATGTCCTTCCCAGCCAAAGCCAAGGTGAGGTTCTCAGCGCAGCCCTTCTACTTCCCATGGCAGCCAGTTCCCACTAAGGCTCTGGGTGCTTCACCCACAGAAAAGCAGCCCACCATCATTCCAGCCAGGGCTGGAAAGCAACTTTATCCCCTCAGCCACAGCCCTGCATAGCCTTCACTGCGGCAGCCCAGGAACATTCCAGTAAATTAGTCACTAGAGCATCACTTGTGGCTTCGAAGATAATAAAACATATTGACACTGGCAAGAGTTAATTAAAGCTTTTACAAGAGTTCACTTGAGGACTGCCTTTGAGTCCAAGGCAAGCCCCCAAAGCGTGGGGAAATTAATGAACCCACCCGTGCACTCATGCATTTATCAGTGCACTAATAAGCCACCAACAATTTACACAAGCTTACTCTGCCTCTAATGAACTAATTTGCAAATACAGAGCGTGAAAGGCAGTGTTTCCTGATCTCCAGAAAGATGCAAAGACATTCTTGGAGATATACACTCATTTTTATAGGACTTTTTAGCTTTGGGCAGTGAGAAAATAATTGGGCGAAGAAAGATTATTGGGTGCAATAGTTCATCAATTTTATGACGGCTACTCTGGGGACTTGGCCAGAACCCCAAGCCCATCAGTCAGCAAGGCCAGTAGACACCCAGGAAGAGAGAAAAGCCTCAGAGAGGCCTTGGGGGTGGCCATTCCAGCCCTAGGAGAGTCAGGAAGCCTGTGAGGAAACCACAAAGAGCACGAGCCACCACGGCCAACAGCCAGGTCTACCTGAGGTCACCTGGAGAGGGGCTGGCCTGGCCTCTAACAGTGTTGAGTTTTAACTGAGTTCAGTGATCCTGGATAACAGGGGAGATTAAGAATCCCCCAGAATGTAAGATGGTACTACTCTGTGGAAAACAGTTTGACTGTCCCTCAAAAAGTTAAACATAGAACTACTATATGACCCCACAATCCCACTCTGAGTATATACCCAAAAGAGTTAAAAGCAGGGACTCAAACAGATACTTGTACAAAAATGTTCATTGCAACATTATTCACAATAGTCAAAAGGTGAAAACAACCCAAGTGTCCATCAACAGATGAATGAATAAACACAATGTAGTATTATTCAACCATAAAGAGAAATGAAGTTCTGATACATGCTACAACACGGATGAACCTTGAAAACATGCTGAGCAAAATAAGTCAGACACAGAATAAGAAATATTGTATGATCCCACTTATATGAAATATCTAGAATAGGCAAAACTATCAGACAAAAGAGTAATGGTTACTAGGGGCTGGGAGGGGGGAACAGGGGGAATGAGGAGTTAAAAAATACCTCTCCACCCTTTCGTTTTCCAGAAAACAGCTTGCTGCAAAGAACCACCTACTCACATACCCTCCTTGTTCACCAATAACAAGACCAGGTACAAACTCTCCAAATTCCCCTTCTTTGCCCCATAAATGATTAGCTGAACTGCTTGTCTCCGTGATCAGTCAGGACAAAGTGCTTGTTAACTTTAGTTAAATTTCTCTCCTTCCCCCAGGTACCTACACTTTGGCCCCCTTCAGCTGGAGCCAGCATACAGGCCCTCCTTGAGGGCCCCTCCTAAGAATGGGCTGGCCTCAAAAGAAAACATTCTGAGGTCTACTGTCTGTCACCCACCTTCTCATCCCACTCCCCACACTTGGTTCTTTCTAGTCTTGCCTACCCATCTCTCTATACATAAAGAAAAACTATTCTTGCCTAAGCTGTGAGATGCTTGCTTATCTTATGTCAGAACATGTTTCCTATTGCAATAGATCTTTCCCCCACTTTTGATAATCCTTTTGAAGAAAGTATTTCCTTCTAAGTCCAGATACATTTTTTATTTGACACCTCCCCTACGGGGTAAAGACTGGCCTCCTCAGGCCAGAAACACGTTTCCAGACCCATTCCAAAAGGACCCTCTAGTTATCTTAGAAATAACTGAAACTCCAAGTAGCTATGTGAGGTTAGATGAGTGACTTCCAAGGTGGGGTCTCAGGCCAGCAGCATCAGCATCACCTGTGTTGTAGAGGAAAACTGGAACGCTGTTTCAAGTTAAAACAGAAAGGTTTATTAAGGTTTTAAAACAATTGTAACTAAGGAAATACATAGCCCATTGAAAATGGAACCAGGTAGTCCCAGGGCATTTTTGTTATACAAGTATACTTACAGGGTAAAAAGAGGAACCAAACCATAGGGAGGGCAATTACAGGAAAATCAATGAATATTGTAATAATTACACTCTGATTAGCTACTCATTAGTAATTGATTACAGATAGTTTCACAAGCTGCTTAGATCATGGTTACAAGATGCTTATATGTATTTTCTTTGTCTATCTTGTAAAAATATCTTGTTGGCAATAGCAGACAGCACTCTTCGTGAGTATATTTATTTTGAGCAGTGCAGATGGTCACTTGGTTAAGACCCCTTGGGGCATATGGTTTCACATTCTGGTTTTGACCACTGAGAAAAAACATGTTTTTCTCAAAAACATAGCTGTTAGTCTAGAAATCCAGATTACTATTAGATATTATGATCAGCATATTATGCCTCTGTCTCACTGCTCTGAAAGTTGTCTTTTCCTGAGAAACCTCAGCACTTGCTAGAGATGCACATTCTCAGGGCCCTGCCAGAGTCCTACTGAGTCAGACACTCTGGGGGTGGAGTCCAACCACCTGGGTTTCAACAGGCCCTCCAGGAGATTCTGATGTGCTATATATAGTTTGAGAACCACTGACTCTTAGACAATTCCCTTCGATGTGTGCTCTTGAATGATCACAGACAGGAGGAGGTGAACTCTTTATTGGGCCCCTGGCACATAGAAGGAACTTTGTCACAGAACTGGGACAACGGAATGGGGAGCTGTATCAGGAAATGAGTTCCCTGTCTCCAGAGAAGATTGAACAGAAGGCAAGAAGTTGCTGGATGGGGTTGGGTCACGAAGATTCAACACCAACTGAGGTACAGCTACTTTGAAAGGCACCAAAACAGTGAGACAGACTGATGGATGGATAGATGTATAGTAAGACAAATGTAGAAAATGTTAATGTAGAATTTAGGGGCGGGCATATGAGTGTGCACTGAACAATTTGTTCAAGTTTTGTGTATGTTTGAAAATTTTTATAATAAAATGTTGTGGAAAAAAAACAAATGAAAAACTGAATTAATTTACCTCCACCATCCTTCCAATCCTAGACTTGGTGGCTCTCTGACATCAGTGATACCTGGTGCCAAGACCAGTCACACAGGGTGGCATGCAAACCCAAGTCAGCCTGGCCCTACGTTCTTCTCCTGGTGAAGTAAACCTCAGAAGAATTTGGAGGGGTAAACACCTTCAGCAGAGTCACCTGCAGAAGGAAGCTAGATCATTAAGGAAGCTACTTGGGACAAAGGTACGGGAAGAGATGCAATCAATCCCAAACTCATCCACGCAGGAGGGGTTTGCTCAAGAAAAACCAAATGGTCCTGAAACTGTGATCTGGAAATTTTACACAAGAGCTGCAGTAGCTAATGATTGAAGGGAGGCCAGTAAAATATATTTATACTCAGTTCCCTGTCAGCATCAAGCAAAATGAATGACACCCAAGAGTTACTGGTACCTGCATTAATCCAGGGGAGAGATGCAGGACTGCTTAATTAACACAGTAATGAGTGGGTCGTCAGATGCCTCGGAAGGGAACTGGAGCAAAAATGCCGTCTTCATAAATTCAAATCAGCAATCATCCTGTGAAGAATGAGGAGGGAAACGTGGAAGGGAAGATAAATCAAGTCTTGGGGGACAGGTGTATCAGGTAGGAGTTCTGCTGTATGAATTATATGAAGGTTCCACTGTGCACAGGGTTCTACCTGGATGCCCCAGAGAGCTATTTTAAATGATCACACCCAGGGTCCTCCCCTCAATCTACAGAAATGGGGAAGATCCTTGAGGAACAAAGAGTCTGCATCATACGAAGCTTTCTGGGCTATTGTGATGAAAACCTCTATAAAAACGAAAGATCCCACCAGAAAAGCTACCTGCATCATGAGACAGAAGTTTTGCTGTCCTGCCCACATCCCCAGCCTCTTACCTGTCCTGGATATGCTGTGGATTCCCACTGCAAGCACCCCTTCTGCCCAAGGGCACTCTCTTGTCTGCAGGAGGGGCAGGCTGGAGTAACGCTTCTATAAGCAGTTCTCAGACATGACCAAACAGCTTCCTCACCCTCAAGCTGGCCAACTCTGAGGCCTGTACTCCACACATTCTCCCATAGAGCCCCAGGGTTGTTGAGTCGCAGTTGCCCACAGAGATAATCTGCATTTTAATACATCCTGCACAAGCTGCGTTCCCCACCCCATCTCATTGCCTAGTTCCTCCACCAGTGTTTCCTGGCAAACTCTCTCAGATATGCTGCGTGAATTCCAATTTTATCTCACGATCTACTTTGGGGAACTCAGCCCAACGTATTTCCCAGGGGATGAGGATGAAGGTTAAGTTGGAAGGCCTGTAAGTTAGAAGGCATGCCTCCAGAGACCACACCAGCCCTCCCCATGTCACAAGGCCACAGGGATGTCCCATCCGCAGTACAAGATTGGGACCATACCTAAGCACAATGGCAGCAGAAATAGGGCTGTTTCTTCTTCCTTTTTCCTGATACAGCCTATGGTAGGCAGAATAATGGCCCTGTTATGGATTGAATTGTGTCCACCAAAAATGTATGTCAACTTGGCTAGGCCATTTTGATGGTTAAGATTGTGTGTCAACTTGGCTGGGCCATGATTCTCAGTGTTTATATATGATCACTCCCATGATGGGATTTTCTGTGAGTATCCAATCAGTTGAAAGGAAGTTTCCTTGGGCACGTGGCCTGCATCCAAATATAAGTGGATGTTCTGGCTTTTGCCTGCTCTGGATCCTGCAGTTCTTCCTGTTTGACCTCTGGTTCTTGGGACTTGAGCTAGCAGCTTACCTGCCAATCTTGGATTCACCAGCCCCTGCAGCTATGTGAATAAGGAGAAGCCTTGCAGTCTTGTCTGCTGATCTTGGGATTCATTAATCTTCACAGCCTGTGAACAAGAGCTCTGCTCTCCGACCTGCCAATCTTGGGTTCATCAGCCCCTGCAGCTACGTGAATAAAGAGAAGCTTCTATCCTGATCCATGGACTTGGGATGTTCCAGCCTCTACAATCACATGAGCCATTTGCTTGATACAAATCTCTATATGTATTTATACACTTTACTGGTTTTGCTTCTCTAGAAAACCCAGCCTAAGACAGCCGTGATTCCTAATATTGTGTGATTGTCCACCATTTTGTCATCTGATGTGATTTTCTTATGTGTTGTAAATCCTACCTCTATGATGTTAATGAGGTGGGATTAGCAAATTATGTTAATGAGGTAGGACTCAATCCACAAGATTAGGTTGTGTTTTAAGTCAATCTCTTTTGAGATATAAAAGAGAGAAGCAAGCAGAGAAACATGGAGACCTCATACAACCAAGAAACAAGCCAGGAAAATATCACTTCGTTTGGACCCGGGTTCCCTCAGCTGAGAAACAACTCGACCAGGGGAAGATTGACAACAAGAACTTTCCTCCAGAGCCAACAGAAAGACAAAGCATTCTCCTGGAGCTGGCACCCTGAATTCAGACTTCTAGCCTCCTAGACTGTGAGAGAATAAATTTCACTTTGTTAAAGCCATCTGCTTGTGGTATTTCTGTTATAACAGCACCAGATAACTAAGACAGGCCCTCCAAACATGTCCAAGCCCTAATCCCTTGAACCTGAGAATATGTTACCTTACAGGGCAAAAGGGGCTTTGCAGGTGTGATTGAACCTTCAGGTGGGGAGATTATCCTTCAGGTGGGCAGATGAGCCCAATCCAATCACATGAACCCAAGCAGAGTACCTTTCCTGGCTGTGGTCAGAGAGAAAAATGTGAAGACAAACAAGGGTGCAATGTTGCTGGCTTTGAAGAAACTGGAAGTGGCTTCAGTTTGCAGCAGTAGCAAAATAGGTATCTCAGTCCTACAACCCCAAGGAACTGAATTCTGTCATCACCCGAATGAACAGGAAACCTTTTTCCCTAGAGCCTCCAGAAAGGAACAAAGTCCTGCCAACACCTTTATTTTAGCCTGGTGAGACCTCTATCAGACTTCTGACCTACCAAACTGTAAGTATTAAATTTGTGTTGGTTGAACCTTTAAGTTCGTTGTCATTTGTTTTGGCAGCAATAGGAAATGAACACAAGCCCTCATGCTCCACCTAGTATCCACATTCCTGTCTCTCAGAGGTGCCCTTAATGTTTCCCCTTGGCTATCACCAGCCCCCTGGTGTTCTCAATCTCCTCTTCCTCTGGCCTAAGTCTTGTCCAGGAATTACCCAGTGTCCCAATTCCAAACTAAGTGTCCCTGGAAGAGATATGTTACCCCTGACAACACATTGACATAAAAGCCCAATCCAAAGGACTATAAATCATGGTGGAATTTTATCAGGGCAGGTGGGAGACATTTTTGTGTATACACAAAGTCTAAATCTACAGTCATTAGTTCTCCCAAACACCAGGTCATAGGTCTCACTACTGTCTCTGTTCACCACCCATTTACAGGGTGAGGTTTAAATAGTCACTGGATATTGGTATATAAGCCCCAATGATGAACTAATGACTACAGAAAAAAAATTTAATCTCAAAACCACCATTTGATATAACAATTATAAATATATATGCACTTAATATCAAAGCCCCAAAATATATGAAGAAACACTGACAGAATTGAAGGAAGAAATAGACAGCTCTACAATAATAGCTGGAGACTTAAAAACACCACTTTCAATAATGGATAGAATATCTAGACAATAAATCAATAGGGAAATAGAGAATTTCAACAACACTATAAACCAACTGGACCTAACAGACATATACAGAACATTTCACCCAACATCAGAACAATATATATTCTTTTCCAGTGCACTTGGGACACTCTAAGATAATCCATATTCTGGGTCACAAAATAAGTCTCAATATAAATTTATCCTTTAAATTGAAATATTGAAATCATACAAAGTATCTTCTTTGACCACAATGAATAAAACTAGAAATCAAAAACAGAAGGAAAACTGAAAAATATACAAATAGGTACCATTAAACAACCAATGAGTCAAAGAATAACTCAAAAGGGAATCCAGAAAAAGAGATGAATGAAAATGAAATCATAGCATACTAAAACTTATGGGATGTAGTGAAGGCAGTGTTCAGAGGGAAATTTATGAAGGTAAGCACCTAATTAAAAAAGAAGAAATATCTCAAATCAATAGCCAAACTTTATAACTTGAGGAACTAATCAAGAGCAAATAAGTCAAAAGTTACCAAAAGGGAAGAAATAACAGAGATCAGAGCAGAGACAAATAAAATAGAAACTAGAAAAATAAGAGAATCAATGAACTAGATGTTGGTTCTTTGAAAACATAAATAAATCAACAAAACTTTACCTAGACTGACAAAAAAGAGAAAAGATTAAAATAAGTAAAATCAGAAATGAAATTGGGGATATCACTACAGATCCTACATAAATAAAAAGGATTAGAAGAGAATACTATGAACACCAACAAATTATATAACCTAGATTAAATGGACAAATTCCTAGAAAAACATTGTGAAATGGTAGTAGTAACTTCATGGAGGGATAATGAGAATCACCATCAGCACAAAGCTGATTCCTATGAGGTGGAGGTCAGACATACCTCCACTCTCCAGCCTTTTTATCAGTTCTGACACCAGCTGTCCTCCCCACAGCACTCTCTACTTCTCTGCTGGGTTTGATAATTTGTTGCAATGGCCACACAAAACTCACAGACCATATTTATGGTTAAGTGGTTTATTAAGGAAGCTGTTGTTGTTAGGTGCTGTCAAGTAGGTTCCAACTCATAGCAACCCTAGGTGCAACAGAATGAAACACTGCCCAGTCCTGTGCCATCCTCACAATCACTGGTATGTTTAAGCCCATTGTAGCCACTGTGTCAATCCATCTCATTGAGGGTCTTCCTCTTTTTCACTGACACTCTACTTTATCAAGCATGATATCCTTCTCCAGGGACTGGTTAGTCCCTCTTGATAACATGTCCAAAGTACCTGAAATGAAATCTTGCCATCCTTGCTTCTAAGGAGCATTCTGGCTGTACTTCTTCCAAGACAGATTTGTTTGTCCTTCTGGCAGTCCATGGTATATTTAATATTCTTGGCCAACACAGTAATTCAAAGGCGTCAATTCTTCTTCAGTCTTCCTTATTTATTGTCCAGCTTTTGCATGCATATGAGGCAATTGAAAACACCATGGCTTGGGTTAAGCACACCTTAGTCCTTAAAATGATATCTTTGCTTTTAAACATTTTAAAGAGGATTAAGGAAGTAACAAGGTACAACTTGGGATCAGGATCAGGCAGCATATAGGCAAATCTGGAAGGCGCTCACAAAGAGGAGAGCACATCCCTTCCATCTTCAGTGCAGAGCTCTTTCAGCTCTTCTTGGCTGTGCAAGCAAGCAGGCCCTTCTCTCAGCCATGCACTCCTCCATCTCAGTCAGGCAGGCCTCCTCTTGGACCCCTCAAAACAAGCCTCTTCTCAGCACCCTCAGAACAGCCTTCCTCTCAGCCCCCTGAAGACAGGCTTCTCTGCCTTCGGCCTCCCTGCTGTCAACCTTTCCATTGCTAACCGACCCAGCTCATAGCCAATGTAGCAGTTTTGTTCAGCTCTTTAGCTGCACTCCCAGCAGTAGGTTTCTGCCATCACCACTGAAACTGTAGCAGGTCCCCTTCTGGGCCTCTTGCTGTCTTCAGTGTAATAACTCTTTCAGGAGATTCCTCCTCTCCTCTCTCTCTCTGCTTCTTCTCTCTTCTTGCCTTTCTTGCCTTTTCTCCTTTTTGCTTCTCTCTCTCTGCCAACCTCTGTGGTTTTGGCTGCATATATAAGCAAATTCCTGGTCAATTTCAAGACACGGTCCTCCAAGGCGGGGGCCACAAACTGACCAATCCCCTCTTGGTAGGCCACAGACACTTCATTTGCACAGTAGGCTGTAGTCACTTCATTTGCATAGTGTATTAACCAATCCCTGCAAAGTGCATAGCAATCACAGGGCAGGCTCAAGCCCAGGGCCAGACAAAAAGTCAAGATGTTTACAGCTTGCCCAGGAAATGTCAATCAACATGGACAAAAGTAACAAACCCTCTAGGGTAAAACTAGGGCAAAAGTAACTCCTTGGAGCTTAGGCGGAAAATCTCTCAAGCTGTTTTACAAAGAATGAAATCAAAAGGACACATAAGGGAATTCATTTCACCACACATATAAACTATCTAAATTGACTCAAGAAGAAATAGAAAATCTCAACAGAACCATAACAAGTGAAAAGGTTAAATTAGTAATCAAAAACCTCCCAACAGAAGTTTAGAAGCAGATAAATTCACTGGGGAATTCTACCAAGCATTTAAAGAAGAGCTGACACCAATCTTTCTTAAACTCTTCCAAAAAAATGAAAGACAAGGAAACACTTCCTAACTCATTTTATAAGGCCAGAATTGTCCTAATACAAAACTAGATAAAGACACCATAAGACAACTACAGATCAATATCCCTTTTGCATATAGATGCAAAAATAGATGCAAAGATCCTTAACAAAATATTAGCAAACCATGTCCAACAGTATATTAAAAAGATTATACATCATGACCGAATGGGATTTATCCCAGGAACGCAAGAGTGGTTCAACTTTTGAAAATCAATGTAATACATCAAATTAAAAAAAGAAAGAAAAGAACCGCATAGTCATCTGATGTAAAAAAGGCATTTGACAAAATCCAACACACTTACATGATAAAACACTCAACAAAATAGGACTAGAAGGGGAGTTCCTCCACATGATCAAGTTCTTTTATGAAAAACCCACAGCTAGCATCATACTCAAGCTCCCTAGATAGTGCAAACAGTTTGCACTTGACTGCTAACCTACAGCTGGCAGTTTGTAGCCACAGGTACCACTGAAGAAAAAGCCTGGGCGTGTGAGCTACTTTGGTTGTTGGAGTCTTTGAAGCTCCCATGTCCTGTCACCAGGTGGTTAGAAGAGCTAGTAGGTGTGTGACCCCAGGAGTCTATTCACTCCTCTTGTGTGGATTCAGCTCAACTGTCCAGGTTATCAGTCACCGAGTATGTGATGCAGATTCTCACCGACGGTCCTAGATGGGCAGGGCTGCATAAGGGTGTTTGGAGCAGGCACAAGTATCTGGCTGTAGTAGGGCGCTATGTGCTGAGCAAAGCAGGGGGCTTATGGCTGCCCCTGAGTGCTGGGTGGGAGTCGTGTCCCTGTCCCTTACAGCATGTAGGTGGGTGGGTTTTGCAGCTGATTATTGGGCACCAAATGCTGTTGACTGTTAGGACTGGGAGGACAACTTTTTCTCAGGTCCCTGTCATGAGTGGCTAGATGGAATGGGTGATACCACAAGCTCTCAGGCCCCTGATGTGGGTGGGTGAGGACCCTGCTTAATGGGCGGGGTGGTGTCAAATGTCTTGAATCTGCAACTTCCCCTTGGCTGCTGCAGTTGAAGATAAGCTTCAGGTTTATGCCCTGTTGCTCTATGCTAATGAGGGACTACACTGTTGAATCAGCCCACACAGGTCTAGGCAGGGGTGAAGAGCCTTAAAAGTCTGTGGACCCCTTGTGCCAGTGCCTAGGCAAAGGGGCAGTGCCTGTCCTAATTTCCCGGCTTAGGGAGAGTGGTGATTTTTTGAAGCCATGAGACTGGTTTGGGCGCTGATAGTCCTGAGTTCCTGGCTTAGGGAGTATGGCGTTGTTGTTTTTTTTTTTTCTTTCACTAAAGCCATGGGACTGATTTGGGCACAGATAGCCCTTAGTTCCAGCTTAGAAACACATAGCAATTGTTGAAGACTGCCATACTGGTGTCGAAGCAGAGTAAGGAGGGGACTGTATGAAGAAAAATGTGGCATCAGGATTGGAGGAAGTTTCTGTAACAGCTTGCTATATGCATATGACACAATCTTACTAGCAGAAAGGGAAGAGGACTTGAAGCACTTACTGATGAAGGTCAAAGACTACAGCCTTCAGTATGGATTACACCTCAACGTAAAGAAAACAAAAATCCTTACAACTGGACCAATAAATAATATCATGATAAACAAAGAAAAGATTAACGAGAAACCATTTGTTCTGCAAACCTTCATCTAAAGTACAAAAAAAAAAAAAAGAATTATCTATGTGAGATCAAATTGACAACAGCAACTCAAAAGGTTTGATGGGAAGCCTAGAGGGCAGTGAGTTGAAGATAACGGTGATGGAATAATTTGGAAAAGGATAGTGAAAATAGAAGCACAACTGGAAGAATGTAATCGATGTCACTGAATTGCACATGTAGAAACTGTTGAAATGGTGTAACTTTGCCTATGTATATTTTCACCAAAAAAAAGTCCTCCAAGGTCAAGAAGGGAGAGTGTTGACATGCCGTGGGGTTGTTAACCAATGTCATAAAACAATATGTGTACTGACTGTTTAATGATAAACAATTTGTTCTGTAAACCTTCATCTAAAGTACAATAAATTTTTTTTTTTTTTTAAAGAAAAGTTTGAAACTCTCAAAGATTTCCTTTTACTTGGATCCACAATCAACACCCATGGAAGAAGCAGTCAAGAGATCAAACAATGGATTTCATTCAGCAAATCTGCTACAAAAGACCTCTTTAAAGTGTTCAAAAGCAAAGATATCACTTTGAGGACTAAGATGTGCCTACCCAAGCCATGATACGTTCAATTGCCACATATGCACGTGAAAGTTGGACAGTGAATAAGGAATACTGAAGAAGAATTGATGCCTTTGAATTATGGTGTTGGTGAAGAATATTGAATATACCATGGACTGCCAGAAGAATGAATAAATCTGTCTTAGAGGAAGTACAGCAAGAATGCTCCCTAGAAGCGAGGATGGTGAGACTTCATCTCATGTACTTTGGACATGTTATCAGGAGGGGCCAGTCTCTGGAGAAGGACATCATGCTTGGTAAAGTAGAAGGTCATCTAAGGAGAGGAAGACCCTCAATGAGATGGATTGATACAGTGGCTACAAGGACGGGATCAAGCATAGCAACAATTGTGAAGATGTCACAGGACCAGGTAATGTTTTGTTCTGTTGTACATAGGGTAGCTATGAGGTAGAACTGACTCGATGGCACCTAACAACAACAATGACATATCTTATGAAGTATTTACGACATAATTATATCAAACAACTATTATTTATCTGAAATTCAAATTTAACTGGGTGTCCTGTATTTTCACTGGCAACACGAAGTAGTCATGAGAAGCCAAGTCAGACCCTTACATCACCTATGGGTGAGTGCCACAGCATTGGCAACAGGAACTGGACAGGTTTGTGCAGCCTCCAAGAACCAATCTCCTTTCAGCCTGCTGAAAACTGAGCATGCCCGTGACACTTGTGTTTCAGTCCCTCCTTGGAGTCAGGCTTCTATCACTACTGGAAGGGTTTTCAGTTCACCTGGCGAATGTCATTACCAACTTCTGCATCCACCCTGATTTGCTGGTCACTGGCAAGCACACACCCCTGATACTGGCCCAGCTCAACCTGCTTCCCATCTGTGTTAGTTGGGGCTCTTTTACGCTGGAAACACACACACACACAAGAACTATAAAACCCATCTCAAATGGTCTTAAACAGGGAATTTATGGGTACTTATAACTGAAGGAGCCCTGGTGGCACAAGCGCTCAATTGCGAACTGAAAGTTCAACAGTTCAAACTCACCAGCTGCTCCTCAGAAGAAAGATGTAGCAGTCTGCCTCCCTAAAGATTTACAGCCTTGGAAACCATATTGGGCAGTTCCACTCTATCCTTTAGGTCACTCTGAGTCAGAGTCAACTCAATGGCAATGGGTTTGGTTTGCTTTTTGGCATAAACGAAGAGTCTAGCAGTAGGTGAGCTTCAGAGTGGGTTTGATCTAGGGGTTTGTTGTGGGTGAGTCTCTGCCATTCTCCTTCTATAGCTTTCTCCTCAGCCTGGCTTCCCTCATGTACTAACATGGCTACTAGCATCTCTGGAGGGCTACGTGCTACTTTGCTCATATCCACAGGAGGAAGTGGGAGGGAGTGAAGCAAGGATAAAGGGAGACACATCTTTCTTTCCTCACCTGTAGAATATAAGTCCTTTACTTTGCTCTGACTCAGCCACCTTCAGTCACCTCCCCACCTCTGAACAAACTGAATTCACTTAGGCCAATCAAAATCTACTCCAGGAGCTAGGATGGCATCATTCCCTCCTGAACCCCATGATTTCAGTACTTGCACATCTGCTGACCCATCTCCATGCTTCCTGGCCATGCCAAGCATAGTAGGAAGTGGTGCCTGGATGAATAAAGCCAGGGAGTTTATTTAACTCTTTCTGGACCTACTTGTTGCAGATTGTTTTCAAAAATGCCCACAATGATATGTCCCATCCCACATGCTCTTCCTACAATATGACTTTGATATTATCCCATCAACAGGTAAGATCTAACTTATTTCCCATTCCTTGAATCTAAGTTGGTCTGTGATTATGGCAGCAGTGACACTGTGTGAATTTCAAGACTCAGTCATAAAAGGTGATACAACTTTCACCCATTGTTCTAGGGAGAACTTGTTCTTAGACCCAACCACTATGCTGTGAGCCCAAGTGGCCACATGGAGAGGCCATGTGTAGGTGTTTTGGCCAACAGCCCAGCTGAGGTCCAGCCAGTAGCCAGCATTAACTTCTAGGCACGTGTGGAAATCAGTGACTCCAGGCCCCAGCCTTTGAATCTTTCTGGCTGACCTCCAGACATCATGGAGACAAGCTGTCCCCACTATGTGCTCCCCAAGTCCCTGACTGGCAGATCAGGATGAAATGGTTGTTTCACGCCACTAAATTGTGCAGTGGTAGTTACACAGCTCGAGATAAGCGAAACATTCTCACACAATCCCCCTGGGCCAAGGGTCTCAAAGTCAGAGGCCCAGTCAACGAGTGTGAAGGACCCAGTGGCCTTGAGGACTTGCAGGGTTTGCATTTGTTGAGAGCCCTGAGGTAGATGTCAGAGAGCTTTGCCAATGAGATAGCACTTTCTCATGCACAGGGTGACATTTCCCAGTCAGGGCAAGGCCTTGGGGAGACCCCATCACTGCTCCTATGGTCTTGACCCACAGGAGAGAGGGTGAGGTGGCCATGAGACATGGAGCAGAGAAGACTCATCCTGAGGGCAGAGCCAGGCAAGGAGGGGCAAGCCAGAAGACACAGGCAGCATGGGGACGTGGCAGGTCCACGGTGCAGGGAATGGGAGATGCTGAAGTCACACATTAAGGCTATTGGTGAAGCCAGGATGAGGTCAGCCTAAGCAAAGCTTTGGGAAATCAGTCCTCAGGTCAGGCCCAGGCCCGTTACTGAGATCACAGCACAATCAT
Source organism: Trichechus manatus latirostris (assembly GCF_000243295.1). NCBI lineage: Eukaryota > Metazoa > Chordata > Mammalia > Sirenia > Trichechidae > Trichechus > Trichechus manatus. The sequence goes on along the minus strand of NW_004443978.1, from coordinate 1,359,583 downwards.
GTGGACAATGTTCTACATACAGCCCACCTGCTCTGAGGAGATGTTTGAGTCACATTCTTCACAAAGAAATGGAGTCCTGGTGGTGCAATGGTTAAGAGCTATGGCTGCTAATCAAAAGATTGGAAGTTTGAATCCACCAGCAGCTCCTTAGAAACCCAATAAATACAAAGACATAAAGAGTTACTAGCCCCAACTTTCAGATGGCCACTGTTGCCATCCCGCAGACTTCTCAGCACCTCGTCTCACTAGCCTCCCCAGGGCAACCAGCTGTTGTGTTCCCTCTACACTATTTATGTACATGATAATCTCTCTCATACACACATTTAGACTCCTCCTGAGCCCTCCCCTCCCTGCCCCTGCTCTGTACAGCTTTTTGGTTTTTTTTTTGTTTGTTTTTGCCCTTGATAGCAATTTTTGATTCCTATACCAGTGCCCGCCCATGGCCCACTGCCCAGCATGACCCTCCTGCCCTCCACCTCCCTCACAGTGGCCTGCTAGCAGAGGTGCCCTGCCACAGGCATGTCTGTGGACTGGCAGGAGCTCAGGGGCCACTCTCACCAGGTCCCGGGCACAAACAGCTCACATGGCACTGGGCACTTGGCCAAGGGCTCAGGGCCAACAGGGCCTCTGCTGCAATGGGAGCTGTCTCCATCTGAATCCAAAGAGAAACCACAGGAGCCAGGGCCACACTGCCTGGGCCTGAATCCTGCTCTTCATGCTCTGCACAGCTTTGGCAACTTTCTCCCCCTCCCCATGCCTCAGCTTCCTCAGCTGTAAAGTGGGGGTGTGGGGATTAAATGAAGACTGCTCCTAAGGTGCCTGGCACATAGTCAGTACTGCACATGTAGTCAGTTGCCATTATTATTTTTATCATGATTGTTAATAAAACAACACTGACCTACAAACCACATGTCCCTCAGGCCCTCGGGCTCCCCCCGAAGACAGGCAGCAGTAAGTGCAGTCGAACCCAGGCCTTGGAGCACCAGCCTGCCCCTAGCCTCCCATCCACTCTGCTGTGTGGCAGAACTGGTGGGTTTAGGACAGCCACCTCACAGGGAGGATGGAGAACTGAATGATTTAGTCCCACACAGCCCCATGTGGTTCTCATACATCCCAGGTCACATGTGCAGGTGTTTATTCACAGAGGTTAGTAGCTCTCCCATGGAGCCAGATGGCACACCATCCCCTCAGTTGCCACAGCCTCTAACCTGCCTGCACCTTCATTGGTTCCCAGAGTCACTGTGAGGACCTCTTGAGGCACTGTCATTGGCCATTACTCCCCCTCCCTGGGAATCCCTCTCTGGCTTCCCAGGGTCTGCAGTCACTTCAGGCAGGCAAGCAAAGACATTGTCCCCTGGGCCCCAGCTCCTGCCACCCCATGGAGTGTGTCCTACCCTCTCAGCTTCCACTGTTCCATGCACCAAGCCCCTGCATCACTCCCTCCAGGGAGCTGACCGTCTCCCCAGGTGTGGGCAGGTCCTCCTTAGCGGAGGCCTCCCCCCGGTTCCTCACAGAGCAGGAGACCAGGTGATGTCTCATTTTACAGGTGAGGTGACAGAGGCTTGGGAGGACTGAAGTCACTGGCTTCAGGTCACACCAAGCAAGAAACAGAGCCTGGCAGCCACCCACGTACTTTCCTGCCTCACAAAAACTACAGGTGCACACAGGAGAGGTTAACTGTCAAACCTTGAAAGTGTCCCAGGGACCCCCAGGCCCTGCCCTCCAGGGCAGGCTGAGCCCCCAGATGTGCCCCCAGGATGCTGGCCAGGTCACGGGGTCCTAAGCAGCCCCCAGAACCCCTCAGAGTTGTGTGTGTGCTTTTGCTGGCAGCCCCTGTCCTGAAGGAGCCCAGAAGGGCGAGACGCACCTGGGCGGAACTGTCACACAGAGTGGGGTTAATGAGCTGCAAGTGACTTCCCCTCTGTGGGCCTCCGTTTTCTCATCGGTAAAGCAGAGACACTCACACCCACCTTAAAGGGTTATGGAGAAAACTAACCACGCCAATTTGCTGATGTGCGTACAGAAGCCACTAATAAATCTCAGCTGTTGTGATTATTTCCATCTACCCAGCCACTCTAACCTCACAGCTCCAGGAACATCGATCTCCCGGAATGAAGGCTGAATTGCACCCCAGCTGCTAACTCACTCAACCTCCCCTGTCTACTCCTCAGAGGTCATCACTGACGAAGGGGCAGGCTGACTTCCCCATGTCTCTCTAGGAACATGACTTTTCACAATACTGAATAGTAATAATATTAGCTACCACTTTTTGAAACTTAAAATGTGTCAGGGACGACTCTGGGTACTTGACTGATGTTGCTTCATTTCACCCTCACAAGGACTCATGAGGTAGATAGTTGATCCCCACCTAACTTCAGAAGGGAGCCTGGTAGCACAGTGGTTAAGAACTCAGCTGCTAAGGGCAAAAAGTCAGCAGTTCAAATCCACCAGTCCCTCCTTGGAAACCCTATGGGCAGTTCTACTCTGTACTATAGGGTCACTATGAGTCAAAATCGACTCGACAGCAATGGGTTAACTTCAGAAGAGACCACAGATATAGGGAGGGTAATAGTGTCACCCATGCCCACTTCTGGCCCTCAAGCCCACAAACGGCCTGGCCTGTGCCCTCTGTGCAGATGGGAATCTTAGGCTCAGAGCCCTACCCCTTGCCTAAAGTCACCTGGGGATAAGTACCTCAGCTAGGCTCACACCCTGGATGCTCAATCCCCATGGACACCTGTCAGGCTGCCTGGGCTACTACTCATCCTCCCACTACCCTTTAGTTGAGGCCCACTGCTTGGGGCACAGTGTAGCAGGAGTCCTCTAGTAGTCACATCCTGACACCTCCAGCTCCAATCAGGCCTGAACTCTCAAAGCCCCCAGACAGGGACAGCTGCAGGTTATACTCCCTGCAGGGTTCACGGCCTTATTCTGTTTCTGGTCTCTGTTGCTCACACATATCCCAAACTAGGGCCCTCAAACCCAAAACCAAGTTCCAGATGGTGGCCAGACATGCTCTGGTATTTATAACTCCCTTCTTCCCCTAAGCATTCTATATTCCCTTTGCCCTCAGCCAGCACCTCAGCTGGTCATGGTTCTTTGCCTGGTGAGGTAATCCAAACCTTCATTCCTGAAGGGTCTTGGTCATTAGTACTCCTGTCTGAAGTGGGTTGTTTTAGTTTTCTATTGACTTTAATCACAGGGCATGGTAGTACTAAGCAACACCATAAGGGATCTCCTGTATTCCATTGTGTAATAACAGTCCAAACTCCCTTCTTTGCCTGTTGATTCAGAGGCATGAGGAGCCAAAAGTGGCCAGGTGGCATTCTTAACATCCATTTCAATGGAATCAGTGTTGTGTATCCTGGTGGAAGCATTCCTCCCTTTGGAACTAAGACTTCTACACCAGTAGAGCATAGGGTTCTAGGTACAGGAAGCAAAAATTTTGCAAGTGGGTCATTGCAGGTAATGGTGAGTGGCATTACTCCCATTTCCATCGCTTGATTTCTGAACCCATGGATCCTGGCTATAGGAGAAACAGCATCATATATTGGACACTAATTTTAGAGCATATAAAGCCTCCTGGAGAACCTTGCCGCAACAATACAAGGTTTAGCCACCTAGCTAGTGCTTTAATTGAGTCTTCAAAAGGCCATTCCATCATTCTATCAAGCCAACTGCTTCAGGATGATGGAGAACATGGTAAGACCAATGAATTCCATGAGCATGGTCCCATTGCCACACTTCATTTGCTGTGAAGTAAATTCCTTGATCCAAGGCAATACTGTGTGGAATACCATGATGATGGATAAGGCATTCTGTAAGTTCACAGATGGCAGTTTTTATCTTTTAGTTGTAGGAAGGTCCAGATGCAACAACTTATCCTTCACCTTATCTTGACATGCCTTCCAGCACTGAACCTAAGAAATTCACTGAGGTAGAAGACACTTAAATTTTTGTCAGATTTATTTTCCACCCTCTGACATGCAAATGTCTTACAATAAATCTAGAGTAGCTGCTTCTTCTTTCTTACTAGGTCCAATTAGCATATTATCATCAATGTAATGGACCAGTGTGATGTCTTGTGGAGGGGAAAGGAGATCAAGGTCCCCGCAGACTAACTTATGATAGACCTAAGGCCGGAGAACTGATATGCCCCTGAGGTAGGACACTGAAGTAATATTTCTGGCCTTGCCATCTGAAAGCAAACTGCTTCCAGTGGTGTTTACTAACAGGCATCAAGAAAAAAGCATTTTCCAGATCAATAGCTACATTCCAGGTATCAGGAGATGTACTTCTTGCTCAACTAATGTACCACATCTGCAACAGCAGCTGTAATTGGAGTCCCCACCTGGTAAAGTTTATGATAATCCACTTTAATTATCCAAGATCCATCTGTTTTCTGCACAAGCCAAATAGGCAATTTGAATGAGGATGTGATGGAACTCACCAACTCTACATCCTTCAAGTCCTTGGTGTAACACTAATCTCTGCAATCCTTCCAGGAATGTGGTATTGTTTTCAGTTTACTATTTTCCTAGGTAGAGGTAGTTCTAATGGCTTCCTTTTGGCCTTTCCTACCATAATAGCTCTCGATCAACCGTTCAGGGAACCAATGAGGGGATCCTGCTAAATGTTGAGTATGTCTATTCCACAGAACTGAGGAAATAACCACAAGATGGATTTGGGGACTCATAACTGTGAGACAGACCTGAGCTAAAACTCCATTATCATCTGACCTCCATATCTCTTTTCTCTGACTGGTGGACCACATTGACATTTTGGATCTCCTAGAATTAGTGAAGAGCCCTGGTGGCACATTAGTTCAGAGCTATGGCTGCTAACCAAAAGGTTAGCAGTTTGAATCCACCAGCCACTCCTTGAAAACCCTATGAGACAGTTCTACTCTGTCCTATAGGGTCACTATGAGTCAGAATCAACTCAATGGCAATGAGTTTTAGAATTAGTGGAGTTCAGAGCCAGTGTCCAATAATCCATGAAAAGTCTGATTATTTCCTTTTCTCTAAGGCACAGTCATCCTGGTAAAAGTCATAAGTCCCTTTAGGGAAGGCTGGGAGAAAGATTAACAGTATAAATTTTTTGCAATGTAGTGCGGTTCTTTCCTTAGGGGGACATTGCGTCCTCTCATTCAGGAGTTGTAGGTCTACAAACTGGCTCAAGTTGGGAATTGATTGAGGAGCCATGACTCTGTATTGGTGATTCAAGTCAGACTTCTGTTAACTTGACCTAGAACTCTTCTGGTTATACAGATCAAGTAAGAATTTAGTAGACTTCACATCTATTTTACTTCTAGGGACACCATGGTCAACTAGCCAACACCAAAAGTCTATGCAAGTCAGATTATTCTAATTATTGTTTTGATTCTACTGTCCATTTCAGTAACCACGTCCATCTTGTCTTTGATAATTAAGTGCTGCCACTTGACCCCTGCCACCACAGGATCCAATTACCCACATTATATTTATGTTTCCCAATTCAATGGCAGCAGTTCCCACTGTAATATTTGAACTACAGAGAAGAGTGATCATAGCACTCTTCAGGGATACTGGGGTTCCCCTCACAAATTTATTCCCCACAGTTGTAGTGACGAGTGTGTCCTCTGGGGATTCCAGGGGTGGGTAGGTGAGCTTGACATGATAAATTCACTCTAAAATTCCAATCTTTTAAAGCCTTTTGATACCTTCTCCTACGGTAAACCAAGGAAGTTCTGGTATTTCAACTCCAGTTAGTGTAGGCCACCTTTGGTCCACGTTTCAGCAAAGTAACCACACTGTTAGAGTCCTTTCTAACCAGTCAAGCTGTAACATTGAATCCAGAATCTCTGGTTCATGGGCCCATATGAAAAAATTTGGACCGATCCAACCTTATGTTCCTTCCACCATTATCCCACACATATTTCCTGGATTGTTGCCTGTATAAATTAGAAAAATCGAGTAGTTCTTTTGGACTGTTGTGCACCTCCTCATGGGTCACAGTTTGTACCTCACCTCTCAGAACTTGCTTGGACTTGAGCCTAGTTATAGGTCTAAAAGCAAAGATGGGTGGTGAGATGGGTCCTGAGGACAGTCAACAGTGTCTCGAAAGGCAACTGCCTTAGAGGAGGTCATTATATATTCCTCAGGCAAAACTGGACTAATATCCTCAGGTGGGGTGGAAGGGCTGCTTCTACCGGCAAAGAAGACTCAGCAGAACTTATTGGTTCAATGTACACAGATTTATCAGGATCTGCTCATGTGTCCCTATTCCAGTTTTTAGGATCCCATTCCTTCCAATCAATGCCCTCAGTTTAACATCAGACAATGTGTGAGATTGGGAATTCAATTGATATTATAAGTCAGTCACTCCTAGGATGAGACTCTGGGCTTGGTTTTCAGCAGTCTCAGCTCTGTGGCTATAGGAGATAAGGCTTTCTTTCAGGACACACATAGCAACATTCAGGTAATTTATGCAGCACTTGAGCTGGAAATTTGATGCTCTGAGCTCACCCTTTTGTTTCTCCACTTTGTCCAAAAAAGTTAGGAATAGCCACCCACTGTCATTACACTCATCAGTTTCACAAAATTGTTCTAAGATATCAAACATGATCATCCAGAACCTTGTCTCCCAAAATTATTTGATTAGTAGTGTCCAACAGTTATATTTCATGTATCTTTATTGCCATATCACAACATGGACTACCAGTGCCCTCTATACAACTGGAAATAGAGTCATTAGTTCCTTTAAATCTGAACAGATATAAGAACCAACTCCAGAAATCTCAAAACCAATTTAGAAAACTTATGCTTAAAATTTTGCCCCTCAAAAACCACTCCCAGTACCAAAATATATCTTAGAATTCTCTAAAGAAACAGAATCAGTAAAGTATATAGATATAGATGTTGTTGTTGTTAGATGCCATTGAGTTGATTCCTACTCACAGAGAACCGAGGTATAAGAGAATGAAAAGTTGCCCAGTCATGTTCCACCCTCGCAATAGCAGATATGTTCAAGCTCATTGGGGCAGCCACTGTGTCAATCCACCTTATTGAGGGTTTTCCTCTTTTTGCTGACCTCTACTTTACCAAGCATAATATCCTTCTCCAGGGATTGGCTCTTCCTGATAACATGCCCAAAGTAAGTGAGACAAAGTCTCGCCATTCTTGCTTATAAGGAAGATTCTGGCTGTACTTCTTTCAAGACATAGAGATAGATATAGATAATATAGATATACATGATATAGTTGTAGATATAGATATAAACATAGATATAGATGCACCAATCTTCTATCAGTTTGTCATACTGTGGTGGTTTGCATGTTGCTGTGATGCTGGAAGCTATGTCACCAATATTTCAAATACCAGCAGGTCACCCATGGTGGATAGGATTCAGCAGAGCTTCCATACTAAGATAGACTAGGAAGAAGAAACTGGCAGTCTACTTCTGAAAAAATTGGCCACTGAAAACCTTATAAATAGCAGCAGAACATTGTCTGATATAGTGCTGGAAGATGAGCCCTCAGTTTGGGAGGTCCTCAAAACACGGCAGAGGAAGAGCTGTCTCCTCAAAGTGGAGTCAATCTCAATGACATGGGTGGAGTAAAGCTTTCAGAACATTCATTTACTGATGTGGCACGACTCAAAATGAGAAGAAACACCTACAACTGTCCGTTAATAATCAGAATGTGGAATGTACAAAGTATGAATCTAAGAAAATTGGAAGTTGTCAAAAATGAAAGGTAATGTATAAAGATCGATATCCTAGGCATTAGTGAGCTGAATGGACTGGTATTGGCCATTTTGAATCAGACAATTTTATGGTCTGCTATGCCAGGAATGACACACTGAAGAGGAATGGCATCACATCCATCGTGAAAAAGAACATTTCAAGATCTATCCTGAAGTACAACACTGTCAGTGATAGGATAATATTCACAATCCTACAAGGAAGATCAGTTAATATGGCTATTATTCAAATTACTCAACAACCACTAAGGCCAAAGATGAAGAAATTGAAGATTTTCACCAACTTCTGCAGTCTGAAATTGATCAAAAATGCAAATCAAGATGCATTAATAATTACCGGTTATTGGAATGGGAAAGTTGGAAACAAAGAAGGATCAATAGTTGGAGAATATGGTCTTGATAATAAAAATGACGCCAGGGATCGCATGATAGAATTTTGCAAGACCAACAACTTCTTCATTGCAAATACCTTTTTTTAACAATATAAATAGTGACTATGCACGTGGACCTCACCGGATGGAATACACAGGAATCAAATCGACTACATCTGTGGAAAGATAAAATGGAGAAGCTCAATATTATCAGCCAGAAGAAGGCCAACTGTGGAACAGACCATCAACTGCTCATACGCAAGTTCAAGTTGAAGTTGAAGAAAATTAAAATAAGTCCACAAGTGCCAAAATATGACCTTGAGTCTGAACTTAGAGACCATCTCAATAACAGATTTGACACAGTGAGTACTAATGAGAGAAGACCAGACAAATTGAGGGATGACATCAAGGACATCATACGTGAAGAAAGCAAAAGGTCATTAAAAAGACAGGAAAGAAAGAAAAGACCAAAATGGATGTCAGAAGAGACTCTAAAACTTGCTCTTGAATGTAGAGCAGCTAAAGGAATAGAAGAAATGATGAAGTAAAATAGTTGAACAGAAGATTTCAAAGGGTAGCTCAAGAAGACAAAGTAAAGTATTATAATGAAATGTGCGAAGACCTGGAGTTAGAAAACCAAAAGGGAAGAACACACTAGGTATTACACAAGCTGAAAGAACTGAAGAAAAAATTCAAGCCTTGAGTTGCAATATTGAAGGATTCTATGGGCAAAATATTGAACAACACAGGAAGCATCAAAAGAAGATGGAAGGAATACACGAAGTCACTGTACCAACAAGAATTGGTCAATATCCAACCCTTTCAGGAGGTAACATATGATGAAGAACCAATGGTACTGAAGGAAGAAGTCCAAGCTGCATTGAAGGCGCTGGTGAAAAACAAGACTCCAGGAACTGACCGAATACCAGTTGATACGTTTCAACAAGTGGATGCAGCCCTGGAAGCACTCACTCGTCTGTGCCAAGAAATTTGGAAGACAGCCACGTGGCCAATCAACTGGAAGAGATCCATATTTGTGCCCATTCCAAAGAAAGGTGATCCAACAGAATGGAGAAATTATCAAACAATATCATTAATATCACACACAAGTAAAATTTTGCTGAAGATAATTTCAAAAACCGTTGCAGCAGTACATTTACAGGGAACTCTGAGAAATTCAAGCCTGATTCAGAAGAGGACATGGAACAACGAATATCATTGCTGATATCAGATGGATCTTGGCTGAAAGCAGAGAATACCAGAAAGATGTTGTTATGGATTGAATTGAGTCCCCCCAAAATGTGTGTCAACTTGGCTAGGCCATGATTCTCAGTATTGTGTGATTGTCCATCATTTTGTCATCTGATGTGATTTTCCTGTGTTGTAAATCCTGCCTCTATGATGTTAATCAGGCAGGATTAGAGGCAAGACTCAATCTACAAGATAAGGTCGTGTCTTAAATCAATCTCTTTTGAGATATAAAAGAAGCAAGCAGAGAGAGAGGGGACCTCATAACACTAAGAAACAAGAGCCACGAGAATAGCGTGCGGACCCAGGGTCCCTGCACTGAGAAGCTTCTCGACCAAGGGAAGATTGATGACAAGGACTGTCCCCCAGAGCCAACAGAGAGAGAGAGCCTTCCCCTGGAGGTGGCATCCTGAATTCGGACTTCTAGCCTCCCAGCCTGTGAGAGAATAAATTTCTCTTTTTTAAAACCATCCACTTATTGTATTTCTGTTATAGCAGCCCTAGATAACTAATACTGATGTTTGCCTGTGTTTCATTGACTATGCAAAGGCATTCGACTGTCTACATCATAACAAATTATGCATAACGTTGTGAAGAATGGAAATTCCAGAACGCTTAATTGTACTCATGAGGAACGTGTACATAGACCAAGAGGCAGTCCTTTGAACAGAACAAGGGGATAGTGTGTGGTTTTAAATTAGGAAAAGTGTGTGTCAGGGTTGTATCCTTTCACCATGCTTATTCAATCTGTATGCTGAGCAAATCATTCGAGAAGCTGGACTATGTGAAGAAGAACGTGTCATCAGGATTGGAGGAAGACTCATTAACAGCCTGCTATATGCAGATGACACAATCTTGCTTACTGAAAGTGAAGAGGACTTGAAGCACTTACTGATGAAGATCAAAGACCACAGCCTTCATTATGGATTAAATGCCAACATAAAGAAAACAAAAATCCTCACAACTGGACCAATAAGCAACATCATGATAAATGGAGAAAGTATTGAAGTTGTCAAGGATTTCATTTTACTTTAATCCACAATCAATGTCCATGGAAAAATCAGTCAATGCATCAAACCACGGATTGCATTGGGCAAATCTGCTGCAAAAGAACTCTTTATACTGTTAAAAAGCAAAGATATCACTTTAAGAACTAAGGTGAGCCTGGCCCAAGCCATGGTGTTTTCAATTGCCTCTTATGTATGTAAAAGCTGGACAATAAATACAGAAGACCAAAGAACTGATGTCTTTGAATTATGGTGTTGGTGAAGAATATTGAATATAACATGGACTTCCAGAAAAACAAACAAGTCTGTCTTGGAAGAAGCAAAGCCAAAATGCTCCGTTGAAGTGAGGATGGTGCGACTTGGTCTCATGTACTTTGGACAGGTTATCAGAAGGGACCAGTCCTTGGAGAAGTACGTCACGCTTGGTAAAGTAGAGGAGCAGTGAAAGACAGGAAGACCCTCAAGGAGATGGATTGGCACAGGGGCTGCAACGATGGGCTCAAGCATAGCAACGATTGTGAGGCTGGCACAGGACCAGGCGGTGTTTCGTCTGTTGTACATAGGGTCGCTATGAGTCAGAACAGACTGGACAGCACCTAACAACAACAAATAGATATAGAGATAGAGATAATGATGTATACAGATACAGATATAGATATATAGAAAAAGTGATTTATTTTGAAGAATTAAATCATGTGATTGTGGCCTCTGGAAAGTCCAAAGTCTGTACATCAGGTGACAGGCTAGAGATTCCAGTAGTCTTGTCTATGAGTCTTGAAACTGAATCCGTCTTCCTCTAGAAACCTAAGTTTTTGCTTCTAAAGCCTTCAATTGATTGGATGAGGCTTGCCCACATTATGGGGAGTTATCTGCTTAGCTTGAAGTCAACTGGTTTAAATGGTAGTCATATGTAAATATCTTCACAGCAACATCTAGACTAGTATTTGACCAACCAACTGGGCACCATGGCCAAGCCAAGTTGACATATAAACTTAACCATCACAAACACTGTCACCTCTTTTTTAAACAGGCTAGGAGACTGAGGATTGTAGAAGTCCAGTGACCCACCCAGTGTCCCACAGGTAACAACAGCTGAGCAAGGATTCAAACACAGGACACTACATCCTTCAGGGCTTATTTGGCGAGCAGCAGAGGGCTGCAGTTTCCATTGTGGAGAAGGGGCTGAGCACTGACTCCTTCATGGAGCTTTCTGAAGATGGGAAGATGTTGGCTGCAGCTGAGCTTTTGGAACAGGAACAAGTGACTGAGAGGAGGAGAACTACACTGATCCCACAACCCTCACAGGATGCAGAGGGAGTGACAGGAGCCATCAGGCTGCCCTGAGCTGACGGCCCAGGAAGGAGATGCCCCATCTCAGAGGAAGGGGTGTAGGCCACAGGAAGGGGCCACAGAGAAGCACAGCCTTGGCAGTGAGGAGTACAGGATGAGGCCTAAGGTCCCCCCAGAAGGTCTCATGTTCCATCTACCTTGATGGAGGTTGCCAGAGACAAGCAGATCCAGACTGTAACAGCTCCCACAGCCAAGCGAGGATGCCTTCAGTTAACTAAGACAATAATGCATCCTGCCTCCTCCTCTTCAGCCCAACTCCAGAGGGGCCAAGCTAGGAGAAAAGGGCCTGCAAATGCTCTCCCCCTCAGCTCCCCCTCAGCTCCCCCTCAGCTCCAAGGGAGGCAAGACACAGACCACACCTGCCCACAGGGGAGGGGATGCCCTTGTAATCTGATTTGAGAAGGGAGTTTTGAGCTTAGGAAGACTGTACTGGACTTTTAAATTTGTTCATTGTGGGAAATTTCAAACATATCCAAAAGTAGACGGATAGCATGATGAGCCCCCTGGTGTCTGGTGCCTGCTTCAACAATGATTAACTCATGGCTGAGCTTTACTCTGAGGTGAATCCCCAATCATTTCCTCTGTAAAGACTTCACTGCATATTTCTGAAAGATAAGACTCCTTTTTTACACATTAAAATATAATTATCACAACACTCACACAAGGGAAAAAGACTTCTTTTTTTAAGTTATCTTATTAAACTCAACTTGCTGCACTTGGTTATGTCTAGCCTCTTTTTTAAAAAAATTTTTTAATTTTGTTGTTGTTGAGAATATACACATCAAAACATACATCAATTCAATTGTTTCTACATATAAAAGTCAGTGACACTGACTAAATTCTTTGAGTTGTGCAACCATTCTCACCCTTCTTATCTGAGTTATTCCTCTTCTATTAACATAAATTCACTGCCCCCTAAGTTCCTATCTAACCTTTCCAGTTGCTATTGTCAATTTGATCCTATATATAGACAGATCTTAAAAGAGCACAATACTCAAGGCAGACATTCTTTACTAGTTAAGCTAAACTATTGTTTGGTTTTAAGAAGACTTCAGGGGATATTTCTGTTTTTCAGTTTAAGGATTATCTCTGGGTAGTAGTTTCAGGGGTTCATCCAGCCTCCATAGATCTAGAAAGTCTGGAGTCTATTAGAATGTGAAATTCTGTTTTACATTTTCCCCCTTTTGATCAGGATTCTTCTATAGAATCTTTGATCAAAATGGTCAGTAATGGTAGCCAAACACCATCCTGTTCTTTTGGTCTCATGGCAAAGGAGGGAGCTGTTCATGGAGGCAATTAGCCATACATTCCATACCCTCCTCCTATTACTGACTCTCCTTCTACCTCTGTTGCTCCAGGCAAATAGATACAAATTGTTTTACCTTGGACGGCTGCTTGCAAGCTTTTAAGACCCCAGGCACTATGCAATGAAATAGGAGGTAGAACAGAAGAACTAAACACTTTATTAGGCCAATTAACTGGGATGTCCCATGAAACCATGACCCTAAACCCCCACTCAGCTATCAGTTTGTCATACTGTGAGGGCTTGCACGTTGCTGTGATGTTGGAAGCTATGCCACTGGTATTCAAACACCAGTAGGGTTACCCATGGTGGACAAGTTTCAGCTGAGCTTCCAGACTAAGACAGACTAGGAAGAAGGACCTGGCAGTGTACTTCTGAAAAAAATTAGCCAGTGAAAATTCATCAAATAGCAGTGGAACATTGCCTGCTACAGTGTCAGAAGATGAGTCCCTCAGGTTGGAAGGCACTCAAACTACGACTGGGGAAGAGTTACCTCCTCAAAGTAGATTTGACCTTAATGATGTGGATGGAGTTGAGCTTTTGGGACTTTCATTTGCTGATGTGGCATGACTTAAAATGAGAAGAAACAGCTGCAAACATTCATTAATAATAGGAATGTGGCATGTACAAAGTATGAATCTAGGAAGACTGTAAATTGTCAAAAAAGAAATGGAACACATAAAGATCAGATCTTAGTGAGCTGAAATGGACTGGTATTGGCCATTCTGAATCAATCATATGGTCTACTATGCCGGAAATGACAAATTGAAGAGGAATGGTGTCACATTCATCATCAGAAAGAACATTTTAAGATCTATCTTCAAGTGTAACACTGTCAGTGATAGATAATATCCATGCTCCTACAAAGAAGACCAGTTAATATGATTATTATTCAAATTTACACATCAACCACTAAGGCCAAAAAAATGAAGAAACTGAAGATCTTTTCCAACTTCTGCATTCTGAAATTGATCAAACATGCAATCAAGATTACTGGTGATTGGAATGCAAAAGTGGGAAACAAAGAAGGATGGGTAGTTGGAAAACATGGCCTTGGTGATAGAAACAACCTGGAGATCACATGATAGAATTTTGCAAATATCTTCATTGCAAATATCTTTTTTCAACAACATAAAAAGAGACTATATACTTAAATCTCACCAGATGGAATACACAGGATTCAAATTGACTAGATCTGTGGAAAGAGATGATAGAAAATCTCAATATCATCAGTCAGAACAAGGCCAGGGGCCGACTATGGAATAGACCATCAATTGCTCATATGCAAGTTGAAGCTGAAGAAAATTAGAACAAGTCTGTGGCAACATGGCACTCTAGGCAGAAGCACCACACCATCCCTCCACAGCAAAGATCTGAAAAACTAAGCCAAACAGAGAAAACAGCAATCCTGAAACCCTAAACATCAAATGAAGAGATAAAGAACTCAGCCAAGCACCAAATGGAATAAGAAACTGACAGAGAACAGAAAGTGAGGAGACATACATGCAGAGGTCCCCTATCAGCTAACGCAGTACAGATCCACCATCTTAGACTCCTATCAGAGACCAGCAAATAGGGAGTACAAGAAAGCAGCTTCACGGAGCTTCAGCAGGAGATAGAATAACCAGTAACTGGCTATATATGCTTTCCCACCCCCCACACTTCTTCACACATACTTGGCCTCCTCTGCTTCCCACGGCCACAGTCTCTGGGCTGGGAAGCACCAGCTGCTTGGATTCCACCCACCTGCACTGGCCGACTCCCTGAGTGCTTTTTGCTGGCTGCTAGTGTTGTTTTTTCTGCTTCTTTTGATTTCTTCCTTACCTCTCACCACGACCCCCTCCTTTTGCTCAAATACCTGGCTCCGTGCACCATCTTTGCTTCTTCCTGAGGGGCTGTGGAGCTCCGTTTGAGTGTGGAACTGCCTCCCGGTCTGTGCTGCCATGCTGGTGGGATCCTGGGGCTTTTGTTTGTTTGTTTGTTTTAAATTGTTTGTTTTCTTTTGCTTTTCTCGAATTGGGAGCCTGTTCTGGCTGGGCAGTGCTGCACAGCTTAGGACCTACACCCTTAGCATGCGCAGATGCACAGAAGGATCCCTGAGGGCATTTCCATTTTTGTGGGCTTTTTTTTTTCTTTCTGTTTTTTGGGGGGATTTTCTTGTTCTTTTTTTTAATTTGTTTTATTTCTTTTCCCTCTTTTTCCCTTTTTGTCTTTCTTCATTACTCAGTTTTTCATCTCACTGTACCTTCCTTCCTAACCCCTGAATACCTGGCACTGAGTGACACCTCTACACATTCTAGCCAGGCTGTACTACAACACCAGGGAACAACTTCCCCAGACCTCGTAACTACACCAGTGGGATCCCTGGGAGCTTTTCTTTTCTTTTTTCTCTCTAATTTTTATTTATTAATTCTTTTCTTTTTTTTTCTTCTTCCCCTTTTGTTTTTCTCCACTTCATAGTCTCTCATCTCTCCACTCCAACAGCAAGCCCCCTAGTACTCTTTTTTATTTGTTTGTATGTTTTTGGCTCCTGTTCCCCTTTCCTCTCTCCCATACCCATCTTAGCTTGACACATCACAATCTCACCCCTCCATCCTGCCTACCTGCAACATGACCCTACCATCACACCACCAAGTGGCACAGGCATGGCCTACTGGAACCTGTCCTGCACTGATTAGCAACCTGCCCTGGTGGCTGTAGTAAGTGCCACAAATAACCCATTCCAGCAACTTCTCTTCAGCTAGACCTGCCCTGCAGTACCATGTCTGAGCGACTGACACTGCCAATTGTAGAAGGAGGTGAAAAGTATCATGCCCACAGACACAAACAAGAAAGAAAACACAGCCTGCCTGCTCAGACATAGCCAAATTTAAAAAAAGGATGAAACACACAAATCTACAATCAATAAATGAGAAAAATAACTACTGAATGCCCCAGAGACAGCAGACAATATCAAAACATTTACAAAAACAAGACAGATAAGGATAAATTTCATGGTAACCACAAAGAAAGTTAACAAACATACTCATAAAAATAAAGAGGAAAAACATAAAGTCTCAGTAAAAACAAAACC
>NW_004443978.1:1310044-1342581 GCF_000243295.1 Trichechus manatus latirostris | reverse complement strand
ATCCAAATACCAACAACATTCTTCAAAGAGATGGAAAAACTAATCATTAACTTTATATGGAAAGGGAAGAAGCCCCGAATAAGTAAACACTATTAAAGAAGAAGAATAAAGTTGGAGGACACATACTACCTGACCTCAGAACCTACTATACAGCTATGGTAGTCAAAACAGCCTGGTACTGGTACAACAACAGATACATTGACCAATGGAACAGAATTGAGAACGCAGATGTAAATCCATCCACCTATGGTCACCTGATCTTTGACAAGGGCCCAAAGTCCATCAAATGGGGTACAGATGGTCTTTCTAACAAATGGTGCTGGCAAAACTGGATATCCATCTGCAAAAAAATAAAACAGGACCCATACCTCAACACCATATACAAAAACTAATTCACAATGGATCAAAGACCTAAATATAAAGCCAAAAACTATAAAGTTCATAGAAGAAAAGATAGGACCAACGCCACAGGCCCTAATACACGGCATTAACAGGATACAAACCATAACCATCAACACACAAACCCCAGAAGATAAACCAGATAACTTAGATCTTCTAAAAATCAAACACCTATGCTCTTCAAAAGACATCACCAAAAGAGTAAAAAGAGAACCTACAGACTGGAATAGATTTGACACTTTGAACACTGACTGGAGACCCGATGAGTTGTGGAATGACATCAAGGACATCGTACATGAAGAAAGCAAGAGGAAAGAGTTTCTAAAAATTGGGTGGTAGACCCACAAGCTATTTTGGGGGAAGCTCCTTCACAGTTGGGTTGCATACTGAGTGTGATGCTAGCAGGAGGCACCAAGTGCCTCATGTGTCTCTTTTTCTTAGGGGAGTGGCCAGCAATGTCCCTTGCCTGGGTCCACTGACACCTTAGGGACAACACCAGGAGGCTCAGTCTCCTTCTTCCTTTATTACTCAGAATATTTCCTACAGAAACACTGGTGTAGTTTGCAAAGGTTGGTTGAGTCTTTCCTTTTACTTACCAGTTTTCAAACTACTGAGCTGGTTCCTGACATACTTAAAGGTAAACAATGAATTTTTATCATCATAAACTCACTGACTTAAAAATATTTTGTGTGTTTCTGAAAAACAACAGAAATGTGGTCATAATAAGGCAAACAAGATATAAGACAAAAAACAATTAGAAAAATGAATGGAGTAAGTACTTCATTTTCAGTAAATACCTTAAATGTAAATGATCTAAATTTCCCATTCAAAAGTCAGAGTGACGGAAGGGATAAAACAAAACTATGATCCATCCTTATGCTGCCTACAAGAAACACATCTTAGACACAAGGATACAAACAGACTGAAATTAAAAGAATGGAAAATAATATTCCATGCAACTTGTAACCAAAAAAGAGCAGGGATGACCATACTGATATCAGGTAAAATAGACTTTAAATCTAAATCTGTTGTAATAGATGAAGAAGGACATTACATTCAATTCATCAAGAAGACATAGCAACTATCAATATATATGCACCTAGCAATAGTCCTTCAAAATATATGAAACAAATACTGACTGATATGAAAGAAGTAATAGACAACTCCATAATAATAGTTGGGGACTTGAACACACCACTTTCAATTCTGGACAGATAATCTAAAAAGTATTTCAGTAAGGACATGGAGGACTTAAATAATACCATAAGCAAATTAGATCTAATGGACATATATAGGGGAAACCCTGTTGGCATAGTGGTTAAGAGCTATGGCTGTAAACCAAAAGGTTGGCAGTTTGAATCCACCAGGTGCTTCTTGGAAACCTTATGGGACAGTTCTACTCTGTCCTATAGGGTCACTGTAAGTTGGAATAGACTCAAAGACAACAGGTTTGGTTTTTGGTTTGGACACATATAGAACACTCCACCCATCATCAGAACAATACACATTTTTCTCCTGTGCACAAGGATCTCTTTACAGAATAGATCATATGCTAGGCCACAAAACAAGTCTCAAAAAATTTGAAAGGACTGAAATTTTACGAAGTACCTTCTGTGACCACAAAGGAATAATACTGGAATTTAACAGTAGCAGCAAAACTAGAAAACACACAAATTTATGGAAATAAACAATGCACTACTAAACAACTACTGTGTCAAAGAAAAAATCAGAAGTAAAATCAGAAAAAAAAAAGCTGGATATAAATGAACATGAAAACACATCATACTAAAATTTATGTAATGCAGCAAAGGCAGTCCTCGGAGGAAAATTTGTAGCAATAAACACTTACATTAAAAAGAAGAAAGGTCTCAAATAATCTAACTCTACAACTTGAGGAACTAGAAAAAGAAAAGCAAGCTAAACCTGAAGAAAAGAAAATAAATAGTAAAGATCAGGGCAGAAATAAATGAAATAGAGAACAGAAAAACACTAGAGAGAATCAAAAAATCTGGAAGCTCATTCTTTGAAAAGATCAATAAAATCGACAAACCACTCATTAGGCTGAGAAACAGAGAAGACGCAAATAACCAAAATGAGAAATGAAAACAGACATTACAACTGACACAATTGAAGTAAAAAGGATTATAACAGAATACTATGAAAACAGTACTTCAACAAAATTGATAACTTTGATGAAATGGACAAATTCCTAGAAGCACATAACATACCTCAACTGACTCAAAAAGAAGTAGAAAACCTCAGTAAACCCATAACAAGCATAGAGATGAATCAGTAATAAAAAGCCTCCCAACAAAGAAATGCCTGGGACCAGACAGTTTCACTGGGGGATTCTATCAAACATTTAGAAAAGATCTGACACCAATCCTGTTCAAACTCTTCCAAAAAGTAGAAGAAGAAGGAATATTCCCTAAATATTTCTATGAAGCCCGTATTACCCTGACACCAAAGCCAGACAAAAACACCACAAGAAAACTACAGACCAATGTCCATTATGAACATAGATGCAAAAATCCTCAACAAAATACTAGCAAACAGAATCCAAGAGCATATTAAAAGACTTATACATTATTATCAAGTGGGATTTATTCCAGGAATAATAAGTTGATTTAATATTAGAAAATAAGTCAATATAATACACCACATTGATAGAACAAAAGAAAAGAACTATATGATCATCTCAAATGATACAGCAAAGACATTTGATAAAATCCAGCACGCTTGCTTGACAAAAACTCTCAACAAGATAGGAATAAAAGGGAAGTTCCTCAACATGACTTAAGGCATCTATGAAAAACCAACAGCCAATATTATACTCAATGGAGAAATATTGAGAACTTTACCCTTAAAAATGGGGACAAGGATAACTGCTTTCACTACTCCTATTCAATATTGTACTGGAAGTCCTAGCAACAGCAATAAGGCAAGAAAAATAAATAAAACGTGTCCACATTGGAAAGGAAGTTGTAAAATTATTTCTGTTGACAGATGACATCATCCTATATATAGAAAATCCCAAAGAATCTACTAAAAAGCCTCTAGAACTAGTAGAGGAATATAGCAAAGTTGCAGGATACAAGGCCAACACACAAAAATCAGTCAGGTATTTCTACACTAGCAATCAGAAATCTGAAAAGGAGATTAAGAAAACAACTCCATACACAATAAAAAGCATCTATGGGAGTAAAATGTCTAGGAATAAATTTACCCAAGGATGTGAAAGACTTATACACTTACACAATAAAAATTATAAAACACTGCTGAAAGAGACTAAAGAAGACCTAAATAGATGGAAAGACATTCTGTGCTCATGGATTGGGAGACAATATAGTCAAGATGTCAATACTACCCAAAGTGATCTACAGATGCAACACAATCCTGACCGAAATTTCAACAGCATTCTTTACAGAAATGGAAAAATTAATCCTCAGTTTTATACGGAAAGACAAGAGACCCCAAATAGCTAAAGCGATTTTGAAGAAGTAGGAGGCCTCACATTTCCTGACTTCAAAACATTACCCAGCTACAGTAAGCAAAACAACTTGGTACTGGTTTAACAATAGACACATAAACCAATGGAATAGAATTGAAAACCTAGAAATAAATCCAAACACCTATGCTCAACGGATTTTCGACAAGGGAGCCAAATCCATTCAATGGGGAACAGTCTCTTTCAACAAATGGTGCTGGCAAAGCTGAATTTCCACACCCAGAAAAATGAAACAAGATCCATACCTCACACCATACACAAAAACTAATTCAAAATGGATCAGGGACCTAAATGTTAAACTAAAACCTTAAAGTTCTTGGAAGAAAATATAGAAGCAAAGCATTGGGACCTATTTTTCTTCGGTGACAAATTATCAGACACAATGATGAATGTACAAGCAACAGAAAATAAAATAGATAACTGGGACCTCACAAAAGTTAAATATTTATGGTCATCAAAAGAGACAACCTACAGACTGATAAAAATTTTTGAGAGAGATAAACTGACAAAGTTTAATATCTAAAATACATATAAAACTTCTACAACTTAACAACAAAAAGACAAATAACCCAATCAAAAACTGAGCAAAGGACGTGAAAAGACATTTCACCAAAAAGGATATTCAAATGGCCAACAGACACATGAAAAGATGCTCAACATCATTACTCATCAGAAAAACGCAAATCAAAACCACAATAAGAGATCATTTCACTCCTACCAGGATGGCTAAGATTAAAAAATATATAAATAAATAATAAGTGTTGGAGGGGATGGAGAGAAATTAGCATCCATTGCTGGTGGGAATGAAAAATGGTATAGCTGTCATGGAAAATAATCTGTTGTTCCTAAAAAAAAACTAGAGTTGGAGCTGCCATATGACCCAGCAATTCCACTCCAAGGTATATACCCTAGCGATCTAATAAAAGTGACAAGAACAGACATATCCACACCCATGTTCTTTGCAGCACTATTCACAGTAGCAAAAAGATGGAAACGGTCTTAATGTCCATCATTGGATGAATGGATAAGTAAAACGTGGTATACACATACAATGGAATCCTACTCAGCAGCAAAGAAAAATGAGTTCCCAAAACTTCTTACAAAGAAGATGAATCTGGATGACATAATCTTTGAAATAAGTCAATTTCGACATAATGTCTTCCAGGTTATAACTAAATAAGTCAATCATAAAAAGACAAATATTGTATGTTCTCACTTTTACAAAATGATATGAATAGGTAAATACATAGAAACTAATGTTCATTAGTGGTTACCAGGGTCTGGAGGGAGAGGGAAAGAGGGAGAAGTACTCCTTAGGTAGTAGTCACTTTTTCTTTATAGAAACGGGAAATCTGTCAACGAGCATGGGTGAAGTTTGTATAGCATGACCGATGTAACTGATGTCAGTAAGCTGTACATAGGGAAAATGTTATGAATGGGCGAATGATAGGTTGCGTATGGTTTTGCAACAATAACAACAACCAAAAAAGAGGGGGCTGTAGATGCTGATACTAATTAGACATAACTAATCACTTCATGTGATTAGTTCTCTTGGTTTAGAGCTTAGGGACGTGATCTCATGGGACAATCCAGTCAGTTGGCATAATACAGTTCTCAAAGTTTATGTTCTACCTCCCAGAATGATGAGTAGTGTCTGGGGTCTTAAAAGTTTACGAACAGCCATCTAAGATACTGCTATTGGTCTTTATTCGTCTGGAACAAAAGAGAAAGAAAGAAACCCACGAATGAGAGAAAGAACTGAATTACAGGAGTAATTGTCTACATGAACCACTGCCTCATCCACCTTGAGACCAGAAGAACTAGATTATGTCCAGCTACCACTATTGAAAGTTCTGATCAGGAAAACAATAGATGAATCCTGATAAAAAGAGAGAAAAATGTGCAACAAAACTTCAAATTCTTCAAAAACCCAGACTTACTGGACCTATTGAGCCTGGAGGAGCCCCCGAGACTACAGCTATTCAAACCTTGAATTGAAAATATCCCCTGAAGTCACCTTTAAACTAAGTAACAGTTTAGCCCCAAAAGTAAAGATTGTCACCCTTGGTTATTGTATTAAATATATATATTATATATACAATTTATATAAGACCAAGGAGTCCTGGTGGTGCAGTAGTTAAGAGCTATGGCTGCTAACCAAAATGTCAGCAGTTCGAATCCATCAGCCGCTCCTTGGAAACCCTATGGGACAGTTCTATTCTATCCTATAGGGTCACTGTGAGTCGAAATCGACTTGACAACAATGGGTTTGTTGTTTTGTTTTGTTTATATAAGACAAAAGAGTCAACAGCTATTTTAAAGATTAGATGAGAAGGTTGGGGGAGGGGGCAGAAAGATTAAGTAAATGGAGGTGAAACAGCTAGAACAGAAATCATGAGAATGTTGACACAATGTGAAGAATGTAACCAATGTCACTGATCATTGTGGAATCAGAGCAGGTTTTACAGTATGTATTTTCACAAAAAAAAAAATTTAAATAAAAAATTAATTAATTTAAAAAAGAAAAATATTTGATGTTTTTCAATTCCTGGTAGTCATTATTCTTGTTGATGCTAAATAGTCACCTTTTGGGCCAGTGGGAACCTCTTCCAGGTGACTCCACGTCCTTTTGATGTGACCCCCATGGTCTGGTGGTTTCCTGGCTCCTTGGACTTACCAGACAATCCTGGCTCACCTTGTGCTTTCCTGCCCGGGCTTCAGTCAGCCATTTCTCCAAAAAGCCTTGGTTCCCTTTGCTGAGAATTTGCATTTAGGAGTGCTCATTGTCACTGAAGGAGTCCTGGTGGCACAAATGGTTAAGCACTCAGCTGCTAACCAAAATGTTGGCAGTTCAAACTCACCCAGTGACTCTGTGGGAGAAAAATTTGGTGATCTGCTTCCATAAATTGAAACCCTGGTTGTGTAGTGGTTAACAGTTTGGCTGCTAACCAAAAGGTCAGCAGTTGGAATCCACCAGGTGCTCCTTGGAAACCCTATGGTGCAGTTTTACTCTGTCCTTTAGGGTTGCTATGAGTTGGAATCAACTGGACGGCAATGAGTTGTTTTGTTTGTTTTGCTTCCATAAAGATTACAGCCAAATAAACCCTATGTGGCAGGTCTACTCTGTCACTTGGGGCCACTATGAGTCAGAAATTACTCGATGGTACCTAACAACAACAATAACATTGCCCCCAGATGGTCACTTTTTTCAGGCCTCTGTAGTGGACAGTTAGTTTGCGCTGGACTTTAGTAAGAGTGGAGGACAAACTCAACAGACCCCCTTCTCCTCAGATTCAAGTCTGCATATTCAATCCCCTTGAAAGTAGGCAGGGTCTGTGATTTGCATCTAGCCAATGGGATATGGCAAATGTTATAGGATGTCACTTCCATGATAACATCACATCCCATCTTTCTCTCTCTCCCTCGCAGCTTTGAGGAAGCAAAGAGTTGCATCAGGAAGGCCCATGTGGCTGGGAACTGAAGGTGGCCTCCAGCTAATGATCAGCAAAGAACTGAGACTCTCAGCAGACAACTTCCAAGTAGCTGAATGCTGCCAATAGCCTTGTGAGCTTGGAAGTGACCCTTCCCCAGTTGATCCTTCAGATGAGAGCACAGCCCAGCCAACACCTCAATTGCAACCTGGTGAGAACTTAAGCAGAGGACCCAACTAGGCCATGCTGGATCCTAAACCATGGAAACAGTGAGGTAATAAATGTTATTTTAATCCTCCAAGTTGGTGTTTATTTGTTACGCTGCAATAGAAACTAATATAACTGGATATACTTTATTTTCCTCTGCAATAGTGACCTATGGTGGTGGCATCAAGTCCAGTCACCCTGAGAGCAGAGCCTTCCCAGAGAGTCCGCACGGCAGTGCAATCTGTGCTGAGACTTGCCCTTCACATAGCAAAAGTCAACGAATTTGAACTGTCATGTGCTGAGCTGCGGAAGACTGAGTGGCAGGAAGGAGCAGCATTAGAGAACAGTGGGGAGACTGGCCAAGGCATGGGCCATGCCACTTAGGTGATGTCTCCCTCTTTTGGAGTGGGGAGAGCTCCCAGGAAACCCCCTCCCCAAGGAAGAAGGGGGACCTGGGCCTTCCTGTCACTGACCAGGTATGGAATCCTGCAAGTTCCCAAATCAGACTGATGGCACTTCCTGCCCACCTGAGCAAGAAACGGGAGCTGGCCCAGCTCCTTGGGTTGCACCTTACAAATTCAGCTCCAGAAGTTCCAGCAAAACACGCAGAGACTCAGCATCCAGTGAAGGGCTGACTCTGGCAGGCACAGCACATCCACTAGGAGAACAACACTCCCAGAGGCCGATGGCTTCAGCATTGCCAGGGCTTGCTGGCCCACCCCCCATCCCCCACCTTCAGGGATAAGGGATCTTGTTAGGGGCCCTACTTGGCAACCAGGTAGTGGGCAGAGCCCTGTTCTTTGCCAAATTGAACAGTGACTGGCCAGGGTCAGCCCTGGCTCACCACCCAGGCAGACAGACATACTGTGTGCCAATGAGAAAAAAGGACAGGAGGGTGGAAAAATTAGCTAAATCCATGGTCCTCAAACATTAGAGGCCTAGAAGTCTCCTGGAGGATTTGTGAAACACAGATTACTGGGCCCCACCCCTAGGGAGTCTGAATCAGTAGGTCTAGAGTGAAGCCAGAGATTCTGTATTCCCATCAAGTTCCCTGGGCTTGCTGATTCTGTCAGAGAACTCACTTTAAGGAGGAAGGGGTTCAATGATGATGGATCGATTGATGGATGGACAGACGGATGGACAGAGAGATGGACAGATGGACAAACCAATGAATGCTTGAGCCTCTGTTCAGAGCCCTTCCTCCTGCAGCAGTGCCTTGGATGGGACAGAAGTAGTGCACACAACACACACACACACACACACACACACACAGAGATACACATGCACACATGCACAAACACACACAGGCATACACACTCAGCACATTCATGCTCACGGAGACACATATACAAACCCTTTCACACAGACTCACCCAGAGATACATATAGACACTCAGACACAGACATACACACAATATACACTTGCACACATAGACACATATAGACAGAGACATGTGTGCACAAACACACATGAACACAGAATTACAGAAATATCACATAAGCACACACACATAAAACATAGTTATACACATTCACACTCAGACTCATATAAAGAAAGAAACAAAGACTCCTGGACACACACAGAGAGATACAAATAAACACAGACATGCACCCCTACACACACACACACACACACACACACACACACACTTTCCCTCAGAACCATGCAATGGGGGTGCTTTGACAGCAGCCCATTCCTCGCTAGGGCACTCTGTGACTTGACAAGTCCCCCTGTGCCCAGGGGTAGCTGAGGCTGGTGAATGTGGCGACCATACCCACATTCACAGAAGAAAGGGCCAAGGGCCGGAGAGGATGCAGGACTAGGACCAGTCACGTCATCTCCCTGAGCTTCATCCAACAAATACAAAATGATACAGGCAACAGGGACAATAAGCTGTAATAAGAGCCCACCCACCTTACTCACTGGAGGAGCAGGTTCGGAGGACATGGGGGTGTGACACACTCAGGACAGTCCAGGCCTTTGACAAGCCCTTGAGACAACAGAAGTATGTCTTCATCTCCTGCCTCGGGCCAGATGGGGCACAGGGAGGGCCTGGAAGAGGATCCTCATGCCACCGTGCCAACAGCAGCATGGGGAGCAGGGAGGCTTTGTACCAGATGCACCCCACGGTGACAGTGCCCATCCTCAACACTCGCCTTGAAGGTAGCCAGGACACCTGGCGCCTGGTGCCCACCCCATAGGCCATCTGGCGGCACTTGCCAGGGCTGTGTTCTAGTCCAGGCTCTGACTGGAAGTCAGCCTGTGTAGGTGTGCTGCCAGCGCCATCTCGGCCCCTGTGAGCAGCAGGCTCCAGCATCCCTCTCACTGCCTGGCTGCTCAGAGGTCCTAAGCAGGACATGAGCCTCCCTGAAGCTGTGACCATGGCAGGGGCACTCTTCAAAGCTCCGAGCTCTTACAGGGGACAGAGAAAGTCCCCAAATCCTCACCACAACCAGTGAGGGGGAAACAGTCTCGGAGAGGCTGTCCCTTGCACTCACACAGCTGTGTGTGTGAGTGGACTCCCTTCTGGAACAGGCCCCTGCCCTCATTCAGACACTGTCTTCTCCTTTCCTGGGCCAGCTTTGAGCAAAAGATGGGGCTGGCCAGTCCTTGAACCGGCATCGCTGCTCCCTCAGGGTCCCAGGGGATGTTGGAGCACAGCTGCTCACACATCAGCCTTCTCCTCACCCTTGGGCTCCAAGGGTTCCCAGCCTGCTCTTCTGCCCAGGTTCCCCTGGAGGTGGGGACTCACACCAGTGACACTGGTCTCTTGCCAGGGCCCCTTCAGCACGCCTGAGTCTTTGCAAGGCGGGGTATCATTTGGAGAAGGAAACCCGGATGATTCTACTTCTGAAAATCTCTGCTGGTTTTTTAATGTAAAGTACCTTCCATATGTGGCTGGGGGAGAAACTGCCATGGATTTGGGCCTGGGTGTTGTGTCTTGCCCCCTCCCCCAGCAAACGATCGTGGCTAGGAAACTTGCACAGAGGAAGTGGTTGAGGTTTGGTCTATAGATCTGGAGGGAAAGAGCTTCTGATCAAAATGATTCAGCAAGAAACCTCCATCCCACAGCACAGCCACCCCACCTGACTCAGCTAGGCTGTTGGGGGAACTCCGTCCCCTCCTGTTTCTTGACAGACCCCCTGCAGGCACAGGGCACCACCGGGCAGCAAGGACTGCCGCAGGGCACGAGCACTGCCGCGGGGCACGAGCACAGCCAGGCCCCGAGCCTCATTGGGCCCAGCCTTCCGACCTCCCACACAACCACCATGCGGTCAGCCTGGATGCTGCTGGCCTGCTGCTGCGTTGTCTTGAGCGCCATGGAGGGCCTTTCCAGAGGTAAGAGGCTTGCTGTCTGCTGAGATGTTCTCTGCGTTTGCACCCTCTCTCTGAGCTTACCGACAGCATCCAGCCCAGGGACACTGCGCGGCGGGGGCTGCGGACTCCAGGGAGGGCTTCTGTCCCACAGCAGGCTGGGGACAAGGGAAGTCGGTTCTTCAGAGACCTGAGAATGTCTGCCTGAGCAGTTCTTGCTCTCCCACCACCAGTGTGTACCTTTGGTCATCAGTCCAGGGTTCCTACGTGATGCCTCTCCTTTCTGCCTGACAGTTGGCCCTGTGCCTGGGCTGAGGGAACCCAGAGATCAGGGCTGAGGGACCCCAGAGATCAAACACTTCCATCTTCCTTGAATCTGCCCCTGCAGCATTTGCCCGCTCAGCACAGCCAGGGCGTATGTGCCCTCCTCCACCCCCCACCACACACACACACACATACACACACACACACACACACACACACACACACACACACACACACACGAAACGTTGAGGCCCCCCCCCCACAACCCCAGCATGCAGACTTATCAAGCATCGAGGCTGACGGAGATGAGAGGCCCCACCTGTGTAATCCAAGGAGCTGGCCCCAGAGCAGGCCACTCAGGCCACAACCGTCTGCCAGGTAGCGGGGCCCCAGACCGGCTGGTTTCTGCCCTCTGTCTTCAGAAGAGGACAGGGGCCCAGCCAGAGGGGGCCAGGCAGAGGGTGTTCGGGCAGGACCGGGACACAGGGACCAGGGCCCCACATGGTGAATCTGTATGCCAAGAGATGGTGACACTGGGGGACGCTGTCTCGGGCCCCTGGGCCCAGCCAGGGTGGTGCGTTGACACAGGGAAGCTGTGGTGACCAGGCAGGCACTGTGGGGGAGGGGCAAGCCCAAGGGTTCCTGCTCTGGTCTCAGAAGTTCCTGCTCTGGTCTCAGTGACGGGCTCATGGGCGCTCAGCAAATATGACTCACTCGCCCACTGTGACTCCACAGCACTGGAAGCCAGAACTAGCAGTGGGCTGGGGACAGGACAGCCCTCCCTGACCTTCCCGGCTGCCTGCCGGCATCCTCACTCTCCCTCCTCGGCCTTACATGGCCTCACCTCCCAGCCTGGTCCTCTGTCTTAGTAGGACTAGGATTTAGTTTTTCATACTCTCTGTTGATTATTCTTACATGTGCTTCTCTGTGCCTCAGTTTCTGTACCTAAAAAGTGGGACAGTAGCAGAATCACATGGGACAATCCTTGCGACAGGAAACACCAGGCATCGATGGGGGCCTTCCCTCTCCAGGTGTCAAGTCCTGTTCTGCATCCACCCCCAGTGACAAAGCCAAGGCCCCAGTGCCAAGGCCCCAAACCTGGGCTGCCTCCCGTCAGGCCTGCCCTCTCCACAGAGCCCTGGGTGGGGTCTGGGTGCTCCTCAGACACCCACAACTACCACCGTGCATCCTGGAACCTCTCCATGAAATGGGTGATACTGGAGGGATTATGTGAGAGGGTACAGGCCAAGCATTTAGCCGGGCGGCTCACGGGCTGGGGGTGCTGGGTCCCTGCGCCTCATGCTCCTAGGTCTGCTATCACAGGCTTTCCTGGGCTTGACAGTGCCACCCACAGTCACAGGGCTGTGCCTGCTACTGTGCCTCCTATACTTGACCAGTAGCAGCCCCTGCAAGGATTCAGGGCCTGTCTATAGAAGGAGGGCACTCAAAGTCCCCTCTTTCTGGTGGTGGAGCAGAGATAGGAACCCTGGCAGAGACACAGCAGCCGATGGGCAGGGAGGCAGAGGGAGGCTGTTGCCAGTGGAACAAGTCCAGGGGGGCACCATATGAGGTGCAGAATGACATTCTGAGGTACTGCAAATATGAAAGGCACCTGACTGAGGTAGCCAGACAAGGGGGGGACAAGGTATTTCTGCTGACGCGTCACCATTATCAACATCTATTCTTCTTGAAATTGGTGAGGGGGCAAAACTTATAGATTGCCTCTGCACCCAGGCTCTGGCACCCAAGGTCCTCCATCAGGGCTCCTGAGAACAGGTTCCAGAGCCTTCCTGTGGGGTGGAGGGACGGCAGGGACCCAAGGGTGGGCCGTGGGGTCTAGCTTCTCCCAGGTGCCAACTCTATCCACTGACAGGAAGCTGAGCCCCCAGAGGCAGCTTCCCTTCTCTGAGCCTCCCAGGCCTTAGAAAATGGCTCCATTGGTTTCCTCAGAACTTTGCGACTGTTGAGAGGAAAAGCCTTCTTTCTCAATCTGATTTTCATCCTTTCTGGTAAGCTCCACTTTCTCTGATGTCAACTCTGACCCTGCCCCTCTTCAGCCAAGCTTGCTAAGGTATCTTCTCAGATGGGGTACCATGGGTGGGGCCCTGGGGCAAGTAAACCTTCTGCTCCTTGGAGTAGGTCAGTGTATGTGTGTGTGTGTATGTGTATGTGTGTGAAAGAGAGAGACTGTGTGGGGAAGTGTGGGTGTGTGTGTGAGTTCATGTGTGCCTGTAAGAACATGTGTGTATATGTGTGTGTCTGTGGGGGGCATGTGTGTGCATGTAAGTCTGAGTGTGTGTGGACATGCATGTGTGTCTCTGTGTGTGCATGTGTGTCTGTGTGTGCATGTGAGTGTATGGTGTGTACCTGTGTGTGCATGTGTACCTGTGTGTGCCTGTGTGAGTATAAATACATTCATGTGTGCCCATGTGGGTGTGACTTACTATGCAGAGCAGTTTTACACTGAGCACCTGGCTTGACAGTTATCCAGTTGATGAGTGATGGACATATGATTTAGTTTCTTGAGCCACTCTACCCAGGAGTCAAGTATTGTCTGATTGGGGTTTTAGTTCTCCTCTGTAACTCCTCTAACCACTATCTCAACCTTGGTCCTAGAACCTTCGCCTCCTGGCTCTGCATCCTCAGGATTCCTTTCCTTTCCTATGTGAGCCTGGCTCTCAGCAACTCCTCTCTATCCACTGGCACTGGCCTTTTCCCACCCACAGTATCTCAGCACTTCCCCTATGCCCTAAGTCTCTACAGGCGCACCCTCCTCCAGTGTACTGGGCCCTGTACAGCCGCTGGTGCCCCTTGACCCTCTCCCACGCCCTCCTTCTCTGCCCCCAGGGCTCCCCAGGCCCCCTATCCCCTACAGCTCTGGGAACCTGAGCCAAGGTCTGGGGCTTGCTCTGAGGGGTTAATGACAGTCAGAGGTGGGCAGGGCCAGGCTTGCCACCAACACTTCCTGACACTTCACTCAGGTTTATACTGTGAGGACATTTCAACCTCAAACCTCAGCACCCCCATGCCACCAGGCAAGCAGCCATGCTCTTCCTCAGCAGCAGCACCTCCGTGCTCTATGTGGGCAGGGACCAGTGCACATCACAAATGAAAACGGCCCAGCTGTTTGTGCTGGTCATGGTCGTTCCCACGTATATGCCCCTCCTCTTGCCAAGTGAGATACCAGGTGCTCTACATGTATTAACACAATAAATACTCCAGTAACCCTGTGAAGCATCCTCCACTATCTCCATTTTACAGATAGGGAAACTGAGGCACAGAACAGCTAGGTAGCATGCACAGGTCACACAGCCAGCAAGTGGCAGAGAGAGCCAGGATTGACCTGGCCCTGACACCCTTCCCCATCTGGGTTGGGGCACTGAGGATCCCCCTCTCCTCCCTCCCCACTCACAAGTGGCCTTGCTCACCACATACTTCCTGCTGTCTCTGGGTTGGAGGTGACTCTGGACCTTGGTTACCAGTACAGAGGCCAGGGAGCACTGTGCAGCCCCAAGAGACACTACTGCAGTGAGGGGGGTCCATGCTGCGTATGCATCCTGGGGAGGGGAGGCGAGGGGAGACCCTCACAGATGTTAACTATTTCCACAGGCAGGCTCAGTCTGGGGACTGGTGGAGGACCACTGACCCATCCTATATGTTTTGCAATTTTTTCCCTGTGGGGACATGTTTGGCTACATTGCACATTTGACATTACATGTTTTCTTAGCCTGGGCTCTCTAGAGAAGCAATACCAATAAAGTGTATATATGTAGAGATAGAGATAGAAGGAGAGAGAGATTTATCTGAAGGAAATGGCTCATGTGGTTGTAGAGCCTGGCAAGCTCCAAGTCTGTGCGTCAGGCTGGGGGCTTCTCCTGACTCACATAGCTGCAGAGGCTGACAAACCCAAGATCAGCAGGTCAGATGGCAGGCCACTGGCTCACAGGCTGTGGATGCTGACATATCCCAAGACAGGCAGGTAAGCTGTTAGCTCAAGTCCCAAGAACTGGAGGTCAAATGATGATGAGCCAGATGCAGGATCTAGAGCAAGAACCTTGGTGGAACTTCTATCTATATATTGGGTGCAGGTCACACACCCAAGGAAACTCCCTTTCAACTGATTCACTGCTGATTACATAACTGCTAAACCACTGAGAATCATGGCCCAGCCAAGTTCACACACACCCCAAACATCACACATGTGATCACAATTATGACTGCTGCATGATATTTACTGACCAGTGCACTCCACACACCATCTCAGGCACCTCACCATCTCCCTACCTCACAGTTGAGGGCTCGGATGCTCAGAGAGGTCCACAGCTCTCCTGAGGCTGCACATCTGGCAAGTGGCACAGCCATGCTCAAACTCAGGAGAACCAGGGGTCAGGGGACATATGTGCCCTCAAAAGGATGGCCCTCTCCCCCATGGGGGTGGTCAGCAGGTGACTTGTCTTCGGTAGGCTTGGCATTCACCTCTCCATATTGTCCCCAGGTACACTCCCCTGACTAAGCTTCAGGACCCCAGGCCGACTGGGCCCCCTCCCCAAAGGTCCCAGCACCCTGCTTTCTGCCTGGCCTAGGTGAGGGCTCAATGGAGACTGATGGGGGAGGCCCAGGAGACATCGTGGGCTCTCAGAGTGGCTGCCTCAGGCCTGCAAGAAAGCCCCTTCAGGTGGCCCAGGAGGGCACCTTGCTTTCCTCCCCTGGGATGACTTCCAAACAGGGGTTTTCACCGGCCTTCCAGGCCCCACCTAGAATAGTCCTGGGAGAGAAAGGTACTGGATCCCAGGCACCCATGAACAGTGGCCCTTTTCGTACTAGGTGCAGGAGCTTCCCAGCACAAACTCCAAGCTTTGGGATCATCAGGGCAACTCATCAGCATGGGGCAGGTGGGGGGCAGCTCTTATCTAGGGGGCAGGGGCTCCCACCCTGTTCAGTATCCTGAACGTGGCCTGGGTCGCAGAAGCCAGCACCCTCCCAAGGGACATGCACCCAGCGTGCCTTAGTGCTGGACAACTTTAACAAGTACATTGAAACCTGTGAGAGCAGGAACTCAACAGAACTGCCTTGTTTTTCCAGGTCTCACAAGCTTTCTGCCTTTGACAGGGTTCAGTCTTACCACTTTTCTACTGCTCGTTTTAGTGGAAAATATTTGAGTTTTCCTTCTCTGACAGGTTTCTGCCTTATACAGGTCCCAGCTTTCTCAGGTTTTGCTGTACTACTCTGCCAGGAGCTGACTTCCAGGACATCTGCCTGTGTGTTGGGTGGTAATTCGAGGGAAGATTGCATCCTGCTTAATCTGCACAGAAGCAGTTAACTATTGAAGTAACCACTCTCCAAGCTTTGATGTCACCTGTTCAACTTTGGATTGGGTTTAAACTCTTAAAAGATTTCATAAAGAGTCTATACACACTAGTGTGTATGAACATACTCTACCAAGAAGCTGTTGTCAGGGGACAGGAAAAGACAGCCCAGGAATCAGCTAGTGCAGGGTCCTGGGTCAGCCCTGGTGCCTTTGAGGATCACGGTTTATCCTAGGTTTGCCCTGGTAGGTCACAGCTATCCCAAGCCAGGGGCAAAGCAAAGGTGCCACACATTGCATCCTCCTGGGCATTCCATTGTCTCTCTTTTCATTGTTGTTGTTGTTAGTTGTCATCCAGTGGGCTGTGATTCATAATGGCCCCCTGCACAACAGATGTTGCCCTTGTCCTGCATCATCTGTGATACCATGGATGACCCTACTGGTATTTGAAATACTGGTGGCGCAGCTTCCAGCATCACAACAACATGCAAGCCACCACAGTATGACAAACTGACAGACGGGTGGTGGTCTGTCTTCCCAGAATGGTCTCCTGCCCACCTGACCAGGGCCTGTCCTCTAGGACATTACCTGCACTACCTTCCGGGGCTGTGCACGCAGCTGTCAGAACACCCATGGAGTCCTGTGCTGGGACCACAGCCCTGCACTTCTAAACCCTCAGGCACTTTTCAGTCTGCACATGGGGACTCACTTCCCCCACCCCATGCTGCTATAACTGTAGGTCTGGGGCAGTGACTAGGCCAAGGGCTCGCCCTGTCTGGGTACCAGCCCAGGCCCCCAGTTCTCCCAGAGCATGAACATGCAAAGCCGGGCAGAGCAGACACCTAGCCGAAAGTACCTTCTCTGCAAGACCCGCTCACCACACACCTCCACCCCTAATCACTTGCCATCTGAGTCATTTTTTTTTCATGTACCAGAGCTATTTTTTCCTGACAGTGAAAAGAGTTGCAAGAGGAAGGGGGAGTCCTTTGTGTATGCTCCTGCTTTCCAAGGGCCGCCAGGCAGGCCTGAAGTAGGCACTTCTCCTCACCTCCTCTCCTTCCTGCCTGGTCCCCGCGATTGCAGCCTGCCCTGTCCTTGCCCTGTAAAGCGCCTGTCCCTAGAGCACATGTCCCTCGTGTCTCACACCTGGGGCAGGAGTGTCTGCATATACCCCCTTGCCGGGCTACGAGCTGCAAGAGGACCAGAACAGGCCACCACAGCCCACCAGAGGGTGGACACAGCGCTGCCCCAGGCCCTGGCTGAGCCAGCCTCTGCAGAAGAGAGGGCTGAAAACAGTGGGTAGGCCAGGAAGGGAGTGGCAAGCACTGTTTCAAGGCAGAAATCTGAGTGTCCCCTGTTTTCAGTGCACACCCCCCTTCCAGCCCTGGGTGACACATGAGTCACCATTCTCTCCTCTTGTCATTTTCCAGCTAAGTCCTCTGCCCTCTGCACATGGAGTGTCAGCAGCTTCCTAACTGTCCCCCACAGGCCACTCTGAGTGCCCCCACCCCAGCTACCTCACCCACAAGTCAGAATCCTCACTGACACCTCCTCCCCAACAGACTTGAGGATGCCCTGGACAGAGTCTCCCATAGCACCTACCAATAAATATTTCTTAAATGGGGAAAAAAGAGAATGGTCTTTATAATTAGTCAAACCTGGATTTAAACCCTCTGTACTCCTTTGGACTCTCAGGTTCCTTGCCTGTAAAATGGGGGTGCTAACCCACGCTGCAAGGCATGAGAAGAAACGGATGCCACCCAAGACCCTCATGGCACAGAACAGGGCTCAGGAAAGCACAGTTCTCTCTCACCATGTCCTCCAGAAACCCCAGATCCTCCTGGGGGGCTGAAACACCCAGGCCTGAGGCTCAGGAGTTGCCAGGGCCACAGCACTCAGACAGCCGCCTGGCCATTTGCTCCCCATGTGTTGGGTTGTTTTCTTCCTCACTTTCGGGATGTTCGTTCTTAATAATCACCACCCATCTGCCAGTTTGTCATACTCTGCTGGCTGATGCTGGAAGCTATGTCACTGGTATTTCAAATATTAGTAGGGTCACCCATGGTGGACAGGTTTCTGCAGAGCTTCCAGACTAACGCAGACTAGGAAGAAAGGTCTGGTAGTCTACTTCTGGAATTTAGTCAGTGAAAACTTTATGGATCACAACAGAACAGTGTCTAAAACGTCATCAGGAGGGATCCATTGCTAGAAAAGGACATGTTTAGTGAAGTAGAGGGCCAGCGAGGGCGAGGGAGACCCTCAGTGAGATGGATTGGCATAGTAGCCACAGTGATGAACTCAAACATGCTGGCAATTGTAAGGATGACACAGGACCTGGCAACGTTTCATTCTCTTGTACTTGGAGTCTTCATGAGTCAAAGTCAACGCCAAGGCAGTTACCTATTTATTCTTAATAAATAGCCTTTCCCTGCTAATTTCTCTTAATCATCTTAAAAATGGGTCTTTTAAACTTCTTTTTAATTAAAAATGGAACTTCTAGTGTTTGTTTAGGCAACCATGAGACAGTTGATGAAACTTTATTGCCTTGAAACCTACTTTTAAGAAACATGTAGGTAAATAAAAATAAACCACCTTCACTATTGTTCATAATCTTTCTGTAACTTTACCAGAATCTTTTAGGAGCTAACATCTTGTGTCTGGAAGGGACATTCACCTGAAGTTCAGCATGACCTTGATTTCACTACATATTTAAAATTTTGTTAAATTCAAGCAAAATTAAATTTACTGTATTTTATTTTAAAAACATTTAATAGTGGTTACATTTGAAATATTAAGGAATGATTTTTAAACATTTTCATTATACTCTGTATTTTTCAAATTTTCTACCAAATATAAACTTATCAGAAAATGAATAAATGTAATCTTTACAAAGAAAAAAACGGACAACTGGATATTAATGTACCAAAAAAAGAAAGAAAAAATAAATAAAAAACCCAAGTGCCAATCTCCGATACTCAGATACTGCTTCTCCCAGAGAGGTGCCTTCTTCTACCATTTGGATGACAGATGAGTAGAAGCCATGCTGGTTTCCAAAACGGTTTTCTTTCATAGCTAAAAACGGCCGGACAAACCAGGCTGGACTCCCAGTATCCACAAGTACGGCGCTGAGTGGCTTGGGCTGGTCCTGCCCATGTTAACACACACACCCCAGGAAAGGCTTAATGAGGCCAGCGACACCCCTATATCAGAATTGCTGGGGAGTCTGAGAGGTGAGGTCCAGGGCCCAGACCCACCACCTAGCTTCAGCGCTTAATCGCTGAGAGTGAAGGCTTCTGCCTGGCTTCTGTGGAGAGGTCGTCATGGGGCTGGACTTGCACGAAGGAGACCCCAGGGACACTCGCTCCATGGAGGACAGGAGCTGTGGAGAAGACATGTACCAGCAGACAGCCGAGATTTCCTACTGGGACGGCACTAGCAACATGCTTCTCTCATGGGGAATAAAAGGCCAGGCTCATTAGCTCCTAACACTCAGGGAGTCTTGAAAATCAGTCATAAACTTTGTCTAGATCCTTTGCCCTCTGGCCACGGAACAGCCTGAGGGACCCATTTGCCAGGTGTGGCCCCTCCCTTCACAAGAGGTTGAGGACCTGGGAAACAATGGAACTCCCAAGGTCACAGAGCTCAGAGCCCACACCTTCCTGTCTACCTCCAATGTTCTTTCCACACACCTTCCACCCATGTGCTGCCAGGGGGGAGGGGGGACAGCAGGGCTGCTAGGCTACTAGCCAGAGGTGTCTTGTGCCATCTTGGCAAGCCAGTGCTGGTCCTTGGGAGGAGCCAGGCAGAACTTGGAGCAGGGAGGATTCCTCGGCAACACCCCCACTCCACACTGATGAGATCATTCACTTACTGGCAGGTCTCAGCATCCGCAGACCTTCCACCCCACTTCTCACCAGGGTATGACAAATGTCTTTTGGCAGAAGTCCCAGCTGCTTGACCAACTCCATTCCACAACCCCAAGTGGCCCCAGGGATCTCATGCACAGCTCTGCCACAAGGGCCCCAGCCAACACCCAAGAGTGTGCATTTCTGACTCCTGCACACATCCCCAGCTCTCCTGCCCAGGCAGCCCACCACCTCACTAATTCCCAACTTTAGTTCTTTTATAAAACCCAAACTTGGTAACTGAATCACTAAGCGCCCATACCCTGGCCCTGCCTCCCTCTAGCCTTGCTTCTCAGCCCTCTTCCCCTGCCCCTCTTTGCTGCCACCCTGGCCTCCTTCTGCTCCCTTCCAGCTCGATGGAAGTCTAGCCTCACTCCACTGCACCAGCAGCCCATCCCCAGGGCCCATTGCTGGCTCTGTATTTTCACTTGGATCTGATCAGATAGCATAGCCTCGGCAAAGCAGTCCTTGGTTCCCACTACTGCCCCGGCAGACAGTACTTGCACAGCTCCCTGCCTGAGTTCTTCCTCTGTTTGGATAATTTTCTTGCTTATTTATACCATGTAAGCTCCAACAAAAGTGAACTGCTGCCACCCAAGAGCCTGGCAGGACAAGGCAGGCTCTACAAGACACTTGGCAACTCTTATAAAAGAATTGAACAAAGGAATAAATAGTTCACATGTTCTTCTTCAACAAGCCAATCCTGACTTGAGTCCAACCATGGCAGAAAGGACCAGGGTCCTCAGGGGCTGCCATAGCTCTACTTCTTGGGAGCCAGGGTGCAATATGTGAAGAACAGAGGAGGACCATCTGGGGTCACTGGTTCTGCTTGGCTCTGGCAGATGCCAAGGGTTGTGTGTTGGAAGAAGCCCTTCATGTTGCTTCCCCCATCTTTTATGAAATACTAACCTCCTTGGAACAGGAAGACCATGTAAAAGGTTAAAGAAATCTATCCACCCACCCACCCATCCATCCACTAATCCACCTGTCTTAGTTACTGTCCTAGTTATCTAGTGCTGCTGTAACAGAAATACCACAAGTGGATGGCTTTAACAGAAATATATTTTCTCACAGTTTAGGAGGCTAGAAGTCTGAATTCAGGGTGCCAGCTCTAGGGAAAGGCTTTCTCTGTCACCTCTGGGAGAAGGTCCTTGTCTTTTTAGCTACTGTTTCCTGGTTCCTTGGAGAGCTGCATGGGGCTTGGCATAAATCTCCTCCCCGCCACCATCCCATTCCCGTCTCTATTTTGCTCACTTGTTTAATCCCTTTTATATCTCAAAAGAGAGTGATTCAAGATACACCCTACACTAATCTTGCCTCATTAACATAACAAAGACAATCAATTCCCAAATGGGATTATAACCACAGGCATAGAGATTAGGATTTATAACACATATTTTGAGGGGATACAATTCAATCCATAACAGTTATCTAGTGCTGCTGTAGCAGAAATACTACAAGTGGATGGCTTTAACAAATAGAAATTTATTTTCTCACAGTTTAGGAGGCTACAAGTCTGAATTCAGGGTGCTGTCTCTAGGGGAAGGCTCTCTCTCTCTCCATCCACTCAGCAGGAAGGTCTTTGTCTTTTTGCATCTTCTAGTCCTTGGTTCCTTGGTGATCTTCATTTGGCATAGCATCTATCTTTCCCTATCTCTGCTTGCTTGCCTGTTTAATCTGTTTTTTACATCTCAAAAGAGATTGATTTAAGACACACCCTACACTAATCTCACTATATTAACATAAAACCCCTTCCCAAATGAGATTACAGCCACAGGTATAGAGGTTAGGATTTACAACACATATTTTGGGGGGACACAATTCAATCCTGTGCTAGCAAACCTCTAAAACTAAGGCACTTGGTATAATAAAATTGCTGACATGAAGTCTGAATCACAAGTCCATTTGGTTGCAGGCTCGTGCTTCTGCATTCCCGAAAATGTAACCTTGGCTTCTTCCCATTCATATGCATATGGTCTTGGGCCTCTGGCTGGATGGGATCAGAAGATCCTGGCCTCGCACTCCCTTTCCTCATCTTTACTACAAAAGCACACCTCTTCCTCCATGCTTCAGAGCACTTGATGGATTCTTCTCTGCCATGTGTTTCCCCAGTTCATGAATTGTATTACCCTCAATAAATCTCTTTGCTTTTACTTTAACAGAGTGAGCATTCTTACTCAACATTGCTTGGTGTCATGAGTGGGGTTTTGAAGATGCATTGCTTTTGGCAACCCCTGGGACATTGAGGACTAGGGCTTCTGGTACCAGCAGAGCCACTTGGGCTCACCACCTCCCCAGATTCCTGGGAGTTGTCCCAGGTAAACTGTCTCTTGAATCCGAGCTCCACTCTTTGCTTGACATTCTTCAAGATTTATTGTTGGACTTCTTTACTTTCATTTTCAGTTTACATTCTAATCGTTTTGATGAGTTCATTGCCAAATTAAGTTTGGTGAGATTGTCACTGAGGTTCTCCCAGGTCTACTTTAGCTGACTTAGGGAGAATCAAGGTTTCAGTCCATTAAGTTTGAACTCTTCTTTCTAAGGCATGCATTCAGGTCTCACTACACATTAGGTTTTGGGTGTACATTAAGTCTCATAGCACGTGCTGTTCAGTGTTTTAGTAAAATGGGGAATGCTGATTCCAAGGGCTTGGCAGGGCCTCCTTTAGGCACCCTAACAGCTTGTATCAACAAATATCGTTGTCCTCGTACTTGCTTGATTTTAGATGATTGTCACACTTTTAATAAAAAGTTTAGAAAATCAGTGGCCACTGTACGACTATTTTGATCTGGATAAGCTAGGTTTTCAGTGCAGTAAATTAGAAAAGGTCCCTGAATTCAGCAACCACAATGGGACACCTACTTTGATTGGTACCTAGAAGTCTCTAAAAGATATAAAGAAAGCAAAACAGCTTCCATGCAGGATAGCATTTCTAAATTGATCAAACTAAAGGAAATGCAATGTCAGGTGCCTGCCTCTATTTCTCCTAACCCAATTCCTTCTGCCCCTCCACCAGTTGACTCTACTAATATACTTTCTGAACTCCCTTTCTACCCTACAGAACCCACTAAAGAACAATTATAGAAACCAGTTTCTGTTACAGTCCCTGAGATGCCTTTTCAGATAAGGAATCCAGAAGAAGCAAATAAACCTCCCCAGGTTACTTTTGCCCCTTGGTCTAGAGCAGAACTTCATGCAATTGTAAAAGACTTACCTAATACTCACAAAGATCCCCAAAAGTTCACCCAGGAATTCAGGATCTTAGTAGAAACTTATAACGCTGGCCTACCAGATCTGTATCAATTAACAAACATGTTGATAGGACCAGAGGAAGCTCACAGGTGGATGGAGGAGGCCAATTGGAAATATCCAGAAAGATCTTTTAACTATAAGACCTAATGTTTCTGGTACAGAATTATTAGACCAAACCAAAGCCATCATTAAATTACTCATAGACTCTTCCAAAATTTTCCCCAGGAACATAGACTGGGCAAGAGTTCAAGGCTGTACGGAAGATAAAAGGATGCAAATGTTTACTATTACAGGGACCACTTGAGCCGACTTTTTGCTGAACACTCAGGCTTAAATCTGAGCCTGGGGCTGAAATAGCTTTCAACTCCATATTCCTAAACGGACTGCACCCTGAATAATCTGAACTAGTCAGCCCATTTTTGTTGTCTTTTCTTTCTTCCTCTTTGGTGCTCAGGGTTGTCAGAGGGTCTGAGATTCCTCCATCTGGTACTCTAGAAAGTTAAGAAGTTTTATCTAGAGCTTGTTTTTCTGTTGAATTTGTTCAATCTTACCAAAGAATTGCAGTATACATTTTAAGAAACTGGGTTGTTTATGTTGTGTGGTATTTTATAAGCCTGGTCTTTGAGCTGGCTTCACTGATCAGTGAGTTTATGTGGTTTTCTGTCTCATTTTGTTCTGAGTTTGCCTCTTGCCTAGAGAGTAATGTCTAAGTTTCTGTCCTGTATCAAGTTGAAGGCCATGGCTGGTGTTTTTCATAGAGCTATATAAAATCTCAGTTCTTTTCTCTTTCAAGAAAACTGCTTGTGAAGCCTGGGCTTTCAGCAGCTATTCTGAGAAACTCTGATACAAATTAGTTCATTGAAAAATGCTCTGGAAAAAAAAGAATGGCTTGTTTATTTTGATTGATATTAACGAGGCCTCAAAAAGATAAACATTACTCTAAATTCCTTCTCTAAAGTATCTTATAAAGCATGCAAGACATAGGGTTATGAAAATGTAATGACTTCCCACCTCCAGATGGTTCCATTAAATTAGAATTGCTTTAATGGTAAACAAACCCTTATATAACTTTACCAGTCCAAATATTTCCAGGAATTAATGAAAATGAATTCATTCTGACAAAGATTTTTCCATTCTGTAGGATGTCAATCTTAAAAGCAAAACCTTTCTAAGTAATTTAAGCTAGATATTATATAAAATGTGTTTTATTTAATGAAAAGGGGTAATTTCTAATAATTTATGGGTTCACTTTTGCTAAAGAGCTTTGGTATTTATTGGGTAGATAAAAGGTTGTGATAAAGAGAAGGCAAAACTGCTTACCAAGAGAATAGTAAAAGGGAAAGAACTTGGGTTATCTTTTGTCTTTCAAAATACCTAGGCCA
This sequence comes from Trichechus manatus latirostris, assembly GCF_000243295.1. NCBI lineage: Eukaryota > Metazoa > Chordata > Mammalia > Sirenia > Trichechidae > Trichechus > Trichechus manatus. The sequence continues at coordinate 1,317,613 of NW_004443978.1, read as the reverse complement.
ACTAAAACATACGTAAATGAATTTGGATGACTAATTTTTGTCTTTGACCATGAGCCACAAGATAGGGATGGCAGGGAAGGATCAGGCCTCCTTGGCCCCCAGACTCTGAGGTCATACAGCTCCAGGAAAGCTTTTGAAGAACCCCTCCCAATTAGGTGGAGACCTTTTAAGACAAATGAAAGTAAGATGATGCCTTACTATAGTTATCAGAAATTGAGTGGATCCCCATCACAAAAGAACTGTAAACAAGTTGTTTCTATTGTAGAGGAATTCTAAGAAGCCAAAAGATAGAAATCACATTGAAATGCACCTGAAACAGCCTGGGGAGATATTTCCACCCCTAGTCAAAGACTTAAAGTTATAACCTTATCAATGAATTGGTCAGGTTGAGTAGAGAAGACTGTGATTTCCAAAACCAGTTGATAAAATCTTAAAGGGCTAAAGTTAGATTGGGGAAAATATGGGAAATGGTAAAAGTTTCAATGAAAACAAAATTTATTTCAACAATAATTATGTTTTATGGTATATAGGCTTAAAATAATTTCTAAGATCTATAGGTAACTCATTGAGTTAAGAGATATTCATTGTATTTTAGGTTTATATACTTTTGCTTTTTATGCCACCAAAATATATGAAATTAAACAAAATTTTGTTATTTTACCAAGAAATTCAATTCTTATATAAACCCAAATATATATATATATATGTATGGGTTTGCTAAAGTGTTCATTTTTGCCATTTAAAGGGTTATACTATAAGAGATATGCAACAATGTTTAAAAGCTTATTAGAAGGGAATTTATTTGATATGTTCAAAGTTTATATCTGTCTGGCTGAAGTTTGATGGGCTAATTTATGAGATTTTTAAGAACTTTTAGTGTTAAATAACATATAGAGCAAAGAATTGGGTTTCTTGTTAAAATAAAATTGTATTTGATTACTGAGTTGAAGAGTTAATTTATTCTCTGTGTAATCTTCCTCAAAGGCAAAGGTTCAGCGTCTCATTAGAACAAATTCCTGAGTCGAAAACCAAGCCACCTGGCTTTGAAGAAAAAGAAAAGCTAAGGTTTTTACCTTAAGTATCTTTGGTTAAATAACTTAAGTATTGCTTCTTGGTGAACTATAATAAACTCCTGACAATTTTGAAACTTCGTGGAAAGTCACAAAAGATTTGTTCTTGCTTTATAAAAAGAAAAATGCTTAAACTAAGGGGGGGTACTTGACATTGCAGTGCAATGAATTGCTTAATATGGTCTTTCTAGTCATGGTCTTTGTGACCCATACACAATGATTGAGTGGGACTATGAAAATAAGGTATACTGAACCATGGTGGTTGGGGTTATGCGTCAATTTGGCTAGGCCACGATTCCCAGTATTGTATGGCTGTCCTCCATTTTATGATCTGAATTAATTATCCTAATTATCCTCCATTTTGTGTGCTGTAAATCCTAACCTCTACATGTGAATGAGGTAGGATTAGTGTGGGGTGTATCTTAAATCACAGCCTTGCAGAAGGGTGTGACTAAAGTTCTACCTGTACTCAAGTCATGCCCTTCCCTGGGGTGTGGCCTGCATCTAAGTTATATCTATGGGTGCTCTAGCAGGACTCTCTCTCACTTTGGATCACACATCTGGTTCGTGATCGTCCAACCTCCAGTTCTTGGGACTTAAGCAGAGACCTGCCATCTGACCTGCTGATTCTGGGATTCACCAGCTTCCTCAGCCCTGTGGGCCAACGGCCTATTGTCTGACCTGATTTGCCAGCTACCACATCCTTGTGAGCCAGCAGCCTGTGGTCTGGCCTGCCGGTTTGTGTTCATCAGCCCCTGCAGCCACGTGGGTCAGGAAAAGCCTATGCCTGACCCATGGATTTGGGACCTGCCAGCCTCCACAACCACATGAGCCATTTCCTTGATATGGTTCATGACTTCTGTGAGATACTGCAGTGAATTATGGAACCCAAAGATGGGAGGGAGAGTATTAAGGGGAGGAGGAGAAGTTGATGTTAAAGATGATGGAGTCGTTCATAAGTTTGGAAAAGTTGAACATTTGGGACATCTTTAACCTCCACATCACAGGAACCAGCTTTGTGCTGATCCTTATAAAACAAAATTATTCATTTAGATGTGTTATGTATTACATGAAACATAATTAAGAGAAGTGCCTGATTTTCCTTGGGTTAAAAGAATTTTATGCATTAACATTTCCTCTTAGGTTTTCACCAATACTAGACAACAGGCACATAATATTATATCATAATTTTTTATTTCAATTGTTAATTTAGTACCACTTTGTTTCCTTTGAATCTAGAATCATCAAAGCCAATGGTTTTAACTTGGGCATTCACATCATTTACCCATGAAATTTTTATTAGTATTCAGATGTTTAGAGACTTAATAATCTAAGTTTACCCATGGTTGTTGAGTCAATTCTGATTCATAGTGACCCTATAGGACAGAGCAGAACTGCCCCATAGGATTTCTAAGGAGCGGCTGGTGGATTCAAAGGGCTGACCTTTTTGTTAGCAGTCGACCTGTTAAACACTGTGCCACCAGGGCTCCAAATCTTAGTATATTCTTGATATATTCTGATTCTATGGTATTATATCTCAAGATTATTATTTGTTATATCTGAAGTTCATGATGACATTAATTATTATGTTTCGAGATATTGTTGGTCTAATTTTTTTTTAATTTTGGCTTTATTTGGCTTTGCATTACTTCTGTAGTTAACTCCCATTAGGCCTTTCACTTTTAAGAATTATAAGTTAACCATAGCCATTTTTAAGTTTGTCATCTACAGATAAGTTTTGCCTTCCTGATCCACTGAAAACGCTTGACCAAAATATTTAAACAAAAATGGTCTATATCAGATTTATAAAAAGGACTATAATTTTTTGAACATGGATACCACTAGACTAAATAGAACTGTTATGTAGGAAGTGATGGGGTTTTCAAGTTGTTGCTGATACAGACATGCACAGAACCAAAATTAATACATAGGACTGAGTAATTACTATAACGTTTATATGAGAATATTACTAATATTCAGTGTTGTATTTTCTAGATAAGAAACCATTTTTCTCCCTTTTTTTTCAATGTAAGAATCAGCTATTTCAGGAAATAATAACACTATGTTGGTTACAAAATAGCCTATGAATTAAAAGATGTTATGGCTCATGTCAAAGTTCTGACTAAAATATATTCAGAAGTGTCAGACTCCAAGAGATAAATACTGAAATGACTATGATGAAAAAAGTAGTTCTTCAAAACCAAATGGTCCTCCCTTATGTTACTCATACTGACTCTAATATTGCTCAACTTGAATTATTGAAATATCATCCATCTTTAATCAAATACTCTAAGGAATATTTTTGACACGTTAAAGAAGCCTTTGATGGCTGGAAACCAAAATCCCAAAATCTTCCTGATATTGTTCCAGGGATCTATGTATATTAGAAGAGACATCAACTAAAAGATTCCCTGGAGCCTCATTGGAAAGGACCGTATGTAGTTCTCCTTACAAACCATGTGCTGCCAAATTATAAGGAGTCAAAACTGGATCCATTTGTCCCAACTAAAGAGGGCCAAAACACCCCTGTGGACTTGTCGGCCCTCTGGGGAACTAAAGATCACTTTGAAACACCCCAGTGGCCAGAAGACCACATCTTAGGTAGACAGCTGAGCCCAAGATCATGGAACAAGATTTCATAAGTCCGCCTGAAGTTTTTGGACTTTGTCTCGTAATCATAGCTATTCTTATGCTATTAGCTTTACTTCATACATATGGCCTTATTCTTTGGTAGTTTTATTCAAAATGGAGATTTCTTTAAGCCCTGTTCTTTTATTCCTAACACTTCTAATGCTTGGAAAGAGAATGCATTTGTCAGGTTCGCCAAATCAGTAGCTAGTGCCAGTAACCTAACCAAGTGTTGTATCTGTCACCCATCCCCACAATCTGGGCATAAGAATTCAGATCTGTTAGCCCCTTCTGTACTATAGTTATGTAGCCGGTACTCCTATTAACTCCAGCATCACCTGTAAATGGGCCACACATGTCAGGCTATGGCATCTCCCTGGATTATTGGCTCAACCTGAGACACTTTTAATCTAATTACAAAAAAAAAAAAAAAATGTTCTGAAGCTGCATGGGATCCTTCTGACGCAAAATGGGGATGCAAAATGATTTTCTAACTTCATAGTCAAAACTCCCTAAGTTTTGGACTGATGCTCATGCAGCTAATACAACAAATTGCATGAGTAGATTCAGAAGAATCTCCTGTGCCGAACTTTGGAGCCTGGATAAATTAGGATTAAGCAGGAATCTTTAGAATCTCTCGCTAAAGTTATATTAGATAATAGAACAATTCTTGATTTCCTTTAGCTCAATCAGAAGTTTGTGCTGTTGCTAATACCTCCAGTTGTACTTGGATAAATACTACAGGAAAAGCAGAAGATGACATTACAAAAGTTCACCAAAAGGCTGAAGGAACTACTACTGGTTACATTTGATACCTCCCATGTCCAGCTCTCCCTTTTTGATATTTTTAACTGGTTACCAAAACCTCTTGGTTCTTGGTCACGCTATTAAAAACTGGAATTAATCATTATAACATATATAACTCCACTGCAACTCCCCTTGCTATGCAAAGAATCATGTATTTAGGAGATATCAAATTTACAGGAGAAATTGAGTAATTTCCCACCTTGAGTTAGCATTTTTGATGTTAAGTTGTTCCTTCAGATTAGGCCCCCTTTCCAGCACGGACCCTGATGAAAGTCAACTCACCCTGAAGATGAAGCCTATTGATATGGCAAGGTAAAGAAGAAAATTAGCCCAACAACCTTAAGGTCTGGCATTCTCAATACTTGGGCCTGCGACATACCCAAGAAGTCTTTGCATAAGAAATGTTAACTCATTGTGGGTACTCAGCGCCCCCTAGCGGAGGCTTGAACAAAAAAGGGAAATGTGCTAGCAAACCTCTAAAACTTAGGCACTTGCCATAATAAAATGGCTGACATGAGCTCTGAATTAGAACTCCATTTTGTTGCAAGCTCCTGCTTCTGCGTTCCTGAGAATGTAACCTTGACTTCTTCCTATTCCTATACATATGGTCTTGGGCCTCTGGCTGGATGGGAGCAGAAGACCTTGGCCCCCTGTCAATCATCTTGTTTAAACTGCCTGGCTCTTGCCCCAAGGCACTCTTAGCAAATAAGGGTGGTGGTCAGGAATGTGGTTTAGCTACTCTTAGTAAATAAGGGTAGGGGTCAGGAATGCAATTGTAGGAGAACAAGTTTACTCATGATGTTCCTGGAAGAAGGTAGCTAATGCCATACCCACATTGTGACCATGTAATCATCATACACTCCCCTTCACCATCTTTACTATAAAAACACACTCTCCCCCCATGCTTTGGAGCACTTGGTAGATTCCTCTCTGCCCTGTGCTTCACCAATTCAGAAGTTGTATTACCCTCAATAAATCTTTGCTTTTAAGTGTTCTTATTCTTTGACAATCCATAACACCACCTACCCACCAATCTACCCAACCATGCACCCACCTACCTACCCACCCATCTATCTACCCATCCACTCATTTATCCACAAATATGCCTATCTACCCACACATGCACCCACCCACCCACCCATCTATCTATCCACTGAGTATGTACCATGTATGAGGTTGTGTAGTAGGAGTTGCATGGGATAAAGCTTTACCAGGTCTGGGCCCTGCCCTAAGGGCTTTTGTCATTCATAGGAGTGAAAAGACTTGTCCCCAAATAACTCAGGAGAGAGCACACAGGGACACCAGGCATGACATGGATTCTGGCAAATGGCAAGGGGGGGTGGCGAGGAGAAGGGACACAGAGGACAGTCGCTGAGTCACAGACGACAGCACCAGTCTACTTACAAGTGAGAAGGCAGGTCAGGAGTCTGAGGACTACTGTGTGATCCATTCAGTTGGTGGTCAAGGCCAGAGAGTGGCTGGCCTTGAAGGCCAAGCTGGGGCTGACTTCTGACACACTAAGGCTGCGTCCTGTCCAGAGTGTCCACTGTTTGGGGGATGTGTTCAGTTTTCAACATCTATGCTGGGAATAACCACCAGTCCTGAAAGCATCTCAAGGGCAGGAACATAGGAACGTCTTGTCCGTAACTGTACTCCCCTTTCCACTCCCCCAGCCTTGAGTATGGGGCAAATGTTGGGGATGTTGAACAGATGCATTGGGGGTAAGGGGGATCAGGGCCCACACTGGGAGTAGAGAGGAAAACCAACCATCCCCAGTTGTGGGGCAGGACATCTAAGCCGAGCCTTCATTAATAGCAATGCTCTTCTCTGCTTCTGTGTTTCTTTCAGATTTTTGTCTCCAGAACCTTAATTCAAGTGTGAAGCCAGGGTTTCCCAAAACAATAAAGACCAACGACCCAGGAGTCCTTAAAGCTGCCAGACACACCGTTGAAAGGTTCAATAACTGCACAAATGACATTTTCTTGTTCAAAGAGTCCCACGTCAACAGAGCCCTGGTCCAGGTGAGGGTCTGGGTTCTCAATGCCAGCCTCTCGGGAAAACACCAGGATGCACAGCTGTGGAGCTGGTATGCCTAGCATCCTCTGTGATCTAGCACAAACACCTGGGCCAGAAATGGACAGCAGTGGCCACAAATAGCAAATGAGCGGCCCAAACTGGTGTCTCCCAGAAAAAGGACCCCAGCTGTTCTCTTTCTCCAACCATGCTTCTCCTGGCAGTTACCAGGCCTCTCTTAGCCCAAAGCATGTGAGAAGTAGGAGCAAGGAGGGGCAGGGGCTGCCAGAGGGGTGAGAGGCTGATGGTAGGGGCAGACTGGAAAGCAGTTTTTCACAGGAACAAAGCTGGCCAGGCAGTGCTCTGTGGTGTCCACGGCATGCCTGAGTCCTTGGCACCCACAGCTAAGCCCACCTCCTGCCCCACCCCTCACCTGCATGACAGCCCCAAAGAAGGCCATGTTCTTTCACATAGCTTTGGATGAAGCTGCTCCCTCCTTCTCAGACAGTTCCCCTTTTCCTGACAAGCCTCGTCCCTCCAGGCGCTACAGGAATGCCCACATCTGAGGCCTTTACTGCTAGGACAAGAGGAGTCACAGGCCCTCAAGGACATTATAGCCCCACTCACAGCCTTACCCTGGCCAGGCCTGGCTCAACCTGACCATGGTTGGCTGGGGTCAGGGATCCTGTCCTTTGTCAGAACCAGGGCTATCCTGCAGCCACTCCAATCATATCTAATAACATCTGCCAACATGGGAAGGTGGTTTGGGGTATTTTCACACACTCCTGTGAATGTGTGGCTATGGAGATGATGAAAAGAAAGGCACTCAGTCCTATTCTAATACTAATATTCTTTACACATTACTAACAATTACCTCTGGGTCACAGGATTATATGGGATAATTAATTCTTTCTTTATTCTTTTTCTTTTATATTTTATTGTACTTCAGGCGAAGGCTTACAGAACAAATAGTTTCTCATGAAACAGTAGTACACGTTTTATGACATTGGTTAACAACCCCAAAACATGTCAACCCTCTAACTTCTCAACA
>NW_004443978.1:1300687-1303002 GCF_000243295.1 Trichechus manatus latirostris | reverse complement strand
GGCAAGAAATCAAAAGAAGCAGCAAAAAAAAAAAAGCAACACCAGCAGCCAACAAATGGCACTCAGAGAGCCAGCTAGTGCGGGCTGGTGTTTCTGGACAAGAGACTGTGTCCACGGGAAGCGGAGGGGGCCGAGTATGGGTGAAGAAGGGTAGAGAGTGGGAAAGCGTACATCACAAATTCCCAGAGCTCTGCAACCCCTCAGGAAGAAGCAAAGATGGCGCATGGAGCGAGGCACTCGAGCGAAAGGAGGGGGAGATGGCGAAAGGCAAGGAAGAAATCAAAAGAAGCGGAAAAAAGCAACCCCAGCAGCGAACAAATGTCACCCAGGGAGCCGCCCACTTGGTGTGTGGAATCCAAGCAGCCGGCACTTCCATGTCAAGAGACCGTGGCCACGGGAAGCAGAGGAGGCCGAGCCGGGGCGAAGGGGGTGGGGGGAAGCGCACACTGCAAATTACCAGTTGTTTTGTCTCCCGCTGGATGCTCTGTGAGGCTGCTTTCTTGTACCCCCGTTTGCTGGTCTCCAATAGGAGTTCAAGATGGTGGATCCGCGCTGTGTTAGCTGGTAGGGGACCTCTGCATGAATCTCTCCTCGCTCTCTGTTCTCTGTCAGTTTTGTCACTCCATTTGGTGCTTGGCTGAGTTCTTTATCTCTTCATTTGATGTTTTAGGGTTTCAGGATTGTTGTATTCTCTGTTTGGCTTAGTTTTTCGGATCTTTGCTGTGGAGGGACGGCATGGTGCTTCTGCCTAGACTGCCATTTTGCCGGAACTCCCTTCTTTCTTTATTCTTTTTGGCAATTGCAAACTTCTTAAGAGCACCTACATTCTTATAGAGAATCATGTTGGGAAAGGCAGTCTAGTGGTGATACTTTCTATAATGTTTTCCCCAGAAGAGCATCTGTAACGTGTCACCACTGCAGAGGCCCAGCTCCAGGTCCTCAGAGGTCCCCTGCTTTCTCCAGATGACTCAAGCACAATGCTCTGTGCTTAAATCCCAAGGCCCTCTGTGAGTGGGGAAGACAGGCAAGGTATCCCTCTGGACCTTGGTGATGTCGGGGACCATTTCACTTCCTTTGGGATTTGATGGGGCTGAGACTAAAAAAAGACTCCTTTGAGAACAGTTTACTGGTAAAGTCCCACCCAACAGCCACGTGCAAGTGAAGAAGGGGTATTTCAAAATGGAAAGAAAACCAAACATTTCCCCAGAAGTGTGGGGACAGCTGTATGGGAAACAGCAATAGACAGTGCCAGTCCACAGCGTGGGTCCCTGCGGGCTGAACTCAGTTGGTCCGCTGCAGGAATGGGCCTGGGCAGCCCCAGGGAGACCTGGCCTGGAGTTGCTCCTGAGCATAGGGCTCCAGGCAGAAAGGAGATGTCCTAGCACATGACACAGACCTTGCAGCACCTGGCACCCCGGGACTGAGAACAGCCCTGTGAATGTAATTGAGAACACTGAGGCGTTTGGAGTCCCAGTGAGTCTCCTCCCATGGCTCAGGGCTCTCATCATTCATAGAAAAGACTTGTTCCCAAGTCCCAGAGGAGCTTCTGATAAATCATGCATGTGTTCTCCCTCTCCACACCACTCTGCTCCCAGCCACACACTTGGGCATCTTTACCACCTGTCCTAATGCCACCTCTTGCTGCTGGAGGGGTCCACTAGCCCTTCCACCTGGCACCAAGTCACCAAGACCCTGTCTCTTTTTTCCCTTCAGATAGTGAAAGGCCTGAAATACATGCTTGACATGGAAATTGGCAGAACCACCTGCAAGAAAACCAGCCATGCCAGTCTGGACGACTGTGACTTCCAAACCAACCGCACCTTGACACAGGTAAAACAAAGATGGTCTCTCAGTACTGCATGTCTCTGTGACTGTATATCTCCGAATACACCTGCATGTCTCTGTGACTATGTATCTCCATATACACCTGCATGTCTCTGTGACTATGTATCTCCATATACACCTGCATGTCCCTGAGCTATGTATCTCCATATATACCTGCATGTGTCTATGTATCTCCATATACACCTGCATGTCCCTGTGACTACGTATCTCCATATATATCTGTATAGCTCTGTGACTATGTATCTCCATACATACCTGCATGGCTGTGACTGTATATCTCCAAATACACCTGCATGTCTCTGTGACTATGTATCTCCATATACACCTGCACATCTCTGTGACTATTCATCTCCATATACACCTGCATGGCTGTGGCTATGTATCTCCATATACACCTGCATGTCTCTGTGACTATTCATCTCCATATACACCTGCATGGCTGTGACTATGTATCTCCATAGACACCTGCA
>NW_004443978.1:1292567-1300408 GCF_000243295.1 Trichechus manatus latirostris | reverse complement strand
TATACCTGCATGGCTGTGGCTATGTATCTCCATATACACCCGCATGTCTCTGTGACTATGTATCTCCATATACACCTGCATGTCTCTGTGACTATGTATCTCCAGATATACCTGCATGGCTCTGGGACTATATAGATACATATACAGAGAACATGCAAGAGCTCAAATGTGGCAAAACCGAACAATTTGTAAACATAGGTGAAAGGTATAGAATCTTTAACCATTCTTTCAACTTTTCTGTAGTTTTGAAATTTTTCATAATAAAACTTTGGGAGGAGGGGGCATAGAACCCCTCAGTAAGGAAAATGCACACACAACTCCAGTGGCTGGCTCAGTGTCCCACAGCCAGAGGCCCTGGGAAGCTTCCGGGGAACATGCCTGCCAGGAGGCTGCGTTTAGTAGGCTGGGCGACCTTGGTGCAAGCCAGGCAAACTTCAGCTCTGCTCCTTCTCTGTTCACAGACATTCTGCTGCTACTCTGAGGTCTGGGTTGTTCCCTGGCTCCACAAGTTCTCAGTGCCTGTTCTCCTCTGTCACTGACATCCTTCTCTTCCACAAGACTGCAGCTGTGACAAGCATGCAGCATGTCCCTCTGCTACTTTTCGTCATAGCTTCATTACTGGCTACCAGACACTGGAGACTCCCGAAGCAGGATTTCATGAGTGAGCAGAAAGGAAGGGCAAGTGGGTTCAGGACAGAGTAGATGGGACAGTTTAGACCACCCAATAACTAGATTAAACATGGGTATGAACATGAGACTGAGTATCCGATGGGAATTATCTGAGTAGGGAGATGGCCCAGGGGGCATGAGTCTTGGACGCCTGCAGAGGTTGTGTGTGTGGCCCTCCTGACTGTCCACTGATCCCCAGGCTCATGATAAAAGAGCCAAGACATCCATCCATTGATCTGAGCACCATGTGGGGGCCAAGTCTGTGACTGACCATCTTGCCCTTTCATGGATAAAGTTATGAATAAAGAATTGACCATCTCAAAAGCAATGACTATATGCTTTACCTTTAAATGCAGAGTTAAGAGGAGAGGTGAGCACTGCAAGGGGTCTCCCTCACGAAGTAGCCTGAAGACTACCAATTACTCCCAGAAAGCCCCCTGACTTGCCTCCTTCTGGTCATTTAATTTAGGGATGGCGGTGAAAAACCGGAGCCCTGGTGGTGCAGTGTTTAAGAGTTTGGCTGCTAACGAAAAGGTCGGCAGTTGGAATCCACCAGCCACTCCTTGGAAACCCTATGGAGCAGTTCTATTCTGCCTATAGGGTCGCTGTGAGTTGGAACTGAGTCGACAGTAACGGGCTGGTGAAGAACTGGGCCATAGGACCTTTTAACTTATTCAGTGATTCCTAAGACCCCTGAAGGTAACCCTTGCCATAACAGATGAACATGCCCATACCCATCAACAGACACGGTTTCAGGGCCAGAAGGGCCTCAGCGCACATGTGAAAGGGGCCAGGTGACCTCTGCAAGGTAGTGCAGCACACTAAGGTTGAGGCCCACTCTTATTTCCCAGTCTACTCTCATCTCTATTTAAATACAGACCAGCAGACAGCAAGCCAGGCTTCTCCGAAAAACCGGGCTATCCAGACATGTCACCTTGCCTGGCCTCACAGCCTCAGAAATGCTGGCCCATGACTCTGGGCAAGTCACTAGCCCCTCTAAGTCTCAATTCTCTCATCTGTAGAATGAGACGGTACTTCCTTGCACCACTGCAAGAGTCAGCAGGTGTGAAAAAATTTTCGAAACCATTGCACTACTCTGCAAGTATCACTACACTGATAATAAAAATCTCAAAATGGGGATCTCTGCTCTATGAAAGGTGGTAACAGAATCCTGGAGGAGTTTTTGCAACAGATAATAAAGAGGCACACAATGAATCACTTGATTTAATTTAAAAAGCATGTTAATAATTCACATTACAACAAACCCTTTCAATGTATACAGCAAAAGCATATCACCCATCTAAACTGAGCAAAAAGGTTGCATATTGCACCTTACCAGGCCAAATTACCAGACAGAACACAGGAAATGACACTTCTGAGACAGAAAATCAACAGAGTCAAAATCAAGACTCCTTTGCTGCAAAGTGTGAAAACGAATTTACCAGCTTCTCTGTACTGGTGAAAACTGAGCACTAAACGCAAACTCCTCTGTTCTCAGTTGGAGATCCAAAATGTGAACTTATAGGCCCAGCACATCTGAACTGACTTTATGATCAAATGATCAGGTATTGCCTTATTATTCTTGTATTCCTGATTTATGAAGCACACCACTAGCTATTAAAATGTATTTAATAATGACTACTCAGTTTTCTTACATATAAGTCATGAAAACAATATTCACAGTTGTTCATTTGCTACAACACAGGTTGTATCGACCAGGTTGAAGCCCATCTTTGAATCCATTCGGCTGGTGCTGCCCACACAGCACCAGCCCTGAGAAGGCTAGGGCAATAAGACTAACCCACCGTCAAGACTCCTGGCACCCACTTCCCCTCAGATGAGGCCTGACCAGGGTGGGATGGGGGCAGTATTGGGAAAGGGTCCACAGGGGCAGAACACTAGCCAGTGCAACAAGACACAAAAGGTTCAGATTTTACCACAGCTGCCACTCATCTTTGATTTTAACATGACTACCTACTAAAAATACTGTCTATGTCAAGTTTAAAATACTTCCAGAGACACAATCTCTGGTGTATTTTCATAAACACCCAAGGAAGAACCCCATTTTGTAGGTTGGAAAACAGGAGAGAAAAGTACTATTAACTTGCTCAAGAATAACTCAACACTGGGAGATGCAGAGCCGGAAGACGGTAGCTGTGTGTGCATCCTGTGGGTTGTCTTCCTGAGCAAATCGAATGGATCATTTGTCACTAATACAAAACCCTAACGAAAAACAATCTCCATATCAACACTAGAGGAATGAAATTTCTAGTCACTGCTAAAATAAGAATATTAAACTAGAGAAGACACTTCCAGGCAACACCATCAAAAACAGTGAGGCAGCAGAAAAACAGATTTAATATGATCATCATTACGTGGGTCTCCCTGATAAACTTACGACGAGTGGGTAGACATACTTGTCAAGATATTCAACAACTTCGGGCCTGACACTCCCATGCGCCGGGCCCTACTCATGTCTGCAGGCCTAGGGTGAACAAAGAACAAAGGTGCATAAGCGGCCTCTCCTAACTGACCCTGCAGTGCTGTCACTGGATCACCCCACTCTGGGGCAGCAGTGAGTTTACAGACACTCATAAAGCGCTTGCAGAGCTGTTGGAATAAACATGCTTTTCATCTGCACTGACTTGTAGATCCCTGAAACTCTCTGCGATGGAGGGGGCTGAGCTGCAGCAGGCTGCGGAGGGGTGGGAACCACACCCTCCTCTGCATGGAAGGGGGCCCTGGGGACCAAGGGCCCAGGTCTCAGCACAACTCTCAAGAACAGAGTTCTAAACTCCTCACCTGCACAGCTACTGCCACTAAGCTCAACGCACTTTGGCACTGTGCTCCCCTCCCCCAAAGAAAGGCACTGCCCATTTTATAGTGAAGACATGAAGGCTGGCAGGACAGAGCCAACAGCCAAAACAAGACCCCTGAGCAGCAAGTCTACTGCTCCAACCACCAAACCCTGAGCCCTGGTTAAAGTGCATGGTGTTCCCAACTCCTCGAGAATTGCTAGACAGAGAAAGCGTTTTTATCTAAAGAGAAAATGGCTTTACATGGATTTATCTTCCCCATGGCAGATAGATACAAAGTCAAGCCCGGGTGAGGGCGACGCTCAGGGGCTCACACCTCAAGGGACACAGCAGCAGTCCCTGCACACATGTGAGGACTGACGGGCACAGGACAGAGATGTGCCCATGGCTCCTCCTGGACCCAGGGCCCCTGCTCAGCACTACAGCCCTGATGTGAGGTCCCAGTGAGATGCTGCCTGGCTTGGCCTCGGGGCAGCTCTCAGCTGGTCACACAGACTCGAGGCTGAGCCGGCAGAGGAAAGGGGACCTGAAGGAGCCCAGGTAGAGGTGTCCATCATGTTCATGTGCCTCACTGACATACGAGGCCACCAGGCCATTGGGGTCATGCAGACTTCTTTGGAAGGCCCCACTGTTGCTGAGTTCTAGGATGAGGCTGTACCGTGGCACAAACTTCATCACTGTCTCTTGACTGAAGAGCTGGAAGGGAAGCACAGGGTGAGGAGGGTTTAACTCGGAAGACATGAGCAGATCTGACCACACCCACCCCTAATAACAGCACTGCGTCTTCAGGGGCAGGGAGAGCATCAGAGGCAGGGCCGAGATTCAGCCTAGGTCCCCCTGACCTCACGGTGCTTGTCCCACACTATGCCTCACCGTGCCACACTCCCCCAGGGTGCAAATCAATTCAAGACACCTTCTGCAACTTGCATTCCACACGGCAAGGCGAATCCACACTGACAGCGGCACACCAGGCCTTGCCTCAGTGCCTCTCCACACAAGCACTGCACAGAGAATGTAAGTCATACCCAGGAAAGACACAGCATGAAGCCAGGGTTACCTCGACCCACCAGAATGCCAGGTCAACACCAGCACAACCTAACCGGAATAAATGTCAAGTTTTGTGATTAGGTTTAAAATATTTCACATGTGCAAGGTACAAATGGTGGAGATTTAGGAGCAGGTCATGTTAAAAAAGAAAAAGAAAAAACCTGGGAGGGTTAAATGAACAAGTTTACACACAACATGACGTGGATTCTCTCACAAGCCTGTTCAGCTTCCAATGTTCTCCTGGAAGCACAGCCCACAAATGCACTTAGTGCTGAGCAGAGCACAGAGCACATTCAAGGTACACCCTTGGCACAGCTGAGCCGAGGGTCCAGGTTTTGGCTCAAGTGCACCACAGGACTATTGAAAGTTTTTTTTTAATTGATTTTGTTGTTGTTGAGAATATACAGAACAAAACATACCTCAATTCAACCGTTTCTACATGTACAGTGACAGTGATTACATTTTCTGAGTTGTGCAACCATTCTTACCTTCCTTTTCTGAGTTTTCTCTTCCATTAACATAAACTCACTGTCCCCTAAGGTTCATATCTAATCTTTCGAGTTGCTGTTGTCACTTTGATCCCATACAGATAGTTCTTAAAAGAGCATAATGCTCAAGACAGACCTTTTTACTAGTTAAGCTAAACTATTATTTGGTTTTAAGAAAACTTCAGGGAATATTTTCTGTTAAGTTTTAAAGATATCTCAAGGCAATAGTTTCAGGGGTTTGTCCAACCTTCATGGCTCCAGAAAGTCTGAAGTCCATGAGAATTTGAAATTCTGTTCTGCATTCTCCCCATTTAAGCGGGCTTATTCTATAGAATCTTTGATCGAAAAGTTCAGTAATGGTAGCTGGGCACCATCCCGTTCTTCTGCTCTCATGCATGGCAAAGGAGGCAGTTGTTCATAGAGGCAATTCGTCACACATTCCATATCCGCCTCCTATTCCTGACTGTCATGGTTGAATTGTATCCCCAAAAAATATGTGTATCAGACATCCGGCAAAATGGCGCTCTAGACAGAAGCACCACGCCGTCCCTCCACAGCAAAGATCCGAAAAACTAAGCCGAACAGAGAAAACAACAATCCTGAAACCCTGAAACATCAAATCAAGAGATAAAGAACTCAGCCAAGCACCAAATGGAGTGACAAAACTGACAGAGAACGGAGAGTGAGGAGAGATTCATGCAGAGGTCCCCTACCAGCTAACGCAGCGCAAATCCACCATCTTGGACTCCTTTCGGAGACCAGCAAACGGGGTAGGAGAAAGCAGCTTCATGGAGCTTCCAGTGGGAGACAAAACAATGGTAATTTGCGATATATGCTTTCCCACCCCCCACACTTCTTCACCCCCACTCGGCCTCCTCTGCTTCCCGCTTCCCACCGCCACAGACTCTTGTCCGGGAAGCACTGGCTGCTTGGATTCCACCCGCCCGAACTGGCCGACTCCCTGAGAGCCATTTGTTGGCTGCTGGTATCGCTTTTTTCCGCCTGTTGATTTCTTCCTTACCTCTCACCACCTCCCCTACTCTTTTGCTCAAATACCTGGCTCCATGCACCATCTTTGCTTCTTCCTGAGGGGCTGCAGAGCTCCGGGAATTTGTGATATAGCTTTCCCAACCCCCACCCTTTTTCACCCACACTCGGCCTCCTCTGCTTCCCGCAGATACAGTGTCTTATCCGGGAAGCACCGGCTGCTTGGATTCCACCCACCCGCACTAGCTAGCTCCCTAAGTGCCATCTGTTGGCTGCTGGTGTTGCTTTTTTTCCACTTCTTTTGATTTCTTCCTTACCTCTCACCACCTCCCCCTCCTTTCGCTCAAATACCGGGCTCCATGTGCCATCTTTGCTTGTTCCTGAGGGGCTTCAGAGCTCCGTTCGAGTGTGGAACTGCTTCCCGGTCTGGGCTGCCATGCTGGTGGGATCCCGGGGCTTTTGTTTCTTTTGAATTGTTGGTTTTCTTTTCCTTTTATTGAGTTGGGAGCCCATTCTGGCCAGGCGGTGCTGCATGGATTGGAACCTACACCCTCGGCTTGCACAAACGCGCACAGGGATCCCTGAGTGCACTTCTTTTTTTTGTGGGTTTTTTTTTCACTTTTCATTTTTTTTTCCTGTTTTTTTTGGGGGGGGGGCTCTTCTTGTTCTTTTTTTTTTTTTTAATTTGATTTGTTTTCTTTCCCTCTTTTGTCTTTCTTCATTACTCAGTTTCTCATCTCTCTATACCTTCCTCTCTTTCTGTTCCCTGAATACCTGGTGCTGAATACATCTATGCCTTCTAGCAAGGCTGTACCGCAACACCTAAGAACAACTTCCCCAGAACTCATACCCACACTGGTGGGATCCCTGGGAAATTTTCTGTTCTCTTCCCTTTATTAATTCATTCTTTTCTTTTTTCTTCTTTTTTTTCCTTCTTCTTCCCCTTTTTGTTTTTCTCCATTTCATAGTGTCTCATCTCTCCACTCCAACAGCAAGCTCCCCTAGCATTCTTTTTTGTTTGTTTGTATGTTTTTAGCTCCTGTTCCTCTCTCCTCTCTCCCATATCCATCTTAGCTCCACACATAACAATCTTCCCCCTACATCGTGCCTACCTGCACCATGCGCTTAACATTACATCACAAAGCAGCACAGGCAAGGCCTACTGGAACCTGTCCTTCACTGATTAACAACCCGCCCTGGTGGCTGTAGTAAGTGCCACAAACAACCTGTCCCAGTAACTCCTCTTCAGCTAGACCTGCCCTGCTGTACCATATCTGAGCGACCGAAACTGCCAACTGGAGAAGGAGATGAAACGTATCGTGCCCACAGACGAGCAAACAACAAAGAACACACAGCCCACCTGCTCAGACATAGCCAAATGAAAAAAAAAGGACAAAACAAACAAATCTCTAAATAATAAATGAGAAAAATAACTACTGAATGCCCCGAAGACAGCAGACAATATCAAACATTTACAAAAACAAGACAGAATGGCGCCAGCAGGCGTCCAAAATAAAACAACAGATGACTTTCCAGTGGAAGAAAAGGCACTAGAACTACCTGATAGGGAATTCAAATCTCTAATAGTCAGAATTCTCCAAGAGTTGAAGCACAAAGCAGACAAAAATGAGGAAAAAACAGACAAATTCATGGAAAATACAGACAAAAAAAAGGAAGAATTCAGGAAAATAATGCAGGAACAAAATGCCAAAATAAATTCACAACTAGAAATTACACAAAAACAACAATTAGAAATCCAAAAGATAAACAACAAGATTTCTGAAACAGACGGTGTCATAGAAGGGCTGAGGAGCAGATTTGAAATGGTAGAAGA
>NW_004443978.1:1241302-1286243 GCF_000243295.1 Trichechus manatus latirostris | reverse complement strand
GTCTGGGGTCTTAAAAGCCTGTGAGCAGCCGTCTAAGATACTCCACTGGTCTCACCCCTTCAGGAGCAAGGGAGAATGAAGAGAACAAGATACAAGGAAAAGATTAGTCTGAAGGACTAATGGACGACAGCTACTAAGGCCTCCACCAGACTGAGTCCAGTACAGCTAGATGGTGCCCAGCTACCACTACTGACTGCTCTGACCGGGATCAAAACACATGGTTCTGGACAGAGCTGGAGTAGGATATAGAACAAAATTCTAACAACAAAAAAAAAAAAGACCAGATTTACTGGCCTAAAGGAGACTGGAGAAACCCCGAGAATATGGCCCCCAGACACCCTTTTAGCTCAGTGGTGAAGTCATTTCCGAGGTTCACCGTTTAGGCGGGGAGCAGTAGCCCCATAAAACCAAATGGGACTAATGAGGCACAGCTAGCAGTCCAGCGACAAGGTCCAGAAGGCAGAAGGGGACAAGAAAGCTGGTGACAGGGAACCCAAGGTTGAGTAAGGATAGTGTTGATGTGTTATGAGGTCATTAACCATTGTCATAGGGCAACACATGTACTAACTGTTAAATGAGGAACTATTTTGTTCTGTAAGCCTTCATCTAAAGTGAGAATAGCAGCACAATGGGAAGAGCGTAGTCGATGTCACTGAACTGTGTATGTAGAAATTTTTGAAATGGTGTATCTTTGGCTATGTATATTTTCACCAAAAAAAAAGGTCGAGAAGGGAGAGTTGACATGTTGTGCGGTTGTTAACCAATGTCATAAAACAATATGTGTACTACTGTTTCATGAGAAACTATTTGTTCTGTAAACCTTCACCTGAAGTAGAATTAAAAAAAAAAAATGTGTATCAATTTGGCTGGGCCACAATTCCTAGTGTTGCATGACTGTCCACCATTTTGTCATCAGATGCAATTTTTCTATGTGTTGTAAATTCTCTTACTACGATGTGAACGAGATGGGATTATTATCTGTTACGTTGATGAGATCTACAAGATTAGATTGTGTTTTAAGCCAATCTCTTTTAAGATATAAAAGAGAGAAGTGAGCAGAGAGACATGGGGACCTCATACCACCAAGAAAGCAGTGCCAGGAGCAAAGCACATCCTTTGGACCCGGGGTTCCTGTGCAGAGAAGCTCCTAGTCCAGGGGAAGATTGATAAGAAGGAACTTTTTCCACAGCCAAAAGAGAGAAAGCCTTCCCCTGGAGCTGATACCCTGAATTTGGACTTCTAGCCTTCTAGACTGTGACAGTAAATTTTTCTTTGTTAAAGCCATCCACTTGGGGTATTTGTTATAGCTGCACTAGACCACTAAGACACTGACTCTCCTTCCTCTGTTGCTCCAGGCAAACAGAGACCAATTGTCATGCCTTGAATGGCTGCTTAGAAGCTTTTAAGACCCTAGGTAATATGCAATGAACTAGGAGGTAGAACAGAAGCACTAAACACGTTATTAGGCCAATTACTGGGATGTTCCATGAAATCATGACCCTAACCCTCCAAACCAGGGAACCAAATTCCATGAGGTTTTTGGTTGTACATAAATAGTCTCAGCAGCTTTTCAAATCATTGTTGTAAATCTATCTATTGCCCAATTTTCACCAATTCAACTTTTTAAAGGTGTACAACTTACTGACATCAATTTCTATACTCGGCTATGCAACCCTACCCTTAATCAATGGGATTTTTCCATCACCATTAACCTCCCCTTACTCCCTCCCTCCTGCCCCGGTAACCACTAATAAACTTTGGTCTAGCTATTGAAAGGTTTTAAACAGAGAAACGCGTGGCAAGATGTTTAATTTCTAGCAAAGCGGCAGGACACCGGATAGGAAATATGCCAAAGTGCATGGCTGCGTCAGCACGATGAAGGGAGCTCTCTACCTTCCACAAGAGGGAAAAAATTCACATAGCTGCACATGCCCAGAGCACTGTCTCCCAGTCATGGTAAATGTTCAAGCACACGAGCTGACTGTTTCAGAAGGTTCTACAGAGATGCACTGAAATTTCATTACGGCTTACAGCCTTCCCACAGGGCTTCCAACAACCTGTGAAAAGCCCTCCCTGCTAGTCTATCCCAGGCCTTCTCTCCTCTCCATTGTATCCCTAGGAGAGTGCACCTCTTTATTTCAATTATTCACTGATCCAGGAAGCTCTCAAGTCTCTACCTCTATTTCTAATCTCCAATGCTAAATTCCTCACAGCCTCAGACCCATTTCCACCTGGACTCTGACAGCATTTCAAATCCAACAGACTTCTCCTCTCACTGGACCAGACCCCTTAGACCAGCTGGCTAAGCCAGGAACCTGGGCCTCACCCTTAGGTCCTGCCTTTCCGCACGCCACACACCCAACTCATCACCGAGTCTCGTCCCCCATCTATGTGCATCACACCCACCTCCCCCTCATCTCTCCTCCGCCACTGTTTGACTGCTCCATACCAGGCTTCTACTACAACCTGCTCTCCACACACAGCAGCTGCAACTGTCTTTTTAAAACATCTCTGCACTACATCACTCCCTTTCCAAACAATCCAGTCAAGAAGCCACTAGGTATCTGCGGAGGGTGAGGGGAGCCACAGTGGCCCAGATGCTGTGGTAGGGGAGGGGGGACATGGCATGGGATGTCGGTGTCCAAGTGAGGAGGATGTCCACCTGGGGACAGCTGGTTGAAGGGTATCAGAGCGTCTGAGGGCTAAGAAAGGTTTCGTGCATGGTGGTGGGGGGCAGGGGAGGTAACAGCCCAGCGAGGAGTCCTAGAGCACCAGCAGGGGCCATGTGGGGGGCAGTGGCTAGATAGGTTATATTTGGGAGGTTGAACAAGTAAGTAAATATATGCAGGATAATGACATCCAGGTTTTTTTGCCGTTGGTGAAGGGAGTTACCAATATGGAAGGGGAGAAAACTGGAATAAATCCTGTGGTGTTAGCTGAGAATTAGAGGTATCAGCATGAACTCATGGTTTTCAGTTTAAATAAACAGACGCTAGATAAGTAAATGTTGGTGTAAATGTATACACACACACATACATCTGTGTATATGTATGAATTCACATGCATATAGCCCCTAGGTGGTGTGAGAGCAGTGACACCTCAAAAGCAATGAGTACACTTAGCACCAGATCTCCTCTACAAGGAACAGGGCTCCTTGGAGAAATGGCTGATTCCAGAGCTGGGGCAGGGAAAATCCAAGATGAGCCTGGAACAACTTGTGGTGCTAGACAGTGGAGAACTACTCAAAGAATGACGGGGATGTGTCCAAAGGTCAAGAAGGCACACTGGAGGGGCTCCTACTGGCGAACACTGGAAAACCTGAGTATCAAAAATAAATAATAAAAGTAACGGATTACAACCCATTGAATAAACTAGGAAATCACAGGATTATATTGATATTTACTTAGTTATAAAGTTGTTGTTGTTAGTTGCTATCAAGTCAATTCCGACTCATGGCGACACCATGTGTTACAGAGCAGGACTGCTCCATAGGGTTTTCTTGTAATTTTAAATGAAAGTAGATCGCCAGGCTTTTACTTCTGTTGTACAGCTGGGTGAGTTTGAACCTCCAACCTTCAGGTTAGCAGTCAAACACAAAGCATTTGTATCACCTAGGGGCCTCCCTCCCCACACAATGCTTATCATTTACAAATAGAAAATACTTCACAGTGGAAACCCAGCATTCCTCCCCTTAATCAAATGTTCAAAGCCACCTCCCCCAGGTATGGGACAAAGTGAAATCATGTACCACTGATGGACGCACTGGGGACACAACTTCACTCCTGTGATGTTCCTTCTGAAAACATACAGCCTGAATCTAATCATAAGCAAACATCAGACAAACCTAAATTGAAGGACGTTCTACAACATAACAGACCTGTGATCTCCAAAATTATCAAGGTCAAAAAGATGGAGGAGTTGTTCCAGACTGAAGGAGAATAAATATACGTTAACAACTAAATGCAATGCTTGATCCTGGATTAAATCCTTCCTTAGAAAGGGCATTATTGGACAACTGGTGAAACTGGAATGGGGTCTGTGTACTGGATAGTAAGATATAGTTGAACTGAACAGTACCATCAATCAACTGGACGTCAGTGACATTTATAAAATACTTCATCCAACAACAGAATACATATTTTTCTCAAGTTGACATGGAACATTCGCCAAGACAGACCACATTCTGGGCCATAAAACACATCCTGACAAATTTAAAACAACAGAAGTCATACAAAGTATGCTCTCAGACCACAATGGAATTAAACTAGAAATCAATAACAGGAAGCTATCTGGAAAATCCCAAAATATTTGGAGAATAAATAACACATGGGTTGACGAAGAGGTCTCAAGAGAAATTTTTAAGTATTTTGAACTAAACGAAAATGAAAATACAACCTATCAAAATTTGCAGGATGCGGAGAAAGCAGTGCTTTAGAGGGAAATGCATACCAATGAATGCATATATTAGAAAAGAAAGATCTAAAATTAATAATCTAAGCTTGTACCTTAGGAAACTAGAGAAAGAAGAGCAATATAAACCTAAAGCAAGCAGAAGAAAAGAAATACAGTAAAACCTACAAAAGCCAGAAACTGTGTGTCTTAGTCATCTAGTGCTGCCATAACAGAAATACCACAAGTGGATGGTTTTAACGAAGAGAAATTTATTTCCTCACAATCAAAGTAGGCTAAAAGTCCAAATGCAGGGTGTCAGCTCCAGGCGAAGGCTTTTTCTCTCTGTGGGCCTTCTCATCAGTGTTCCCCCAGACTAGGAGCTTCTCGGCGCAGGGACCCCTGTCCAAAGGACGCGCTCTGCTCCTGGCACTGCTTTCTTGATGATATGAGGTCCCCCTGTCTCACTGTTCACTTCTGTCTTTTATATCTCAAGACATTGCCTCAGGACACAATCCAGTCTTGTAGATCAGGTCCTGCCTTACTAACACAACTGCCACCCATCCTCCCTCATTAACATCATAAAGGCAGGTTTACAACATACAGGAAAATCACACAGTACCAGGAATCAGGGCCCAGCCAAACTGATACACACATTATTTTGGGGGACACAATTCAAACCATGACACTGTGTAAGGCAGAAACCTGTCAGAGAAAAACTCAAATATTTTCCACTAATAGTGAGCAATGGAAAAGTGGTAGAACTGCACCCTGTCTGAGGTGGAAAACTTGTGAGACCTGGAAAAACAAAGCAGTCCTGTTGAGTTCAGCTCTCACAGGTTTCACTGTAATATAAAGAGCAGAAATCAAGGAAACTGAAAACAGAAAAATAATAGAGAAAATCAGCAAAACCAAAAGCTGGTTCTTTGAAAAGATCAATAAAACTGATAAGCCTCTAGGGTTGCTATGAGTAGTAATCGACTCCACAGCGAACAGGTTTTTTGTTTGTTTGTTTTTGGTTTACCCAGGCTAACCAAGAAAAAAAGAGAGAAGATACAAATTACTAATATCAGAAATAAGAGAAGTCCCCTCTACTGATCCCACAGACATTATTAAAAGGATAATAGGGGAATATTATGAACAACCCTATGCCCACAAATGTGATAACTTAGATGAAACAGACCAATTCATTAAAAGACGTAGATTACCAAACTCACACAAGGAGAAACAAATAATCTAAATAGGCCTACATTTATTTTAACAAATTGAATCAATAATTAATCACCTTTGAAAAAAGAAAGCACCAGGTCAAGATGATTTTACATGAATTCTACCAAATATTTAAGAAATGATATCAATTCTTTACAATCTCTTCCAGAAAATAGAAGCAGAAAAAACACTGCCTAACTCATTCTATGAGGCCAGCCTTACCCTAATACCAAAACCAGAAAGACACTGAAAGAAAGGAAAACTACAGATCAAGCTCTCATGAACACAGATGCAAAAATCATCAACAAAATATCAAATCAAATCTAACAAGGTATGAAAATAATTATACCCTACCACTAAGTGGAACTTATTCCAGGTATCGAGGTATTCCGGGTATCCAAAATCAACACCCATGGAAAGCAAAAGTCATATCATAATATGCACTGCATTGGGCAAATCTACTGCAAAAGACCTCTTTAAAGGGTTGAAAAGCAAAGATGTCACCTTGAAGACTAAAGTGCGCCTGACCCAAGCCATGGTATCTTCTATCGCATCATACGCAAGCGAAAGCAGGGCAATGAATAAGGAAGACTAAAGAAGAATCGACACCTTTGAGTTGCAGTGTTGGTGAAGAATATTGAATATACCATGGACTGCCAAAAGAACGAACAAATCTGTCTTGGAAGAAGTACAACCAGAATGCTCCTTAGAGGCAAGGATGTTGAGACTGTCTTACATACTTTAGACATGTTGTCAGGAGGGATCAGTCCCTGAAGAAGGACATCATGCTTGGTGAAGTAGAGGGTCAGAAAAAAAAAGGAAGACCCTCAACGAGATGGACTGACACAGCGGCCGCAACAATGGGCTCAAGTATAACAATGATTGTGAGGATGGCACAGGACCAGGCAGTGTTTCCTTCTGTGGTGCGTAGGGTCGCTATGAGTCAGAACTGACTCAACAGCACCTAACAACAACATGCAAGGCTGGTTCAACATTCGCAAATCAATGAACGCAACCCATCACATCAACAGGCTAAGGTAGAAAAATTATGAGATGCAGAAAAAGCATGTGACAAAGTCAAAGACTCATTCATGATAAAAACTGTCAGCAAACTAGGAAGAGAGGGGCATTTCCTCAACTTGATGAAGAGTATCTACAAAATACCTACAGTTAACATCATACTTAATGAGTATGCTTTCTCCCTAACATCGGGAGCAAGGCAAGGCTCCCTCTTACCATTCCTATTCAATATCATACTAGAAATCCTACCTAACACAGTGAGACAAGAAGAGGAAATTAAAAGGCATACAAATTGGGAAGGAAGAAATAAAACTGTCTTTTTTCACAAATGACAGCATTGTCTATAGAAAATCCCAGAGAACTGACCAAAAACCTCCTGGAAATAATAAGCAATTATAGCAAGGTTGTCAGATACAAGGTTATCAAATAAAAGTAACTGCTTTCCTACCCATCAGCAATGAACAATTGGAATTTGAATTTAAAAACACAATACCTTTCACATTAGCACCAAAAATTTGAATAGGTATAAATCTAACAAAATATATCCAAGATCTACATGAAGAAAAATATAAAACTCTGATGAAAGAAATCAAAGATCTAAATAAATGGGGAGATAGTCCATGTTCATAGACAGAAGGCTCAATATTGTTAAGATGTCATTTCTTCCAAACTTGATCTATAGATTCAACACAATCCCAGTAAAAATCCCAGTAAGTTATTTTATGGATATCAACAAACTGATTGTAAAGTTTATACGGAAAGGCAGATCTACAATAGCCCACACAATACTATCCAATTTCAAGGTTACAATAAAACTATAGTGGATCAAGTCAGTGTGGTATTGGCTAAAGAACAAACAGATCAGTGGGACACAACAGTCTCCAGAAACAGACCCACACAAACAGAGTCAGTTCATCTTTGACAAAGGAAAAAAGGCAATTCAGTGGAGAGAGAACAGTCTTTTCAACAAATGGTGCTGAACAACCAGACATCCACATGCAAAAATAAATGAATCTAGCTACAGGCCTTATGCCTTTCACAAGCACAAGAATTAACCCAAAATGAATCACAGACTTAAATGTAAAACACAAAGTTATACAACTTCTAAAAGATAACTGAGGAAAAAGTCTAGATGACCCGGAGTTTGGCTGTAACTTTTTATATACAACACAAAAACCCTATCCATGAAAGAAAAAAACCTGATATGTTGGATTTCATTAAACCTAGAAAACTTTTACCCTGTAAAAGGTACTTCAGAAAATGAAAAGACAAATAACAGACTGGGAGAAAATATTTGCAAAGCACATCTCTGATAAAGGACTTGTATCCAAACTGTACGAAAAACTCTCAAACTTCAACAATAAGAAGAAAACAACCCAATTACAAAATGAGCAAAAGATCTGAACAAACACCTCACCAAGCAGATATACAGATGAAAAAAAAAAAAACAGAAAAGATGCTCAGTGTTATATGTCATTGTTGTTGTTAGGTGCCATCTATCCGCTTACAACTCACTGCAAACCTATGGACAACAGAACGAAGATACTGCCCAGTCCTGCGCTATCCTCATGATGGTTGTTATGCTTGAGCCCACTGTTGCAGCCACTGTGTCAGTCCATCTCTTGAGGGTCTTCTTCTTTTTCTCTGACCTTCTACTTTACCAAGCATGATGTCCTTCTCCAGGGACTGATCCCTCTTGATAACATGTCCAAAGTACATGAGACAAAGTCTCGCCAACCTCGCTTCTAAGGAGCATTCCAGCTGTACTTCTTCCAAGACAGATTGTTCGTTCTTTTGGCAGTCCATAGTATATTCAGTATTCTTCAGGGAACTATTTTGGTGACACAACAGGGCAGAAGCCATAGCAGGTTGGCTGGGGCATGGGAGGGAAGGGGTCAGCCGGCAAGAGGATGTCTGATGGACGTTTGCCTGTGATCAGGAAGAGAGAAACAGGCTGTGGTGGAGGCGACTATGGATGATCATGGTGGAGATGTTTTTAGTGGAAAAGAGTTTGAAGGGTTAGAGGTCAAAGTGCAGGATCTCATGGAGAGGGATGACTGACAGCGAGGTTCCAAGAAGGCAGGAGGGAGGAGGGTGGAAAGAAGGCCAGGGTAAGTAGGTTTCTCTGTGTGGCCGCAGAAAGAATAGAACGATCCACCTGATGACTCCTTTCTCTATGAAGGAGGAGGCAGCATCCTCCACTGGGTGCGGGGCAGCCAAGGACCTCAAGGAAAGGGGAGTGTTTGAAACAACTACCACAGAGGGGGGAGACTGGCAGGGTGGAGGCACCAAAAGATCAACAATAAGAACATTACTGTCCCAGAAACAGGGAAATTAGAGCTCAAAAGGGTTCACATGTTTTAATCTACATACATGAGATTCCAAATAGTCGAAGCAATTTTGAAGAAGAACAAAGTAGGCAGCCTCACATCTCCTGACTTTAGAACATATTACACAGCTACAGTAATCAAAACAGCCTGGCACTGGTTTAACAACAGACACACAGACCAATGGAATAGAACTGAAAACCCGGAAATAAATCCAAACATTCATGGCCAATTAACTTTCGACAAGGGAGCCGGATCCATCCAATGGGGAAGGGGCAGTCTCTTCAATAAATGGTGCTGGCAAAACTGGATTTCTACATGCAGAAAAATGAAACAAGATCCAAACCTCACACCATACACAAAAACTAATTTAAAATGGATCAAGGACCTAAATGTTAAATCTAAAAGTCTAAAGTTCTTGGAAGAAAATATAGGAGCAAAGTGTTGGGGCTGAACTTATTTCAACAACAAATTATCAAACACAACAATGAATACATGAGCAACAGAAAACAAATCCGATAACTGGGACCTCGTGAAAGTTAAATATTTATGGTCATCAAAAGACTTTATCGAAAGAGTAAAGATACAACCTAGACTGGAAAAAAATCTTTGGGATAACTGACAAGGGACTACTACTTAAAATATATAGGTAGTCCCCGGGTTACAAACATCCAACTCATATACAACTATACAACTCATAGTTATGAACCAATTCTCATAAAACCTACTGTATTAAAAATTCAAAGTACATACAATGGTTTGTAATAACCAATGGGCACTAGGTTGTGATGTGCATAAAAATATTATTATTATTGTATTATTATGTTAAAGATGATTTAGTATATCTGGAAGTGTTTCTTTAATGCTTTTTATGCATACAAAGGTACACTATATACTAAGACAAACATCTGATTAACTGGCATTAGATACGAACTGTACCTAACTGTTTTGACTTACGTACAAACTCAATTTAAAGACAGCCTTAGGAACGGAACTTGTTCGTAATCTGGGCACTGTCTGCATATAAAACTTCTACAACTTAACAACAAAAAGACAAAAACCCAATCAAAAACTGAGCAAAGGACATCAACAGACACTTCACCAAAAGAGGATAATCAAATGGTCAAACAGACACATGAAAACATGTTCAACATCATTACCCATCAGAAAAGTGAAAATCAAAACTCACTCCCACTAAGGTGGATAAGATTAAAAAAAAAAACAGGAAATAACAAGTGTTGGAGGGGATGTGGAGAAATTGGTACCCTCATTCACTGCTGGTGGGAATGCAAAATGATACAGCCATTATGGAAAACAATCTGGTGGTTCCTCAGAAAACTAGAGGTAGAGGCATATGACCCAGCAATTCCACTCCTAGGTATACACCCTAGGGATCTAATATAAGTGACACGAACAGACATATGTACACCTATGTTCATTGCAGCATTATTTACAATAGCAAGAAGATAGAAACAACCTACGTGCCCATCAACAGATGACCGGATAGACAAAATGTGGTACATACATACAATAGAGTACTACTCAGCCAGCAGGAGAAATGAAGTCTTGATACATGCTACAGTCTGGATGCAGCTTGAAGATATTATGCTGAGCAGAATAAGCCAATCACAAAAGGACAAACGTTGCATGACCTCACTTATATAAAAAGACAAGAAAAGGCAAATGTATAGAGAACAAAGTTTATTAATGGTTACCAGGGGTGGGAGGGAGGGGAAAAGGAGGGTCAACTGTGATGAAAAAAATTACACTGATTAAGGTAGGGTTGCATAGCTGATTACTGTAATTGCTGTGAGTTGTACACCTGTAAAAAACTGAATTGGCAAAAGTTGTGTGATAGACATATTTACAACAACCAAAGAAAAGAGTAGGTGCTGAGGCTGCTTATGTACAACCAAACATCTCATGGGATTTGGTTCCTTGGATTGGAGGTTTAGGGTCATGGTTTCATGGGACATCCCAGTTAACCAGCCTAATAGTATGTTTAGTGCTTCTGTTCTACCTAATTTGCTGTGTAGTGCCTGGGGTCTTAAAAGCTTACAAGCAGCCATCCAAGGCACAACAATTGGTCTGTATTCACCTGGAGTAATAGAGGAAGAAGGAGAGTCAGGAATAGGAGGAGGATATGGAATATGTGGAATGTGTGGCTAATTGCTTCCATGAACAACTGCCTCCTTTGCCAGGAGACCAGAAGAACTGGATGGTGCCCAGCTACCATTACTGAACATTTTGATCAAAGATTCATTCCACAGAAGAGTCCAGATTAAAAGGGGGAAAATGCAGAACAGAATTTCAAATTCTCATGGACTCTAGACTTTCTAGAGCCATGGAGGATGGACAAACCCCTGAAACTACTGGTGAGATAATCTTTAAACCTTAAACCAAAAATATATACTGAAGTTATGTGAAAATCAAACAACAGTTTAGCCTAACTAGTAAAATAAAAAGGTCTGCCTCGAGCATTACACTCTTTTAAGAACTTTCCACATAGCATCAAATTAACAACAGCAACCCAAAAGATCAGATAGCAACTTTAGGGGGCAGTGAGTTTATGTTAATGAGGGAGGAATAACAGAGAAAAGGGAGAATAGCTGCACGACTTGAAAGTAATTAGTGTCACTAAATTGTACATGCAGAAACTTGAATTGGTGTTATGTTTTGCTGTGTATATTCTCAACAACAAAACAAATAAAATTTAGGGAAAAAAAAGATTACCACTGTGGATATTGCGTTACCTAAAAAAAAGAAAAAAAATTATCTGTATAAGATCAAAGGATCAATAGCTATTTTAAAACACAGATTTAGAAAATTGAGGGGGCTGGGAGATTAAGTAAATGGAAATAAAACAACTAGAACAAGAAATAACGAGAATGTTGACACAATGTGAAGAATGTAACCAATGTCACTGACCATTATGTCTATAAACTGTGGAATTAGAGTGGGTTTGCTGTGTATATTTTCACCAAAAATAAAATAAAAAAAAAACAAAAGTAATAACATAAGAAGAACTAGAATTTTTTAGGGCTAGAAATGTCAAAAGAGATCATAATTAGATGCATTTTCATTTTGTTTTTGAAATTGTAGTTTTTAGTTACCTTAAAAATTATTTTCTTAATCCAGGGTCTCTCGGATAAGAAATCCAACATGGAACACCCAGGGTTAGAACGGATCGTCGCCATGCCGACCCAGTATCCCCCGGAGCTGCTGGGCCGAATGTTGTCTGGAAATCCAGGCAAGTTCTCCACGAACATATCTGCCCCTCCCTTCATCAGACCAGACACATAGAATCTGAAAAATTCACCCAAGTATGCATTCAGCAGTAGCCCTCAATTTAAGGAAAAAGTTTTAGCCAAGCACGAGGCTGTTATTAGTCCAGATAAAGTTTAGGAAGGCACAGCTTACAAAAGGAGGCCCTCGCAAGGAGGGCCAACTGGAGCAGAGAAGGGCCCTGGGAGCACTTGGGGTGGGATGCCACCTCCAGCATTAGGCCAAGCAGCACTCACAGACCACCAAGCTCAGAGACGCTCAGAGGTGGGAGAGAGAACACACATCCCTGACTGCATGAGCAGGAGGGGCCTGCTGCATCCCAGGCTCTGTCAGCCAGCATTCATTCCCACCCACCTGGGGCAGACCCAGCTCTGCAAGCAGCCAGCAGCTCTGCTAACACCGCATGTACCTTCTGATCCTTGCCATGGTCGTTTCTGCCACCAGAACGAAGTCCTCTGCCGGAGAAAGCTGGACTCCATTAGGAAACCGCAACTGGTCCATTAAGACTTTCACTTCCTTGGTCACAGTGTCATACTCCAGCAGGCTGGGGAACAACAAAAGTGGAGGGTCAGCAACGTGGAGACCCCATGGCCTCCCACTAGTCTGGGGCTTTGCTCCCCTTCTGGGCCTTCAGGTGATTCAGCCTCATACTCGGGTAATGGATGACCCCTGGAGTGCCCTCCCCATCCAGGGCAGACCTCAGCACCCTACACAGTCAGCTGTCTTGCTCATCTGAGGGGTTGGCTGTGCACCAGGGAGGGCGTCCATGGCTCCAGCCTCACAGGAGCCCCCAAGAGGATCCTCCTGAAGCCAGCCTGTTGCAAGGTCTCTCACAGACTGCCAAGAACCACAGCTGCATTGGGCCGCTAGTAGCCAGGCTGCCTCGGAAACACCAGGAAAGGGTTACACGCCCCCGGCCCCGTCAGCACGCACCTCCTGTGGGGCTGGCATACCACCTCCTGGCAGTAGTTTTATTGAATGGGCTCATCTCTCCACTCTTCCCCCTTTGGACCATGTGAGCCCTCCCTTGAGCTCCCCATGACTAGGGGTAGTGGGCCTCTCTGCTTGTGGTGAGCCTGACAGTCCTGCCTGCAGCAGCTGGAGTCAATGTGGCTCAAGCACAGTGAGCTTCAGAGGTGGCAGGAACGACGACAAGTCTGTCCCAAAGTGGATACTAGCGTCTCTCAGCAGGCGAGGCTGTTTAAACAGTCGCAAACAAGGACAACTGGCTCCAGGCACCTGCCACTGTGCACCTCTTTGAACAGTTTCAAACCTGGTCTCTCAGAGGAGACGTCTTTCCACACAAGGACTGTCGGCTGTGAAGAAGGAAGCTAGCCTGGCACACCTGGCCAGCCACATCCTGCATGGCCAGCCACATCTGTCATAGACATGGTTCCTGGGAGAAAAGCCAATGTTTCATCAAATCCACAGGCACACCGTGCTCTGACCACCCAACTTCTTCAGTTCAGACTTCCATACCCTCTCTGTGCCCAGCCTCACAGGTCCACCTCAAGCAGAGCAGACTGGAGCAGAGAGAGATGGAAGGCAGTCAGGATCCTGGGGATTCTGGCATACTCTAGTCTAGAGCACCAAGAATCTGCTGTATCCCTCCTTCCTGCACATCCCGACACTAAATTCCCATCCAGCCTCCTGTGAGGCTGCCCCAAGGCTACAAGGCTTCATTAGCAGGCCCCTCTTCCCCAGGCAAACCAAACCAGTCTGAATGAAGCAGCAAACACCACACATACAGAAGTTTAACCTCCTAGAACGGGGGCAACTACAGTGTTGGTTTACTCACTAGATAAGCCATTAATATGAAAACCTTAAAGGAGATAACCATCACATGGGGGAAAATATTTACCACGAATCCTATTTTAATTTTAGACGTCTTCAAAAGAGAAAGCAAGCAGAATATCTCGCTCTGTTTGTTTCCTGTCGCCTGTTCCCAGAAGTCTTTAAGGTCCTATCTGAAGAAACACTCCAAGGATCTCCGGAAAGTAACAAATTCTGCTGAAGTTAGCCTGCCGGGCTGATTATTTAACTGAGTAAAACACCTGAAATATATACTTACCGTCCATCATCCGTTCCCTCCATAATCAAAAGCAGATAATCTCGTCTTTGCCATTTGCTGCTAGAATCCGTAAAATAAATTTTCCTCCCATCTCGAGTTATTGTAAGATCATTTACAAAGGAAATTTTCTTTCCCTCAATTGGTGTCTCGGAAGACAACAGCATTTTCACTTCACCTGAGTTTTAAAAAAGAAATAAAAAAGTCTTGCTTTCATTTTAAGAACTTGTTTTTCAATAATTTCAAAATATTAATAAGCATAATTGGCTTAAAAAGAAAAGCCATGAACAGCTTCTCCATGTCATTTGTCATTCCTCCTTACAGTAAAAAATAGTGTATTATCTGTTAAGTGACAAATTTGTTTAGACTAACTTCATTAAAGGCAGAATGTTTCTTCTAAGGATGCGGAACTTTTCTTCTACTGAGGCCAGCTGACTTAAAAAACTATTAGAGTGACTCGGTAAAAGGCAATTTAGTTCTATTTGTTTGCTTGAGAGAAACATAAAATGTCCCACTTATCTACTTTTTAAATAAAGTAGTAGTAGTAATTGTTGTTAGCCATGAAGTTTTCATTGGTTAATTTTCAGAAGTAGATTGCCAGGCCTTTTTCCTGGTTTTAGTCTGGAAGCTCCACTGAAACCTGTCCACCACGGGTGACCCTACTGGTATTTGAAATACCGGCAGCATAGCTTCCAGCATCATAGTAACACACAAGCCACTACAGAACAACACACTAACGGACGGGTGGTGGAAATTAGCCAATGAAACCTTATAGGTAACAACAGAACACTGTCCAATATAGTGCTGGAAGATGAGCCCCTCAGCTTGGAAAGCGCTCAAATTGTGACTGGGAAAGAGCTACCTCCTCAGAGTAGAGTTGGCCTTAATGACATGGATGGAATAAAACCTTGTGGATCTTCATTTGCTGATGTGGAATGACTCAAAATGAAAGGGAACAGCTGTAAACATCCACTGATAATCAGAACATGGAAGGTACGAAGTATGAATCAACAAAAATTGGAAGTTGTCAAAAATGAAATGGAATGCTTGAAGATCAATATCCCAGGCATTAGTGAGTTGAAATGGACTGGTACTGGCCATTCTGAATCCAACAAGCATACCGTCTACTACCGCGGGAACAACAAATTGAGGAGGAATGGCACTGGCACTCGTTGTCAAAAAGAATATTTCAAGATCTATCCTGAAGTACAATGCTGTCAACTAGTTAATATAATTATTATTCAAATTTACATATTAACCACAAATGTGGAAGATAAAGAAATTGAAGACTTTTACAATCTGCTGTAGTCTGAAATTGATCAAACATGCAATCAAGGTGCACTGATAACTACAGAATGTGATAATAATTGGAACGTGAAAGGTGGGAACCAAGAAGAAGCATCAGTAGCTGCAAAATAGAGCCTTGGTGATAGGAATGATGTTGAAGATCGCATGGCAGAATTCTGCAAGACCAATGAATTATTGATCGGAAATAGTTTTCTTCAACAACACAAATGATGACTATACACATGGACCTCACCGGATGGCTTACACAGGAATCAAATCGACTATATCTGTGGAAAGAAGATGGAGAACCTCAATATTATCAGTCAAGACAAAGCCAGGGGCCGACTGCAGATCATCAAGCGCTCACATGCAAGTTCAAACTGAAGCAAAAGAAAATCAAAGCAAGTCTACAAGAGCCAAAGTATGACCCTGAGTATATCCCACATGAATTTAAAGACCATCTCAAGAATAGATCTGACACACTGAACAATAATGACCAAAGACCGAAGAGTTGAAGGATGACATCAAGGACATTATACAAGAAGAAAATGAAAGGTCATTAAAAAGATAGGGGAGAAAGACCAAAATGTATGCCAGAAGAGACTCTGAAACTTGCTCTTAAGCACAGAGTAGCTACAGCAAACAGAAGAAATGATGGAGTAAAAGCTGAACAGATTTCAAAGGGCAGCTCGAGAAGACAAGATGAAGTATTATAATGAAATGTGCAAAGACCTGGAGTTAGAAAACCAAAAGGGAAAAGAATACAATTGGCATTTCTTAAGCTGAAAGAACTGAAGAGAAAATCCAAGCCTCGAGTTGCAATACTGAAGGATTTTTTTGGGTAAAAAACTGAATGACGTCAGCTCTAGGGGAAGGCTTTTTCTGTCAGCCTTCTCCTCTTCGCTGTTCCCCAAGACTAGGAGCTTCTCTGTGCAGGGACCCCGGTCCAAAGGATGTGCTCTGCTCCCGGCACTGCTTTCTTGATTGTGTGAGGTCCCCCTGTCTCTGCTTACTTCTTTTATATCTCAAGACATTGCCTCAGGACACAATCCAGTCTTGTAGATCAGGTCCTGCCTTACTAACACAACTGCCACCCATCCTCCCTCATTAACATCATAGAGGCAGGTTTACAACATACCGGAAAATCACACAGTACCAGGAATCATGGCCCAGCCAAACTGGTACACACATTTTTGGGGGGGACATAATTCAAACCATGACACTTGCCAAAAGGGAAGACGACTTGAAGCACTTACTGATGAAGGTAAAAGAGAACAGTCTTCAGTATGGATTACTTCTGAACATAAAGAAAACAAAAATCCTTACAACTGGACCAATAAATAACACCATGATAAATGAGAAAGAAACTAAATTTGTCAAGAAATTCTTTCTTCCTGGATCAACAATCAATGTCCTTAGAAGCAGCAGTCAAGAAATCAAATGACATATTGCATTGGGCAAATGTGCTGCAAAAGACCTCTTGGAAGTGTTAAAAAGCAAAGGCATCACTTGGATGACTAAGGTGTGTCTGACCCAAGCCATGGTATTTTCAATCGCCTCAGATGCATGTGAAAGCTGGACAACAAAAAAGGAACACTGAAGAACTGACACCTTCGGACTGTGGCACTGGTGACAAACACTGAATATGCCATGGATTGTAAGAAGAACTAACATATCTGTCTTGGAGGAAGTACAGCCAGAATGCTCCTTAGATGTGAGGATGGTATGACTTCATCTCGCTTACTCTGGATATGTCATCAGGAGGGATCAATCACTGGAGAAAAGACAGCAAAGTAGAGGGTCAGCAAGAAAGAGGCAGACCTTCAATGACAGGGACTGACACAGTGGCTGCAACACCAGGCTCAAACACACAAATGACTGTGAGGATTTCCTAGGTCCAGGCAACATTTCCTTCTGTTATACACAAGGTCGCTATGAGTCCGAGCCAACCTGATGGCACCTAACAACAATAACAAGTACTACTACTAGTAGTAGTAGCAAGTTTTTAAAACTAATACAACCAAATATTTATTGAGTGCTAAACTGTCTCCAGAAGCCATGGCTGCACAGTGGTTAAGCATCCAGCTGCTAACCAAAAGGTCAGTGATTTGAAGCCACCAGCAGCTCCTTGAGAGAAAGATGTTGCAGCCTGCTTCCGTAAAGATTAGAACCTTGGAAACCCCATGGGGCACTTCTAGTACTCTGTTGTATACGGTCACTATGAGTTGGAATTTACCCGATGGCAATGGGTTTAATGGGTTAAGCTCTGACCTCGAAATCTTTAAACCTTCCTATGAGGTAAGCACTATTATTCTGCCTATGTGATGAGCGGAGGCTGCGTAATGGGCATCGTCACAGAACCAGCAGACAGCAGAGCTGAGGCCTACCTGAGGTGGGCGGTCTGCAGAGCCTGAGCTCAGGCCCCTGTGCTACCACTCACGACACTGGACTCTCTTGTAGCATGAGCCTCCATCCGATAAAGCACCTAAAGCACATATAACACTGGCTCAAGATGACACGGCCAGCTAGGGGACAGAAATGGCAGGAGGAACTAGAGAAAAGGAAAAATGCAGAAAGACAGAGACAAAGGGGAAGGAAACAGGAAAAGACAAACAAAAAAGTAAAGATAGAAGGACAAATCTTCACGGCTGAACATCCCAAAGTGAGACTATCTGAGCCCCTGTGGCTAAAACACAAATGCCAGAGGAAAACAGGGCAATAGCACATGCTGTTATGGCCAGGAGTTACAGGGTGCTTACTACCAGCTAGTACTTGTAGGGAATACTCTCATTGCTATTCAGACTGCATTTTTAACAAATTCTATTAAATCTGTGTATATGCATTTTGTTTAAAAGATCTGAAATCATCACAGAAGAAAACAGATGTTGTCACATACGTTTCCACGGATTTACTTCAAACAGTCCCTTGTAGGCATCAGCCACAAAAAGGGTCCCGTTGGGCCCTGCCCGGACGCCCAGAGGTCTCCCACAGGCAGGCTCGTCATCCCGGGTTTCTACGAAAACAAAGAGACGGGAATCGACTGCTGGTCCAAGACTCTACCTATGCTCTCCTCAGTGTCCAAATACCTCACCTGTCCCTTTGTAAGTACACATCACACATGCTCTTATAGAACTAAAAAGACTGTGGCATTAGCACTAGCACTGCCCCCATCTAGTACTCCAGCCTCCGCAGAACCTCTGAGGACGACTCACTGTCAGAGGGAACTCCCAAAACTCTAGGCATAGGGCATAGCACTGCTGCCCGAGAGCCTGCTCACATCAGCATCTGAGAATCAAACAGCTACCTCAAAGGATAAAATCAGGACCCTGAAGCGACCCCAGAATCCTCCCAGAACCTCCACTGGGAGTTTACGCCCAACAGCCTGACCTGAATGCCCACGCGGGCTGAGAGAGGGACACTGCTTTTTTCCACCAGACATCAAGAACAGCTGTTCTTACCCCTTAGCTTCATCTACTGCTCGGTTACTAAGCTCTTTTAACCCTGTGGCAATGCATGTTTACTGCCAAGAGCTTAGTGAGTACTGCCAGGTGCTTACTGGAAGGTGTTCACTGCCAAACTACAGTGTGGACAAAAGAAACATATACATATCTCTCTCCATTATATATAACTGTGGGTACGTGTGAGTGTCCATTAACAGAAAGGGGTCTGAGAAGTTACTCACTAAAATATTAACAGCAGTTATACCTGAGAGGACTCTGAGGTGACTTTTGCTTTGTTCTTTGTACCTTTCTGTTTGCTGCATTTTTACAAAAACATTCCCGCTATTAACAAATGATAGCTGATAAGAAGTCTGTGGTCATCACCAGAGGAATGGATAAACAAAACGTGGTACATACATACCAAAAACCAAACCAAACCCACTGCCGTCGAGTCAATTCTGACTCACAGCAACCCGACAGGACAGGGTAGGACTGCCCCCACAGGGTTTCCAAGGTTGTAAATCCAAGACTGTTACTTCTTTCTGGAGCAGCTGATGGGTTTGAACTACCAACCTTTTGCTTAGCAGCCAAGCACTTAACTACTGCACCACGAGGCTCCTCATACATACGTACGATGGAGTATTATTCAGTCATAAAGAAAAATGAAGTTCTGATACATGCTACAACACGGATGAACCCTGAAAACACTATGCTGAGTGAAGAAAGTCAGACACAAAAGGACAAATATTGTAGGAGTACACTTATATGAAATAACTAGAATAGGCAAGGCATAGAGATGGAGGTTTATTAGTGGTTACCAGGTGCTGGGGGGAAGGAGGAAAAGAAAGTTATTGCTTAAGGGTTACTGCTGAGTTTCTGTTTGGGGTGATGAAAACTTTCTGCAAACAGTGGGGATGGTTGCACAACATAACGAATGTAATTAATGTCACTGAACTAGACACTTAAAAATGTTAAAACAGCAAACTTTTTGTTGTATACGCTTTGTCACAATAAAATAAAATAAAAAAGAACTCTGTGGGCTACCAGTTTTTAAGAAGTAAGATTCATCTACTCTAGTTTTTAAATACCTGAGTGACTGAAGGAGTGTCCACTTGAATGACACTGTGAAATTCCTCAGAAGCTAATGCAGGAATCACATTTAAGCATTCAACTAAGGGCAGAGCCAACTGCTTTTCTACAGCAGCACTCTGATGTCAACACCCAGTAACCTTCTCCAAGTCACCACAGGGGTGAACATGGACCTGCACTAATGGCCAGGTACCAACACCCTGACCGGTGGAAAGCTGCAACCACAGGGTGAGGAGCAGGCACCTGTGTGGCCCGGACCCTGGGTCATGCCCTATCTGTCCAAAAGTCAGGGGTCCTGTCTGTCCCAGGGGGCTATCCGCATGACGGAAGGAGATGTAAGTCCTGGGTGTGTCACTGACTTACTGCATGGGCCAGCGCCGAATCGGGCAATCGTCTCTACCTCACCATTTTCAAGCTTCACAACCCGGCCATCTGCTGTACCAGTAAACATGGCATCTGTTTAAAAAATCAAAAGGATAAGAGCATTACAGCAATAGCTGACAGAACCGTGACCACATCACTCTTCTACAACAGAGGCGGCTAGCTCATGCTTTTGTGTCCAGAGAGGAAACAGCAGTCTTGAGGATGAAGGAGAAGCGTGCTGGAAATAAAACTCTAATGCCTTGCGGCGACATGCCTGTGAGGCCAAAGGATTGGTGTGTGGGCTGGAGCCTCACTGCAGAACAAGGGTGCAGTAGCCTCAGCCTGTATCAGGAAACTAGGGGGATGGCCCACTCTCCAGAGAGAGCACGGCTCCCACCCTGCCACTCAGAGGCCAGGGCATGCGTTCATGTCGGCTGCACGTCAGTGTCTGCTGCTAATGTTAGTTATACCCAATTAGGAAGTCCTTCAGGATAAAATTAAAGCACAATTATTCTCCCCACGCGCTTTCCTTTGAGGCTAGTACCTCCCTCCACTGGCAGCATCACACCAGCCACCCACCATGACAATGTCCAAACAACTCTGCCAGCAGCAGGCCTTGGAAAACCCTGCGGGTCACACTCACAGAAGAGTAACCCAAGAAACCCCATGATGCCTAATCAGAAATGCCATCGAGAGGACAACCAGCTCCTTCAGTGTGGGGAAAGAGAAAAAGGCGAGAGCTGGTGAAGAAGTACAATGAGAGGTCAGGCCAAGTGGGAAGGGACAAGTGCTCTCTTTGAGAGGCAAAGAACGGAACACTGAGTGCACTTGACTCCTATATGTTCCACTGTTAAAATGTCAATATTTGATTTCTCACCAAGAAAACAAAATTTATATAGTTTACTAATATAATGTCCTTTTTTTTTTTTAAGTAAAATTGAAAGTTCTGTCAATAAACACCCTACATCATGAAGTACTATCTCTCTTGAAACATAACAGCAACAAAAAATCTACAGAGATGTGCTGGCCTTTGGGTCCCGTGTCAAACAGCAGGGGCTGGGAACAGAAGGTAGTCAAATACAAGTAGAGGGACGGCTATTGACCTGCCTTTAAAAAGCAATACAGGTAGACCCCGACTTATGACAGTGCTCCTTTTCAACAGCTTCGCCCTGAATCGGTTCTTATGTAAGTCAAACACCTTTTTTCTAGTTTTCATTATTATTGCTTTTTATTATTGGTATCTTTATAAATCCAACCTTTATTTATAGTCTTTGGGGGTTGGAAACATCACATATAAACTTACAGGTGAATTTTAACATTGTATGTAGTATATATTACTAAGGATAAGATCTGTGGTTTGTCATAATGCAAATTCATCATCGGGGACCACTTGTATATGAAAACTGAATACTT
Source organism: Trichechus manatus latirostris (assembly GCF_000243295.1). NCBI lineage: Eukaryota > Metazoa > Chordata > Mammalia > Sirenia > Trichechidae > Trichechus > Trichechus manatus. Next base: position 1,264,353 of record NW_004443978.1, on the reverse strand, counting down.
AGATCCACAGCCATATCGCTGATAATGGTATTTCAGAATGAGGGACATGCCAAAGTTAAGTTGCTCATAAATCCTCACACCATTTTAAGTCTGAAAACATTTTCATTAACTTTATTTTTTTAATTTCTAAGCTTAATTCCTATTTTAACAGGTAGAAAATGCTCTGCTTATTAGAACCAGACCCAATTCTAGCTCTCGGTGTGAAGTGTGAAAAAGAGTTACCCTGAACATACCCTTACATGCAGCGACCAAAGTGAGCTTTACAACCAACCAACAGTGGGAAGCTTGTGAACCACTTATCTTATGAAGATGAATGAAATCTACACAAAGACAAACAGCTGAGCAATAACATTTGCCGAGTAACACCTACTGACAAACTTTGATAAATGAATCAATCACCAGTGTCTGCATTCTGCCTTTTTCCTTTCATTTTAATGAGTCCAACACTTCCAACAGAAGGAAGTGTGCCATAGAGATGAACTCAAAATCACCTGGTGCTAGAGTGGCACAGCAACTCTGAGAGGCAAGCGCCCAGAGAGCCAGTGAGTACACTCCTGTGGGGCGGCCTGCTTGACAAGCACCACGCCTGGAGCCAAGAAGGATGTCCAGGTCCCGCCCACCCACTGTAGAGTGAAAAATACTATCCAGGCCTCCCCTCCATCCCTGGAGGAGCTAAGAAGGATGTCTAGGTTCCCCCTCAGTGGAGCTAAGGAGGATGTCCAGAGCCCCCCACCCCGGGCAGCAGCTGCCATTATGGGCTATTCCCATAGAATCCACCCCTTACAGCAGCAGACAGCCTCAAGGGCCCCACAACATCAGACTCTGCAGGCCCAGGGTATACTTACCTCCAATATGTGCTATCGACTCTGGCCCAATAAGTTGATTTTCATACAGCCTTTTGGCTTGTTGCAACTTTGTATTTGGATTCAAAACACCAAGCAAGAAAGGAGGTTCTTTAAAACTGTAAAATAATGCAATTATAGTAATTTGTCTATAAAAAATACTCTATTAACATCCTTAGTTGCCAGAAACACAAAGGTTAAGAAAAAAAATCCTCTAGGACATCAGAAAAGGTCATACACCAAATAAATATGAAAATACCACTCTGGCGAGTGCCAGGCCTTGGGCCTGATTCAGTGATCAGCTCAACAGGCACTGGTCACCTGGAGCACCCAGACTCCTGCAGTCCTCCAGGGTACCTGCACTCCTCTGTCACCCATCCAGCATCTCACAACGCCTCACAGCAGGCCAAACCTCCTGGCACCTTCCAACTTACACAACCCTGTATCACAGATTGAACCGTATTCCCCAAAAAGACATGTGAAAGTCCTAACCCCTGGTACCTGCGAATGTGACCTTGATCCAGGGTCTCTGAAGACGTTATCAGTTAACAAGAGGTCATACGGGAGCAGGTGGGCCCTACCCCATCTGAGTGGTCTTATAAACAAGAACAGACATGGGGACAGAAACAGACAGAGGAAGGACACCCACATGACTACAGAGGTACATGCCAGCCAAGGAACACCAAAGATTGGGAGAAGCCACAAGAAGCTACAACAGTTTCTCTCTGAGCTGTCAGAAGGAATTTACACAGCCAATGCCCTGATCTGGCCTTGCACACAACACATTTCTGTTCTTTAAAGCCTCCTACTCCGTGCTACTTTGTTACAGCAGCCCTACGCGACCAAGACACACGGCATTTATTTGTCCAGAGGCTGCACAGCCATCAACGTCCAACTGAGAGGGAGGCAGCAGTGTGGACACTTCGTACCTTGCTCACCTCCGACTACCAGCCTTCTCACCCAGACAACGGACTTGCTTCCTGCTTCAGGGACCAGAGACCACAGCCACCAGCAGCAGCTCCCCGTGGACCGGCCCCACAGCCCAACATCCCCACGGCCCCACATCCGGCACGGCAAGGTAAGCTCTGCCTCCACCTCTCTAGTGGCACGGGCCACCGAGGCTTCTCTCTAAAGACAGCCCTCCACCAGGCACAGGGCCCCATCCCCCCAGCACAAAGATACACTCCAGAATTCTTCCCTCCCTGCTGAGTCAACCCCATCCACATATGAATGTGTTCCTTCTCCAGATCCAACAGCCAATCCTGCTGATGCCACCTTTAAATCATGCACATCACTGAATACTGCTCCAGTGTCCTCTGCTACCACCCTGGTTCAAGCCCCCATCTTCTCCCCTGGATTGCCATAAGGGCCTCCTGCTCCTCCCTGGTACCCGACAGTCTAGTCTCAACACAGCAGCCAGCGTGAGCCTTCTGAAATAGTCAGGTCATGTCACTTGTCTGCTCAAACCCTGCAATGGTCTAAAGTCCTTTCGGGGCCTCTCGGGCCCTACACAATCCGGCACTTCACCCTCCTCTCCCCCTGGCTTGCTCCACTCCAGCTGCTCTGGCCTCTATTGCTGTTGCTTAAATGCACCAAACATCTCCCACCTTAAGTCCTTTGTGCTGGCTGTGCCCTCCACCTGGCACATAACCCCCTCACCAGCCGCCCTTGGTTCAACTCCCACCTCAGTAAGGCTCACTCTAACTACCTACTGTAATAGTCACCCCCCAGCCTGGTCCCCTTGCCCTGCTCTATTCTTCACTGCATGGATCACCTATTCACATACTATATACTTCTCGTTATGTTTCTTGTCTGTCTGTCCCCACTAGGACATATGCTCCATGAGATCAGGGACTGATGTCCGTGTTTTTCTCTGTTGTATTCCAAGCATCTGGAAGCTACCTGGCACACAGGAGGCACCCAGTGAATACTGTGGATGGAAGGAAGGAGGGAGTGAGGAAACACAGGGTTTACTGCTTCAATTCATCTTTTAGGGTACACAATGCAATCCATAACAAAGCATTTTCCAATTCCCTCCCTGCCTTGCCCTCAGTTTCCCAGCCAACCCATGGGGTGAGAGAAGCAAGCGGCAGGGGTGGTTGAGGGTACACCAAGAGGGAAAGCTCTCTGCCCTGCCTACTCCCTCCCTTCCCAGCAAAGCGCTTCAGTCCCTGCCACCCCATCTGAGCAGGCACCTGCTCAGGAGACAGCACAGAACCCCCAAATGAAGTTCCCTCCTCCACTCTCTGCCCTGCCTCCCAATGGTGGCTTTCTACCTGCTTTCCTCCTTTTTTTAATTGTGGTAAACATACAGGTAACAAAATGTGCCATTTCAATAATCTTGACACGTACAGTTCTGTAACATTAATTATGTTCATCATGTTGTTCAACTATCACCCTTATCTGTTCTACCTGATTTAAAAAAGCATTCCTAGTTTAACTAAAGAGTTTTATTTCCAAAGGAGAACAGAGCGGCACTTGTGGAAGTGGCCTCCATGCTTTGGTGAAAAGAGGCTGGGTTATGGAGTCAGACACACGAAGGTTCAAATTCTGACCTTGGGAAGGTCATACCTCCCAGCTGCACCTCCCTCCTCACCACGTCAGAGGTTCCCATGAGGATTAAACAACAGAACGGGCACACAGCCAAAGGACAGAGGGGCCCAGAGTGGACACTCAGCCACTCCCTGCCTCGGAGTCCTTGGACTTTTTGCCCAGTTCCCTACACAAAGTAAGTATTCAATAAATGTTTGCTGAATTAAACTGACCAGTCTATAGTACACTGTCCCCGCTCACAAGGAGCTCTAGGTATAACTGCAGCAGGGAGAGAAGGAAAAACCCTCTCTGCCCCCTTGCAGCAGGACAGCCAAGCACCAGTGAAGGGCCCCACAGGTGTAAACTGGGTGGTGCAGGCAGAACACAGAGGCTTCTCTGGACGGTCAGGCCACACGGAGCTCTTGTTAGGTCTTTGGTTATGCCACTGACATTTTTTATCATAACTATGAGACTTTATATATTAAATTTTATCCTGTTTCTCCCCATGGTTCTAACTGATCAGGATTACACTTTAATTCTCCTTCTACGAACAAGCTTACTAAATACCCCTGCCAACTTCGTCACGTTGTAAATGTGCTACGTCTCATACGAATCCACATGGCCAGGACAGAGTCCTGTGGTGGCAGTCCAAGCACCATCAACTTGTGAATTGCCGTTTCAGTCCCACACCCCACAACCAGTCTGGGTTTCCATCCAGAAGAAACAAGATTATTTTTCAAAGAATATGAATGTTTCTAATCATTGTTTAATGCATTTATTAGTTAAAATAAACTCTAAATCAAAAACATACAGTAGTGTTTTGGGGAGTAGATTGTTGCTTCAGTTGTAAAGACTAACAGGAATGATAATTCTACTAGCGGCTGAAAGGTGTAACAGTGCTGTCAAAGGTACACGTTACTACCAAGGTCAAACCATAACACTTAAATGTTGTCAATAAAAAACACCAACAGTCTTTATGGGTTGTCAGGGGCACTAAGAGAAAACAGAAGACTTGAGAGCAGGGGCACAAACAGAAACCTGTACACCATTGTTCACTGCAGCACTATTCACAATAGCCAAGGAATGGAAACAACCCAAGTCTACATCAACAGACGGGTGGATAAACAAAATGTGGTATATCCATACAATGGCATATTGCTGTTGTTAGGTGCCATCGAGTTGCTTCCAACTCATAGCAACCCTATGTACAACAGAATGAAACACTGCCCAGTCCTGTGCCATCCTCACGAATGTTGTTACGCTTGAGCCCACTGCTGTACCCACTGTGTCCAAAGCAGGGTCTTCCTCCTTTTCTCTGACCCTCTACCAAGCACGACGTCCTTCTCCGAGGAATGGTCCCTCCTGATAACATGTCCAAAGTACCTGAGATGACGTCTCACCATCTGTGCTTCTAAGGAGCACTCTGGCTGTACTTCTTCCAAGACAGATTTGTTCATTCTTTTGGCAGTCCATGATAGAGTCGATAATCTTCGCCAACACCATAATTCAAAGGCGTCAATTCTTCTTCAGTCTTCCTTATTCATTGTCCAACTTTCGCATGCATACGAGGCAACTGAAAATACCATGGCTTGGGTCAGGTGCACCTTAGTTCTCAAAGTGACATCTTTGCTTTTTAATACTCTAAAAACAGGTCTTTTGCAGCAGACTTGCCCAATGCAATACGCTGTTTGACTTCCTGGCTGCTGCTTCCTTGGGCACTGATTATGGATCCAAGTAAAATGAAATCTTTGACAACTTCAATCTTTTCTCCGTTTATCATGATGTTGCCAACTGGTCCAGTTGCGAGGATTTTTGTTCTCTTTATGTTGAGGTACAGTCCATACTGAAGGCTGTGGTTTTTCATCTTCGTCAGTAACTGCTTCAAGTTCTCTTCACTTTCAGCAAGCAAGGTTGTGCCATCTGCATATCGCAGGTTGTTAATGAGTCTTCCTCCAATCTGTATGCCATGTTCTTCTTCATACTGTCCAGCTTCTCGGATTATTTGCTCAGCATACAGACTAAGCATGGTGAAAGGATACAACCTTGAAACACACCTTTCCTGACTTTAAGCCACATAGTATCCCCATATTCTGTTCGAATTACTGCCTCTTGGTCCGTGTACAGGTTCCCCATGAGCACAATTATAATGGCACTATTACTCTGCAATAAAGAGAAAGGAACTCCTGATATATGCTACAACATGGATGAACCTTGAAAACATTTTGTTAACTAAAATAAGTCACAAAAGGACAAATATTGTATGATCCCACTTATATGAAATAGTCAAACGTAAAATAACCAAAGTATATTAGTGGTTACCAGAGGCAGAAGGGAGGGAAAATGGGGAGTCATTCTTTAGGGTGCACTGAGTTTCTGTTAATGATTGTGGAATAATTGGCAAACAGTGTTGACGGATGCACAACATGACGAATGTAACCAATGTCACTCAATTGTAAAAAACACTGACTTGGTAAACATTTTGTTACATTTCTTGTCATTGTTGTTGTTGTTAGGTGCTGTCGAGTCGGCTGTGACCCTATGTACAACAGAATGAAAGACTGCCTGATCCTGCGCCATCCTCACAATTGTTGCTATGTTTGAGGCCATTGTTGTAACCACCGTATCAATCCATCTTGTCAAGGGTCATCCTCTTTTTCGCTGATCCTCTACTTTACCAAGCATGATGTCCTTCTCCAGGGACTGGTCCCTCCTGATAATATGTCCAAAGTGTGTGAGATGAAGTCTCACCATCCTTGCTTCCAAGAAGCATTCCGGCTGTATTTTTTCCAAACCAGATTTGTTCACTCTTCTGGCAGTCCATGGTATATTCAATATTGGTCCAGTTGTGAGAATTTTTGTTTTATGTTGAGGTGTAATCCATGCTGAAGGTTGTAGTCTTTAATAAAACAATTTTTTAATTTTTTTTTTTTTAGAAAGGAGCAAATAGAAGCACAATAAATGAAACTCAGGTGAGGTCCAGGGGAGTCTGGCAGGGGAAAAACAGAGTAAGAGAAACACAGCTTCCACATTCCCTGACCTCCTGTACTGGGGAGAGATGTGGAAACTGAGAGAGCTGGTTGTCAGAGACACTTGTCAGTGTAGACCATTTCAGGTCCCACACGTAGCCCCGCTGAAGTGACCTGGGCTTCCTGGTGTCGGCCACATGACCATGCCTGACAGCACGGTCACTCTGCTCCTGTCTCACGACAGCACCAAAACATATCCCGGAAGACACTGCCAAACACACTATGGAGTCAGTTTGTCTCTGCATGCTGTGTCTATTACATCTCTCTAGTCTCCTAAATAAGGGGGAAGAAAGCATGCCACGGTGAACAGCAGGTTTTTGGTACAGCCCTACTGCCTTCCTGGAGATTTCACTAAGTACTGAAGCCAGCTGTATAATAATCCATTCTGGAAGGGTGTCCACTTCTCTCCTCTTTGCCCCATCAGTCTCTGGTCTATCTGTTCTCTATGATTTCTCAAAGATTTCTAACTGGGTCTACAGTTTCACAGGCAAGTCTCTTAGCATCCTGGGAGATGGACTCTCAAACACTCAAATCCACTGAAGGCTCCTGCCTCCCCCACCTCTTTGCCTGACTCCACACCCCGGGCTTCAGAGGTGATAGAGGCAGAGCAGAGGCTGAACAGTCCTGCCTTTCTCAGTCATCACAATGTTAAGCACTTGCCCCAAAGAGTGGGGCTCTCCCTTCCTTGCTCTTTTGGCTCTGAACAGAATTTAAAGTCTTTTTTGCTGTTGTCATTTGCATTTTTTCCCAAACCTCAGCCCACTGCAATTCTCAGACTCTCTGCCAGTGTTTTGCTTTTGTTGTTCATTTTGGGGCCCATCCTCCCAATTCTTAAGCAAGTTGTTCCCTCAATCTGAGCCCATGGGAGCAATCTGTCAGCCACATCGGTTTTGCTGGGTTTCTCTTCCCTGCCTTCCTCACCAGCTCACCTGTGACTGCACAGGCAGAATTCACTCTTCAGAGCCTCTTGGGCCACATTTCCTTTTAGTTTCTGCTCAGGGCCACATGCCTATCTTTGAATTTTTCACCACTCTTTTCACACAGAAATTCACTTTTACTTTACTGAGGTCAAAGTTTTTCAGTCACTCAAGCTTAATCTATCCCTCACCAACTCAAAAACTCAAACTTCACTTACTCTCTCCTCTTCTATCAGCAGAAGTATCCTTCTTTTCCAAGGTCAACTTCCCAATCTGTGCTCTGGATCCTCAGCTGGGGACACCCTCCCCTCTCCTCTCTGCTTAGACAAGTAGATTACCCAAAAAGGCCCAGGTTAGTTCCTATTTGGGGTGGACTGAGCCACACTCTTTGATCTGTTAAGTGGAGTTAACAGGAGAGAAGCCCCTTCCCCAACACATCCTGGGAGCCCCTCGGGATGCTGAAGCAGGCCCCTTCTGAGAGGATACCATATGTCCTCAGGCCCACTTCAGGCAGAGATACATGTGAGGATCCACTGGCACACCAGAAACCACAGAGCTAAAACTCAGAACTGCTCCTAGTCCCCATGCCTTCTTCTAGTCTCAGTCTCACACTAGTCAATCGTGTTTGACAGCACCTGTAACTTCCCTAATTCTAAATCCAACACAGAGTTATTGATTCCTGTATATATGTGTCAATTTAAGGTCACAACTGTGTTCTCTTTATGTCTTTGTATTATATGTTTTCTTTGTATCTACCTTAGGCATACTAAGTGTTGACTATACATTTTTATTAAGTTGAAACCCATATAAAGCCTCAATTTTTATTTATAAAACATTAACACATCATTCAGTTGTATGTTACAATCACTCTATAGGTAGACAGAGTTCTTGCCTGAAGTTTTCAAAACCTTACGCATTTAAAATAACCTTTAGGCAGCTTCACCTTCCTGGGCAGTTTCAAGGAGAAGGAAGCATGTCTAGTTACTCAACTGGACTGCACAACCCTTTCGACACCAGTTCTACATCAATATCATAGATCATTGCAACCAAGGAAGTCTAGGTCTGTACTATTACAATTACATATACGAATTATATTTCATGGGTTCCCTAGGTATATGCTGATTTTTCAAGTTAAAATGTACTGCGTCACTCATAGTTCCCCATCAGTTAAAGTAACTTAGGAAAAATAGAACATTAATCACAGGTATTAAAAAAATTATCTGCTGATAAAATTCAAACAGGGCAATTTAAACTTCACCTTTGTGGGTGCTTTTGCCACTTTCAATGAATTTAGGTTATCTATCTCTAACTTAACTGTTTGGATTTTCTGAGTTCTCTTATTGGTTTATACAGTTTTGTTTTTAAACTATGACACGGACAATCCAAACCAAACCCACTGCCGTCGAGTCGATGCCAACTACAGACATGGACAATATCACACATAATATCCTGTGTAACATCCAATTCAATATGAGAACTAGGATCCTAAAGAAATCACAAACCACTATTTCTCATAACTTACCATTAAGGCCAGATTGGCTTAATTACCCTCCGTTCCCTAGAGATTATTTCAGTTTATTACATTTACCAAGCAGCCCTTCCCACAAGTTGCTGGCACAGCTCACCTGAGAGGCTGTGGGTCTATGGGAGACTCCAGCAGCACCATGGCGCCAAGCAGGGGAACGGTGAGGGAAACAGCAAGCATCAAGAAAGTCACTCGGAAGACTCTGCCACTAAAGGTGCTGCCAGAAATAAAATATACAGAGGTGATCAGCAGAGACTAAACTGGTGACAAGCTCGCCTGATCTTTTGAGTCCTTTCTGAAACATAACCGACAGGAGCAGGGCCTCTCACCCCAGTGTCCCCACTGCAAGGCCGCTGACCTCCGTGCCTTGTGATTAAACTTTGTCACTGTTTGCTAGGATTGGCAAATACACCTTTGTTCTTTTTTTAAATCTTCCAGCTGTGTGGGACACTCTAGGCAGATAATTCCATACAGTATAATGGGCTGCATTTGAATCCTCTAGCAGAATTTAAAGAGGGCAAACTCAAAGATGAGCACAAAAAGTAGTGGGAAAAGAAAGTCCCAGTGACATAAGGGATACACATTCATCCACATGGCAGGCAGAGGTCTCACGATTTCCTGGGACATGGGTTCAAAGCAGTGACTCTCAGTACTTGTCAGTCTCTAAGATTTCTCAGGGTTCCTGGGCAGAAGAAGTGGAGAAAAATCCATGAAGCAAATGGACGTAGAGCAACATCCTGAACCTACAGTTCCCAATGATTTTGCTTATCACCCCTTTAACAATTCAAAAGGAAATCCAGTTCTTCCAGCTTGTAGAAGAAGTCTGGCAGCTACTGACACTAATTCACACAGAATTTATAAAATTACAATTGTAAATCATCACTACTAAATCCTTCAGAAAATCTGAATCTTGGGAATCTTAAGTGAAAGTTTTTGGATAAATGACCAACAGTGACTAAAATATCTCTCAGCCAATCCTCACATACACTATTACTTACCTGGTAAACAAAGGAAAACATTTAGCTTCTTGCTAAGTGAACTTCATAGTATAACTGTTTACTTACATTAATGGCACTCAGATTTACTACACACTTGACACTGTGATTAATTTAAAGCAAATAAAATCATAAGCTCCTAAGGTGGAAAATCTTTTTCTATAAAAAGAAAAAGAAAATTGACTTAAATAAATCAAGACCCACACTTAACAAAATGGAATTGATTTAAGAGAAATGTTTTGTGTTTGACAGAAGGCTGTTCTGCTGTTTCAGCGTGTCTAACTCTGTTCTGGGTTCAGGGTAGAAATGTGCAGGCCCACGTACCATTCCCCGCTCCCCAACAATCAGCCACAAGACTGTCGGAGAGTCTCTTCACCCTAGCAGCCCGCAGGCTCCTCACTGTAAAACGGGGACTTGGAAGGAAAATCCAACATCCCCCCCTCCCCAGTTCTGTACACGCATGATTTTAAAAAATGAATAAATCAGAAAATAATTCTGTTTCTACTGGGGAAGCTGAGGTGAAAGGCAAAGGAAAGACAGACACAGAAGGTGCAGACATTCAGACAGCACACCTGAGGTGTGGACTCTGCCAACAACCCACGTGAGTCGGAGACAGATTCTCCCCCAGAGCCTCAGAAAGGAACACAGCCCTGCCACTGCCTGGATTTTGCCCAGGGAGATCCAGACAGACTTCTGACCTACAGAACTCTAACACACTAAATTTGTGTTGCTTGAGCCACAAAATTTGGGTAATTTGTTGCAGCAGCAATAGGAAACTAATACTGATTTTGGTACCTGAAGTGGGGCACTACTGTAACAAACACCTGCTCTGGAATCAGGCAGTGGGTGAAGAGTGAAAGAATTTTGAGAAGCATGACCAAAAAAGACTAGACTGTCTTGAACAGAAACAGAAGTATGGATGTCAAAGACTTTGCCAGTGAGGACTCGGACGGCAGTGAAGTGCACGGTAGAGGAAACTTAAATCTCTTAGAGAAAACCTAAAATCGTTGGGAACAGACTGTGGGTAAAAGTATGGATGTCAAAGGTGTGCTGGTGAGGGCCATGTTACTGGTCACTGAAGGAAGGGGATCCCAATTATAGTGTGACAGAAAGCTTAGCATAATTGTGCCCTGCAGTTATGTGGGCAGCAGAACTTTTAATGATGGAACTGGAACTTAATTGCCCTTTTTCCCTACAGATTATAGTGCTGAGCAGATTTCAAGCAAAGTGTTGAAGGTGTGGCCTGGTTTCTTCTTGCTACTCTCTCCTCCAGTACAGGACAGGCACAGGGAACCGTACTAACCATTTCTCTTTTCTTTAAACACTTTCCCTGCGCTAATAAGAACGTTCATCTGTGCCCATTTTCCTCCTGGTAACCTTCCAGAAAAGATTTTGTCCCTAACTTTCTTCTCTTCACTCACGCAGAACTCAGAACCCACTCTCCCAGTCCAAAACCAAACCCACTGCCGTTGAGTCGATTCCGACTCATAGTGACCCTATGGTACAGAGTAGAACTGCTCCATAGGGTTTCCAAGGGGCGGCTGGTGGATTCAAACGGCCGACTTTTTGGTTAGCAGCCATAGCTCTTAACCACCGCACCACCAGGGCCCAGGCTAGGTAAACTGCCAAGTTGTTAGCCTTTCCCCCTCTTGCTAGCTGGGAAAGGAGGTGGTCCACGCCCAACACATGTTGGGGAAGGAAGCAGTCAGCCAGGAGGGGGAAGGTCAAGTCAAATCTTCCTGCCCAGGCCTCTCTCCACAACCCCAGAGCCACACAAACCTCTTCTAATGCAACTTATGCTAGTCAAAGGGTACAAGAACCACAAGTGCATGAGATGGCCTTTGCGACACAGAAGAACCCTGAGCTGGACACAGAGCAGATGCACGCAGCCAGAGAGGCCTGCAGTGGGGAGAGGCTTAAGGGCCATGAAATAGCAATGATAAAACCAGTAAAAGTATGAATTTGTTGAGCACTTACTATGTGCCATGCAGCATGCTTCAGGTGAGTAGCTAGACAAGAACTGTGTACCTCTCTACTTCACAAATGAGGGAAGTGAGCAGAGAAATGTCCAAGTGGCTTCCCAGCAGCCTGCTGCAGAACTGAGTCACAATGGAAAGTCAGTCTGACTCTAGCCTGTGGTCAACATTAGCAGCACTGCCTGCCAAAGAACATGAGGAGGGACCTAGAGCCATCAGTTTAAACACTCTCTAAAAGTTAACAGGATGAAAATGTTCTAAACTTAGACTGTGGTGATGGCTGCACAACTCTGGGAACATGCTAAAAACCACTGAATTAGACATGTCAAATGGGTGAATTCCATGATATGTGAATTATATTATATCTCACTAAAGATGTTTTCTAAAAGAGCTATTTGTTCCACTAGTCAAAGTGCTCTTGAACCCCAATGATCTCCTTTAAGTAAGGATGTCTAACATCATCCCACATGACAGAAATGACAAAGGACCTGTAAAGTGAAGCAGGGCTTATTTACATGTACAAATGATAGGAATGTTTTTGATAGTGTGGTTCGTTAGAAAGCAGGACCCAAAGAGTGGAACCCATGCAAAGGGGCACAATGGGACACATGGTCCTCACCACGACTGCAGCCCAGAGTCACCCACACAGGTCCTTTCGGTACAGAGTCCATCACGGACACTTTCTGCCCAGACAAGGAGGCTGGCGTAATCACTGCCCAGGAGGAGTGGTCCCTCAGGGAAACCACATTATGCAACCTTCCACCATGTCAACAGTTGTCACGAGAACCATGGCAATGTGACCCAAGTGCTACTCTACGCTTTCCTCTCCTCATGTGACCCTACATTAACAATTTCCCCCATTCCCTCAGACCCTACATTGTTAACTATCCTTTACCAGACTGCAGCTTGCATTTTGAAAATCTTAATTTGGTCATCTGATACAAAGCTTGTGACACCTGATTATATAGTCAGTTGCCCCTTCACACAATGGTAAAAGGCTCAATTATGTCCAGAACAAAAAGCCCATGGCTTATGGCAAAGGAAGTCAAAATGGGCCAAACTGCATCCTACATCACCCATCCTTACCAGGGGTCTACCTGTAACGCCCTCTTATAGTATAAAAGCAGGAGAAGAATCTAGAGGCTGCCCCGTCCAGAGCTCCTCGGGCACTCGGTCCCTGCACTGCCTGCATCAAGATGACCTGGCAGCTTTACACAAGCAGACCCTGGGCTGAGGTCCAGACTCTAGTGGGAGGGTCCAGAGTGGGCCTGGGAGGCCAGCTTGTTTTCACGCTCCCCAGCTGTTCCTGATTTGTAGATGACACCACTGACCTTGTCCAATGCCCTCCCCAGTAAAACAAGTCTGCTCAGACTGACGACAGGTCACCATCCAGCCTCTACTGAAAGCTCTGTGGTCAAATTTCACAAACAGTAGCACTGTGCAATGGAACTTTCTGCAGTGATGGAAATGTTCTAAATCTGCACTGTCCCATACAGCAGCCACACATGCGATGGGCTACTTGAAATGGGGCTAATGGGATGTAGGAACTGAATGTTTACTTTTAGTAATTTTAATTAATTGTAATTTAAGTAGCTACATATGGCAAGTGGCTACTGTATTTAGATAACACACCCTTAGACCATTTAATATTCCTTCACTCAGAAGCATTTATGTGCCAGGTACTATTCTAGGCCCTACATAGAGTATAGCAGTAAATAAAATAAGCCAAGTAAATACAATAAAGTTTCCTGCCCTCCGTGATTTTAGTATAAATAAGCAGATGCCAGACAGTGACAAACACAATGAAGACAACTAAAGCAGGACAGTAGGGTAGAGTGATGGAGTGTGCTGGCCACACACAGGGGTCAAAGCTAGTGACATGTGAGCAGAGACTTCAACAAATCTGGGGAGAAATCAAATCATCTGGGGGAAGAGCAACTCAGGCAGAAGAAACATAGCAGGACCTCAAAAAATACCTGCCATATGAGTGAAGAACAAATGCTCTAAGGAGTTCTGTTAACAGTGCCTATCTCTAAACCTTGACCAGAGCAGGGCACTGAGCCAGAGTGAGTGAGGGGAGTGGGTTAGGGCTAGAACAGGCCAGGCCCATGGACAGGGTGGACCCCAGAGAGGCTGGGAAGCACCTGCTAACATGCACCCTGAAAGTCCACAAGGGGCCAAAATAGACCACTTCCCAAGCTCCTGGACTCACAAAGCCCTAACTTCTTGGGTCACCTCTGGACCACGTTCTGAGAAACATGCTTTCCTCCTGTGCCACTGCCTGGCCCAGCTCTGCCCCCAGAGCAGCAAACAACTGTCCTACCTGACAGCGCTCCCAGAACTGATCCTCCGACTGCACCATCCTTTAATTCTCTCTGCACAAAGCACCCCAAGTCCTGCAGAAGCTCCTCAGGCAATGGGGCTTGCAGACCATTCTTTCTTCTGGTTGTTTCAGGGTTTGTCAAAGTCCCCCACAAAATGTGATGCCCAGAACTCAAAGTCAAGCTTTAGTCTAAATCAGAAGCTGACATTCCACAAAATGCCTTTCATTGCCAAAACTGAAAAACAAGATTTCACATAAAAGTCTAGGTTTCCAGCTTCTCTTGAAAAAGTGGGAGATCTGGCCCTATGAGACCTCAGTGCCACCATACAGGGTCCCTGCTCTTCAGACAGGCACACCCTCTCCACTTCTCCCTAGACCCATACTCCCTATGGAACCTACACATGGGCAGTGTAAAAGCCAAACAACATGATGTGTATGCAGACTTAAGTTCTCTGACTCCCCTTCCTTGACTGTTCCCCTGGAGGGCATCTGAGTCTGTTACTACCTGTGCAGAGCTGGAGGAGGTGCCTATCCCCAGGCCCTGGGCACCATACTTGCACTTATTTTAGCTCAGCCCAAGGCAAACTTGCAGGCAACTGCACGCCTCCAGCCATTTCTCCACATCCGCATCCCTCTGACTTGGCGCACTTGCGCTAGTTTAACTTAAGGCCACTACAGTTCCCCTATGAAATCTGTACGTTCCCATCATGCTCTCCTTCCCAGCCTGTGCTGACACATCCTGGTAAGCTGGCAACTTACTAACCAGGTGTGTCTGGGTAATCAATTTGTTTGCCCTAATCTCTCAGAAAAGCTGGGAGCGAAGCTTGCCCTCCCTGAGGAGATCTGCATCCTGAAATTTCACACAGTCTCTAAGGGCAAGTGAGCAATCACCATGATGTAAGAGGATTTGACAATTACCACTGGCTCAGCCACAATTTACAAAATCCTCTGTGTATTCTCCAGCCTAATCTGAAACGTGTTTGCTCTCTAACTCTTTCTGCATAGGGCACATCAGAGCCTGGAGTCGTGCACTGAAGCCCTTAAGGCCAGCCTCTGTGAGATCAAAAATGACCTGTGGTTTTTGAGGAAAACCTGTTAGTCCCAAATCACGAGGACCTGCAACCACAGGTGTGAAGGTGATTCCTGGAACTAAAGGAAGTCAAATAGAAACAGCCCAGTCTTTTTAAGTGACTGCACTTTGAATCTGTTCTTTTCTCACATTCCTTTAACTGGGGCTTTGCAAACTGGTTTGTTCCAGTTGAACTCCTGCCGAATCAGCATTTCTAAGACCTGAAGGCTGGAAAGCACCTGCTAATGTGCACCTGAAAGTCTACAAAGGGCCAAAACAGACCACTTCCCAAGCTTCCCAAGTTCCCTGCTTAGAATATGCATTTCCACCCCAGATATAATGAATCACAATCTACAGAAGCTGAAACAAGATCCCCCAGGTGATTCTTATGTATAACTCACTTCCTGGAACTTCTTAGAAATGCAAATTCTCGGCGGGGGTTTGAACCAGAACGAACCAGTTCGAAGCCCTGTTTTAAACTGGGGCTCCTAAACTGCTGTTGCTGTGTGCCCTGGAGTTGATTCCGATTTAGCAGAACTGTCCCATAGGGCTTCCCAGGCTCTAATCTTTATGGGAGCAGATCGCCAGGTCTTTTCTCCCATGGAGCGACTGGTGAGTTCGAGCTGCCAACCTTTCACTTAGCAGCCGAGTGGTTAACTATTGCACCACCAGGGCTCCTTGTTGCTAGACTGTACGGGTCTTCATTTCATCACTGAAAAAAATTAAGAAACAAGTTACAAGAGCCATTTGGAGACACACACCCAGGGGCAGGGCTGAGAAGAAAGCTCTGGGTTCCTCACGGCTGCTCACATGGTGCCTCCCTTACTCTTCAGTCTTGAAAAGGAAAATGGACCTCATATAGATGTTTTTAATCAGTCCAAAACCCTTCAGATGTTTACTGAAAAAGTAGCTGTTACATTCTCAACGTATTCACTCTTTACTCCTAAACAGTTATATGTATGAATGTCAAACAACTATTTTCTCTTCCCAGACGGAACTGGGTTCCAAGAGAATGAATAGTTTCACAGTATACAATTATTACAAGTTTCTAAAGCATTTGGGGGAATTGATGCCTAATAATAACAATCGTAAGGAGTGATTAAAGCACTCGGCTGCCAACCAAAAGGTCAGCAGTTCAAACTCACCAGTCACTCCGTGGGACAAAGATTTGGCAGTCTGCTTTCATAAAGATTTACAGCCTTGGAAACCCTATGGGGCAGTTCTACTCTGTCATATAGGGTCGCTATGAGTCGGACTCGACTCAGTGGCAGTGAGTTTTTGGTTTAATAACAATTATAAGCTTGCACTAGTATGCTAAAGTGCTTATCTCATCTATGTTTCACACTGAATAAAAGAGTTTAACAACTAAATTCTCCATTTTAACTCAGAAACAGAAATTTAAGAGCTTTGGCATAAAGTCTTATTTCCAAAGTCATAATTTTCTCTTTTGACTCCATTACTCTGTAGTTTAGATAAACCACTTCACCACGTAGACCTCAATGCCTCCTCAGTAAAACAGCTAATACCACCTTATATGCCAAGAGTTATATATATGCCAAGGTACCCCTAAGGTGTCTCTTCCGCTGCTAAAATCTGCTGTACTACTTCTGTTCTTTTAATTTAATAATATATCTCCCAAGGCTTCTTTTATTTTGTTCAGCACATTAAAGTTTACTCTATAGTTAGCACAATTCTACTTCCTTCAGATTCCTATACTTCACCCACTATACACAAGACTTTTCTGTCTTATGTTGAACTCTCAACTTTCAAAGTAATCAAGATAATCAGAAGTACTAGAAATGACTACAAAAGAAATGAAAACTATAGAATTACAGAAGAAAAATACGAAAACAGCTATAACATTACAACAATGCATGTAGAAATGAAGATGGGTGACATGAACTCACTTCGAAAACATCACTGCAGATTTACAAAAAAAGGGATCAAACGAGAAGAGACCAAGGGAAAGAGAGGAAAATAAGAATGTTCATGGACAGGGAAGTCAAGAACATATCTTAAATAAACACAATAGATAAAGCAGCAAAAGATAACTTTGGAACATCCAATTTACCCTGCCAATAAGGAAGATATCCCCACAGAAAAACCAAAAAAACTCTGCTCCTTCAGGTTGGGCCCATCTAATAAGTGCCCTCAGGTGCTGTATGCCCTGGTTTTCCACATCCTGCACCTCAGGACAAACTCAGGCCCAGCTGTTTGTTCACTTATCATGTACATGTCTTCTGTAGTAAAGCACTGCCATCGTTTGCAAGTCCATCCTAAAAGGCTCATCAGTCATCAACACTTAAGTCATAATAGGCACAGTCTGTGGGGTGGTCAAGTTGCCCCAGTTTGCCCAGGTTTAGCACTGAAAGTCCTATGTCCTTAGAAACCCCTCAATCCAGGAAAGGTTGGGGGTGGTTGGTCATCCTACAGCCAGGATATATGGCAGCACCCTCCCAACCTTTCCACTGGCCCTGGGAGACACTACGACAACATCTTGTCTCCAAAATGCTTTCTAGAGCCCACACCCATGATGACACCACCGGCTGGCCTCTCCTCTCTGCTAGAGCTCGCCTTCGGATGCACTCCTCTTACTGTCATCACTGACTGAGTTCAGTCTGTCAGAGGCAAACGGTGCCCCTCATTCAGCATGTACCACAACCCCTGGCACACTGCCGATGATCAATAAATATTTCCAATGTTTCTATCAACATATAAGTCAATTACTCCCAGAGGGCTTGGCCTCTGGGGCCTCTTGGTTCTCTCTAAAAACTTAAAAGTTATGAAACTCAGGACACAACACTGAAAAAGAATTTTGTGTCTTATGTTGAATATTTTAAGGGTTATGGTTCTGTTTTTAACTAACAAAACACAGCATACTTAAAATTCTCGAAGATTGGGACAGGAAACAAAGATCAAAAACCTGAGACTTCTTCCATCAGACATCAACAACTACAGTTTCCTATACTTCTCTGGCCCTACCCGGAAAAACCTGCAAGGCTGAATTCTCACAAAAATTGCCTAACAATGTAACTTCTGTTCGCTGCTCTCTCCTGAAGTCCGCGGTGAGGACTGGTCGCGCACCAGGAGGGGCCAGGTGCAGAAAAGCAGCGCTAGAAGCCAGCTCTTAGCTGGATCACGAGGCGGGACGCGAGCATCCTTTCAGGCCTCCCTTCAGGACAGTGCAAGTAGGGGACAGGTTAGATGCAGGGCTGTGGACCGGGTGGCTCTGTTCTGAGAGAGGGTGGGCCGCTCAGGTAAGCCAGCAGGAAGGACAGCGCGGAGAGGCGGTGGGGACAGGGATCGGGCTGGAGTGAGGGGCAGGAAGCGGCAGGTGTGGCGCGTGCCGGGACCCCGAGACCGCGAGAATAACGCGGCAATTGGGTGCAGGGTGGACTCGAAGCCTGCAGAACTTGGCAGGTGCATCCGCTTCGTCGGAGCCAGTTTCCTTCTCGGTAAAATGGATCTTACAACGGGGATTAAATAAGATAGCGCACGCAGCGCCTTTGGCACCCCATTTACCCAGTTACTGCTATTGCCGTCCTTCTTAACGAGAGCCGCCCCGCGCGGCCCCTCTCCAGCGCCTGGCCCGGGGGTCCGGCTTACCTGCCGTCCTTGGCCTCCGGGGCCTGGCCATCGTCCGTGACAACCTGAGGCCGCAAGGGCCGACGCTGCCGCAGCCCGTCCGCCTCGCTCATGATGCAGGAGCCACCGCCGACCTCCTCAAGAAGCAGCGAGGACTGACAAGCACCAGCCCCGGCTCTACGCAGCCTCTGGCCTACGTCCCGTCCTCCGGCCTGCCCCGACTTCCGGCGGCGCGCGAGCTCGGCGCACAGAAGGACGTAACACCCAAGGACCAATCCGCAGTGCCGGCCCCGCCCCTTTCTATTGCTGGGCGGGTGGCCTCCTGAGCTTCGCTCTTGGGCTCTCCCAGCAAATTCGACCCGGGCTAGGTGTCAGCCTGAGACGCTGGGCTGGGCTGGGCTGGATTGGTCCCGCCGGGCGCAGGGCACAAAACGCGGTCACGAGCGAGCGCCGCCGAGGTCTCTGGGGCCCGGAAGCGAGGGGCTTAACCTCGGGCTCACCTGGCCCAGCCCCCACGCTTGCCGCTTTCGTCTTGTTTTCTGACTGTGAGACAGCGGTAATAATTATTATGAACGACAGTGCTGGACTGAGGTATTGGCCGTTAGGGCAGAGAGGATGGTGCTGTTTATTAAGTTGACAGAGACTGCTGTTCATAAGGCTAGTGAGTACAGTAACCCACATGGTTACCTAAAAGTATGATCTTTTCTGAACCGATCCAGTTAAGGCAACAACGTAGGCTATAAAATCTTTTCCCTTTAGTTAAGGACAGATGTGTATCAAATCTTTATGTAAAGGTTACAGCAGGCATGTGATAAAGTTTATAAAAGAGTTATCCTTAGAAGTAAAGGCAGCATATAAGTAGAACTAGGTACATTGTTAGGTGCTGGGAGAGGATGGTGAGCAAACTACGAAGGTCCCTCTCTTATGGAACGAAAACTAATGGGAGTGACTTTAATCAGATCATCATAAAAGTAAATGTAAAATTTGTAATAATTGCTTTGAAGGGGAAGAACATGATCTTGTGAGAGCATTGGGGAGGGGGCAGTGAAGGAGCTGAAAGTTGAATAGGATTTGTGGGAAGAAACCTGGAGGACTTCCAGGCAGAGGACACCAAGTCCAACTAGTGCCAGTATAAATCATCTTTGAAAAAGGCTTGTTCCAAAATCCAGTATTAGAAATGAACTTCCTTATTGCACATGGAGGCTTTCCTGGTGCAAACTTGCCATGACCTTTTTCAGTGCTAGATGGCACTAAAATTCCACATGAATATCCCAGGCTAAAGAACCAGCAAGACAGAAATGGAGCGTTCTTACATAAACCTAGTTCTGTAGCCATCCCAGATGATAATTCAGGCCTTGGCAACATTTTAATTCTTTCTGTGTCACTGAATATAGCCAAGAAAACAAACAAACAAACCCCTTGCTGTCAAGTCAATTCCGACTCATAGAGACCCTGTAGGACAAGGTAGAACTGCCCCGTAGGGTTTCCAAGGTTGTAATCTTTACTGGAGCATACTGCCACATCTTTCTCCTGCAGAACAGCTGGTGAGTTCAAACTGCCAACCTTCTGGTTAGCAGCAGAACTCTTAACCACTGCCACCAGGGCTCCTTGAGTATAGCCAATAGAGCTATTAAATCAGGGACACTTTTAATAAAGCACTTCATCTGACCCTGCCTGCCTGTCTAGTTTATCCTTGTTACCTTGAATCCCATGTTTCAGAGACTCAGGATTGCTTGTCATTTCTAATTCCATGGCTTTGTCCATATTATTCTTTCTTCCTGTAATATGCTTTCCTTCACATCCACTGTTTTTATCATTCAGGACCCACTTTATTATTGCTGAAAATCCTTTCCCTAATTTCTTAAGCAAAACATCTTCCTCTTTGTTTCCAAGGCACTTTGAACATGCCCCAACTATAGCACTTAGCCCATTGAAATGGAGTTATTTGTATCCTATGCCCACTGTTAAAGCCCACCAACAAAAACAGCCAAGAACACATCTGTAGAAAAAATAATAAATTATGTTTATTGAACTTGCTGCAGCAGGGGAGAATGCACCAAAATACCTGTGAGGCTCCTCAAAACAGGGAAGGAAGGGAGTTAGTCATAGGACTTGGGGGGCTGGAGTTAGGCATAGGATGGTCTTGGCAGAGATGGGTCAGAATTTGTAAACTAGCAGCTTCGGTGGCCTTATTATGAAACAGATGAATCCATAAAGAATTATGTGAGATCTGCCTGTGTTCTTATCTTGGGCAGAATTATTGTGAGATCTGCCTGTGGTCTTATCTTGGAGCAGTTGGGTCTGAATGAGCTGGTGTTAAAATGGTCTGAACTTAGATCATTTGTGCTGCAGGACACAATGTAATTCAGTTTTTCTGTTTACGAGTCATCATGCTGAAGTCCGCTTTGCTAGTTGTGGTTTGTTTCAGATTTCAACCCCCCACCCCACCTTTCAGCCTAGTTGTCAATCTGATTGATGTTCACTTTCTCATCGTGTCTAAATCAGTTATTGGCAGGGAATGGAACCACTATGACTGGTTAGATCAGGGCTTCTCGCCCTCAGCACTGTTAACTTTTGCGGCTAGATAAGTCTTTGCTGGGAGGGCTGTCCTCTGCACTGTAGGATGTTTAACAGCCACTCTACCCACTAGATGCCAGTAGCACTCTACATAGTCATGACATTCAAAAATGTTTCTAGACATTGCAAGCTGTCCCTTGGAGGCAAAATTAGCCCTGGTTGAGAACCATAAGGTTAGAGAATGCAGGATAGCTTGTTCACAGTAAAAAAGCATCTTAGAGATCATTTGGTTGCAATAAACAGACCTCTCCCAGACTAGCCTAAGATAAAAGCAGTGAGGGATTTTTTGGAAGGAGTTGGGATCCCTTATGGAGCTCAGGTGCAGAAAGTATAGCCAGGCCTCACCACCAACCAGCATGAGGACATGTGAAACAGGAGCACAGTGATCCTCCAGCTCCCTATACCGCCCACTGCCCCCCCAACACACACACTTCTGTGGCAGACCTGCTGTTTGGCAGGCCCTCTTCTCTTTTGCTGCCCTCTGCCATGGGTCTGGAAAAGGTGAATGGTCGGTCACTTTACCAGCCACTCTTGAAGCTAAGCTGGCCACAGGCAAGGTTCTGGCCGTGAGATAAAATCAGAAATCTACTGAGGGCTTCTATGAAAGCCTTTGCTTTCCTGATAATAGGGACTGACGTGACTGGTACTGCCCCTTCTTCCTAATCTGAACCTGAGAGTTATGCTTGGAGCAGCAACAGTATCTTACTACCCTGGGAAGATACCTTAAGGTCTAAAAGACAACATGTTGAGAATAGAAAAGCCTAAGTCCTTGATAGTATCATGAGAAAAAGTAATCCATTATGCATTTAAGCCACTGCCAGTCGAGCAGTTTATGCTTGCACCTGAATGCATCTGATATGCCAGCATCTTCTGCTTGGCTATGTGTCTATGGCAGAAAGTTATTGCCTCAAGCCCAGCTTTTCATGACTTCGCATTTCATGTGTCCAACACCAACTGACTACAGTCTCTTCATTCCAAGTCCAAATTCTTGAACTGAGAATCTCACATTCCCAACTTCATTTAGGAGCTCAAACCTGGTCTGAGCATCAGTGGCAGAGGACAGGCTCCCATGGCCCACCATCCATGCAGTGGGAGCCAAGGGAGCAGACTAGGAGATGCAGGCATGACAGGGTAGGACTAGCATGTTGAATGCCATGTCTGCCCCAAGAGAATCAAGTAAGGGTAGAGTTGAGCAGTACAAGGGTGAGAGTAAAGATAATAGCAAAGGGAGGAAGTAGGTAATAGGACAATGAAGTAAATTAGGAAGCAAGCTAAAAGCACATGGTAGCAATAGAGAAAGGGGTACAGAGCAAGCAGAATTTTGTCATAGGAGGAATTAGAAAAATAGGTTGACTGGGGACAGTTGCCTTAATAGCCCTACTGAGGAGTATTCTTAAGGTCCAACTGAGTAGGAAACGTTGCTCCATAGGTAAGCCCTTCCTAGTCAATGTCTACCATGGGCATGGCGCTCATATTTGTTATCTCTGCTGAAAAGTGAACTCCCCAGCACTGGCACTTCATGAGTGGCAGGGGCCACTCATTTATCATGTTTCATTATACCCAGAAACCATTTCTTTTTTTTTTTAATTTTTTCCCGTATAAAAATTTATACATACATTGTTATGTGACCCTAATTGCTTTCCCCATACTGTGACAGCACACTCCTCCTTTCCACCCCTGATTC
>NW_004443978.1:1238721-1239963 GCF_000243295.1 Trichechus manatus latirostris | reverse complement strand
TATTATTTTGTGTTTTTTGGATTAATGCTATCCTTGTTGGGGTGAGATGATATCTCATTGTAGTTTTGATCTGCATTTCTCTAATGGCTAATGATTGTGAGGATTTCTTAATGTGCCTATTAGCCGCCTGAATATCTTCTTTGGCGAAGTGCCTGTTCACATCCTTTGCCCATTTTTTAATTGGGTTATTTGTCTTTGTTGTTGAGGTTAGGCAGTATCTTACAGATTTTAGAGATTAGACACTGATCGGATTTGTCGTAGCCAAAATTTTTTTCCAGTCTGTAGGTTGTCTTTTTACTCTTTTGGTGAAGTCTTTTTATGAGCATAAGTGTTTGATTTTTAGGAGCTCCCATTTATCTAGTCTCTCTTCTGGTGCTTGTGCATTGTTACTTATGGTTCATATTGTGTTTATGCCATGTATTAGGGCTCCTAGTGTTGTCTGTATTTTTTCTTCCATGATCTTTATCGTTTTCAATTTTAAATTCAGGTCTTTGATCCATTTTTAGTTAGTTTTTGTGCATGGTGTGAGGTATGGGTCTTGTTTCAGTTTTTCGCAGGTGGATATCCAGTTATGCCAGCACCATTTGTTAAAGAGACTGTCTTTTCTCCAATTAATGGACTTGGGCCTTTGTCAAATATCAGCTGCGCATAGGTGGATGAATTTATGTCTAGATTCTCAATTCTGTTCCACTGGTCTATGTATCTGTTGTTGTACCAGTACCAGGCTGTTTTGACTACCGTGGCAGTATAATAGGTTCTAAAATCAGGTAGCGTGAGGCCTCCCACCTTGTTGTTCTTCTTCAGTAATGCTTTACTTACTCGGGGCCTCTTCTGTTTCCATATGAAGTTGATGATTTGTTTTTCCATCTCATTAAAATTCCCGGTGGAATTTGGATCGGGATTGCATTGTATCTGTAGATTGCTTTGGGTAGAATTGACATTTTCACAATGATCCGTCTACCTGTCCATGATCAAGGTATGTTTTTCCACTTACGCAGGTCTCTTTTGGTTTCTTGTAGTAGTGTCTTGTAGTTTTCATTGTATAGATCTGTTACGTCTCTGCTTAGATTTATTCCTAAGTGTTTTATCTTCTTGGAGGCTATTGTAAATGGTATTGATTTGGTGATTTCCTCTTTGAGGTTCTTTTTGTTGGTGTAAAGGAATCCAACTGATTTTTGTATGTTTGTCTTGTATCCTGAAACTTTGCTGAAATCTTCTATTAGTTCCAGTAGTTTTCTTGTG
>NW_004443978.1:1225964-1236051 GCF_000243295.1 Trichechus manatus latirostris | reverse complement strand
TTCCCTTAACTTCTGTTTATCTGGAAATGCCCTAATTTCACCATCATATTTGAGAGACAGTTTTGCTGGATATATAATTCTTGGCTGGCAGTTGTTTTTCCTTCAAGGCTTTATATATGTCATCCCATTGCCTTCTTGCCTGCATGATTTCTACTGAGTAGTTCCAGCTTATTCTTATTGACTCTCCTTTGTAGATGACTTTTTGTTTATCCCTAGCTGCTCTTAAAATTCTCTATGTTTGGTTTTGGCAAGTTTGATTATAATATATCTTGGTGACTTTCTTTTGGGATCTACCTTATGTGGGGTTCGATGAGCATTTGGATAGATATCTTGTCATCTTTCATGATATCAGGGAAGATTTCTGCCAACAAATCTTCAACAATTCTATTTTCTGTTATCCCCCCTGTTCTGGTACTCCAATCACTCATAGGTTATTTTCCTCTTGATGGAGTCCCACATAATTCTTAGGGTTTCTTCATTTTTTTTTACCCTTTTATCTGATTTTTCCTCAAGTAAGTTGGTGTCAAGTGCTTCATCTTCAGTCTCACTAATTCTGACTTCCATTGCCTCAATTCTGCTCCTGTGACTTTCTATTGAGTTGCCTAATTCTGAAATTTTATTGTTAATCTTCTGGATTTCTGATTGCTGTCTTTCTATGGATTCTTGCAGCCTGTTAAATTTGTCATGATGCTTTTCTCT
Source organism: Trichechus manatus latirostris (assembly GCF_000243295.1). Classification (NCBI taxonomy): domain Eukaryota; kingdom Metazoa; phylum Chordata; class Mammalia; order Sirenia; family Trichechidae; genus Trichechus; species Trichechus manatus. Next base: position 1,235,352 of record NW_004443978.1, on the reverse strand, counting down.
AATCTTTTTAATTTCGTGTATTGCATGTTCTGCATTTTGCTTAATTTCCTGAAGAATTCTGTATATTAATCGTTTGTATTCTGCCTCTGGTAATTCCAAGAAATTTTCCTCCTCTGGAAAATTTCTAGATTCTTTGTTTTGGGAGCTTGCTGAAGCCATCATGGATTCCCTCTTCATGTGATTTGCTATTGACTGTTGTCTCTGAGCCATCAATAAGTTTATTTATTTTATGTTTGCTTACTGTGTCCTAGCTTCTTGTTTTGTTTTGATATGCCCAAATAGGCTGCTTATATGAGCTAGTTTGATTATCGGCACTTTTGAAGCTCTAATATCCAGTCACCAGGTGGTTAGATCTGTTACTAGGTATGTAAGCTCAGGATTCCTCCACTCCTACTGTATGTATTCAGCTCAGGTGTCCAGGTAGCCACCGAGTGTGTGGTGTAGGCTCTCACTTACAGTCCTAGACAGGCATGAGTGATTGGTGTAAGCACAGGCATCTGGCTGTAGCAGGGGAACACACTCTGAACAAGGCAGGGGGTTGACAGCCGCCCTCAAGTGTCCAGGAGGAAGGCGTGTCCCTGTTCCCTAGAGCACGTAGGTGGGTGGGTTTTGTAGCCAGACTATGAGCACCTAATGCTGTTGGCTGTAAGGACTGGGGGGCACCTCTTATTCATGGACCCCATCACAGGTGGCTAGGTGGTGTGGGTGGAGCCCCCAGTCCTCAGGGCCCTGATTTGGGTAGGTGAAGACCCTGCTTAATGGGCAGAGCAGTATCAAATATCAAGAACATGCCACTTCATAGCTGAAACAGTTGAAGTTAGACTTCCGGTATATGCCCTGTTGTACTGCAGTAATGAGGGCCTACGCTGTTGAGATGGGCCTACACAAGTCTATGCAGTGGGAAAGGCACTCAAAGTCCATGGATCCCATATGCCTGTGCCTAGGCAAAGGAGCCGTGCCTACCCTGTGTTCCTGGCTTAGGGGAGCCAGCAGTTTATTTTTTCCCATTTGTTAATTTGTTCACTCTTCAAGGCAGGGAGAATGGCTCCAGGCATGTGACGGATCCTACTTCCAGCCCAGGGAACTCGGCAATTGCTGAAGCCAGTCCAGGACCTAGTGCAGAGCAGGGAGCAGGGAGGTAAATGGGAAAGAGGTTTTTCCCTAAGGGGACTGTTTTTGATCCGCGCGGTAATCCATACGCAATTACTTATCTTTTGCCGATGAGGACTGCTTCTCACTGGTTCTGGGTGGACATGTCGACTCTCTGGTGCTGGGTCTCTCCCGGTGTGGAAAACACACCTCCCAAGCACCACCACTTGCCTGCCTCACTGCTCACGCACGAGCTGCTCAGGCCTGAACGACTCAGGCTCTCGCCGGGTCAGGTCTGGCAACTCCTTGCTGCTTCCGAACCATCTCTCCCTTCCCCTGCCACTCAGTCCAGTTCCTTAACTCTGCCTTTGATATTCAGGGCTCCCAGATTGCCATATGTAATCAAATCACTTGTTTTTTGGGGTCTTTTTTGTAAGAGGGTCCACCGGAAGCGTCTAACTACTCCACCATCTTAGCCCCGCCTCCCGAGAAACCATTTCTTGAAGGCAACTAATCATTTCCCTTTTGACAATTCCTGCCTTGCCTTTTTTCCTCTGTGAACAAAGAATATTTAAGAGTTAAATATTTCTTTGACTCTCAGTAATAAAGACCTGTGGTTTGGGTGAGGTAATTTTCTTCTTTAGGAAACTAATTGGCTTAAAACCAAAGCCAAACCCGTTGCCGTCAAGTTGATTCCAACTTGTAGCGACCCTATAGGACAGAGTAGAACTGCCCCATAGAGTTTCCAAGGAGCAGCTGGTGGATTTGAACTGCCAGCCTTTTGGTTAGCACCCAAGCTCTTAACCACTGTGCCTAAGGTGTGTTTATTCATTCAGAAGGCTAAGTGGCAGAAGTTTGGATCTGCAAGAGCAGGAAGACTAGAAAACCCAGGATTACTCAATTGGTGGCTCTTACCAAGAAAATTCCACCCTATTGCAAGAGAAATTGGCAATGTTGATTATTCCTACAGGTTTTCTAAACTCCCTAGATGCTGTTTTATTAATAATGATAGATGAATAACCAAAGCAATCTTGAAAAGAAACAACAAAGTAGGAGGATTCATACTTCCTAATTTCAATGTACTATCAACTATAATAATCAAATCACTGTGACATATAAGGATAGACATATAGACCAACAGACTGGAATTGAGAGTCCAGAAATAAACTCAAACATCAGTGATCAATTTATTTTTGACAAGGGAGCTAAGTCCATTCAGGAGCCCTGGTGGTGAGAATAGTCTCTTCAATAAATGGTGCTGAGGCAATAGGATCTCCACATGCAAAAGAGTGAAGTGGGACCCATACTTCACACCATATACAAAAATTAATTTAAAATGGGTCAATCACCTAAATATATGGATTAAAACCATAAAAAACTATAGAGAAAATCATAGTAGTAAAGCTCTGAGATCTAGTTTCCTACAATGGATTCTTAGATATGACACCAAAAACACAAGCAACAAAACACAAAATAGATAAATTGGACTTAATCAAAATTTAAAATGTTTTTGCGTCAAAGGAATTTATTAAGAAAGTGAAGAGACAATCAAGAGAATGGGAGAAAATATTTGGTAACTAAATACCTGACCCACCGAAAAAAACAAACCTACTGCCATCAAGTCCATTCCAACTCATAGTAACCCTATAGGACAGAGTAGAAACCATATGGTTTCCAAGGCTGTAAATCTTTACCGGAGCAGACTGCTACATCTTTTTCCTGCAAATATCTGACAAGGGTTAAATATGTAGAATATATAAAGAATTCCTACAACTCACCAACGAAAAGACAACCTAATTTAAAAATGGGCAAAAGATTTGAATAGATATCTATCCAAAGAAGATATACAAATGGCTAATAAGTACATGAAAAGATGCTCAGTGTCATTAGTCATTGTTGATATTTTTTGTTGTTGTTAGCTGCCCTCAAGTCAGCCCCCAACTCATAGTGACCCCATGCACAATGGAACAAAATGCTGCCAGTCCTGCACCATCCCCATGATCAGTTGCAGATTGGACTGTTGTGATACTGTCTTAGTCATCCAGTGCTGCTGTAACAGAAATACCACAAAGAGAATTTATTTCTTCACAAAAAGTAGGCTCAAAGTCCAAACTCTGGGTGTCAGTTCCAGGGGAAGTCTTTCTCTCTCTATTAGCCTTCTCATCAGTCTCCTGCCGGACTAGGAGTTTCTCCACGCAGGGACCCCAGGTCCAAAGGACGCTCTCTGCTGGGGCACTGCTTTCTTGGCGGTATGAGGTCCCCCATTCTCTGCTCGCTTCCCTTTCCTTTTATCTCTTGTAAGATATAAAAGGCGGTGCAGGCCACACCCCAGGGAAACTCCCTTTACATTGGATCAGGGATGTGACCTTAGTAAGGGTGTTACAATCCTACCCTAATCCTCTTTAACATGAAATTGCAATCACAAAATGGAGGGCAACCACACAATACTGGGAATCATAGCCCAGTCAAACTGATACACACATTTTTGGGGGGACATAATTCAATCCATGACAGATACATAGGGTTTTTATTGGCTGATCTTCAGAAGTAGATTGTCAGGCCTTTCTTCCTAGTCCATCTTAGCCTGGAAGCACCACTGAAATCTGTTCAGCATCATAGCAATATGAAAAACTCCAATGACCAATGGTGATGGGTACGTATGCGGTGCATTGGCTGAGAATTAAACATGGGTCTCTCAGTCGTTAGAGAAATGCAAATCAAAACCACTGTAAGATACTACTTCTTATCCACTAGGATGCATATTATCACAAAAAATGGAAAATAGCATGTCTTAGAGAGGATATGGAGAAATTGGAACCTCATCCACTGGTGGTGGGAATGTAAAATCACACAGCCACTGTGGAAAACAGTTTGGCTCTTTCTCAAAAAGTTAAGTATAGAACTACCACAGGACCCAGCAGTTCCACTCCTAAGTACATACCCAAAAGACTTGAAAGCAGGAATACAAACAGATATTTGTACACCAGTGTTCATTGCAGCATTATTCCCAATAGCCAAAAGTTGGAAACAACTTGAGTGTTCATCAACAGATGAATGCACAAACAAAATGTGGTATATGCATACACTAGAAAATTACTCATAAGAAGGAATGAAGTTCCGATACATACTACTACATGGATGAACTTTACAAACATTATACTAAGTGAAATAAGTCAGGCACATAAGAAAAAATATTGTATGATCTCACATGAAATTTCTAGAATAGACAAATGCATAGAGACAAATGACTAAGGAGCGTGGGAGAGGGAAGTGGGGAATTATTACTTGAGGGATATGGAGTTTCTGTTTCAAGAGATGAAAATAATTTGGAAAAGGATAGTGGTGAGCTTGTTCAACTTGTCGTTGTTGTTAGGTACCATTGAGTAGGTTCTGACTCCTAGCAAGCCCATGTACAACAGAGGAAAACGGCCTGGTCCTGCACCATCCTCACAATTGTGGTTATGCTTGAGCCCATCGTCACAGCCACTGTGCAAATCCATCTCCTTGAGGGTCTTCCTCTTGTTTGCTGACACTCTACCAAGAAAGATGTTCTTCTCAAGGTACTGGTCCTTCCTCATGTTCAAAGTATATGAGACAAAGTCTCACCATCCTCGCTTCTAAGGATCATTCTGGCTATACTTCCTCCAAGACATATTTGTTCCTTCTTCTGGCAGTCCATGGTACATTCAATGTTCTTGACCAATACAGAAATTCAAAGGCATCAATTCTTCTTTGGACTTCCTTATTCTTTGTCCAGCTTTCACATGCACATGAGGTGAATGAAAATACTATGGCTTGGGTCAGGTGCACCTTAGTCCTCAAAGTGACAGCTTTGCTTTTTAACACTTTAATGAGGTCATTTGCAGCAGACTTGCCCAGTGCAATCCTTCCTTTGATTACTTAACTGCTTCTTTTATGAGTGTTGATTGTGGATCCAAGTAAAATGAAATCCTTGACAACTTCAATGTTTCTCCATTTATCATGTGCGTTTTACACTTTAAAGTGGTCATTTGCAGCAGACTTGCCCAATGCAATGCTTCCTTTGATTACTTAACTGTTTCTTTTATGGATGTTGATTGTGGATCCAAGTAAAATGAAATCCTTGACAACTTCAATCTTTTCTCCATTTATCATGTGATTTTAACACTTTAAAGAGGCCATTTGCAGCAGACTTGCCCAATGCAATCCTTCCTTTGATTACTTGATTACTTCTTTTATGGGTGTTGATTGTGGATCCAAGTAAAATGAAATTCTCCACAACTTCAATCTTTTCTCCATTTATCATGATGTTGCTTATTGGTCCAGTTGTGAGGATTTTTGTTTTCTTTATGTTGAGGTGCAATCCATACTGAAGGCTGTAGGCTTTGATCTCCATCAGTAAGTGCTTGAAGTCTTCATCCTACAGCCCACACCCCCTCCTCTGAAATGGAGCATCTCCCACCTGGGCCATCAACTCAGGAGAGCCTGGTGGCTCCTGTCCCTTCCTCTGCATCCCCTGAGAGTCATGGGGCAGTGTGGACCCCTTCTCCCACACATTCAATTGTACACTTTAAAATAGATATAGTAGTAAAAGGGGGGAGGGGAATAGTAAGAGCACCATCATTCAATTTTTATGAGGATTAAGTTAGTTAAATTCAAGGAGATAACCTTTGCAGAGTGCTTAGACCAGGGCCTGGCACAGGGTAGGTGCTACAGAAGTGTTGCAGAGAAAAAGAGATGGAGCACAAACCCTTGGAAGGAAGGGAGATGAAGAGACCAGACCACAGAGGAAAAGCTTCCACCTTTTCCGAAGAGGTGGTCAGCAGGGCCTGAGAACATAGTCCTACAGCTCTCTTCACCAACCATAAGCAAGTCTTCTGTGAGACACAAAGAACTCCCAGTGGCCCCCAGAACACGGTGCCCTCCTTGGGGAGCCAGCTCAGCAGACTCTCTGGGATCTCTTTAGAGCAGGGATCGGCACTGGGGTGGACATGGGCCACCTGCCAGACACCCAGCCCTCCCCAACCAGAAAAAGCAGGAGAGATGCTACTGTTCTCCACACTGTCCAGGACACTATGATCTACCTGTGGACAGAAAGCCTTAAAGGTACACCATGAAACCCGATCCCCCGACTCCAGGCTTTTGGATGGACAGCCCCATGGGTACTCTCAGTGAAAGGCTTCCAGCTGTTGTCTGTGCGCCCTTCCCATGCATCTTGAGCCTCATCTCACCCTTCACACTTCTTGCCTCCTACACTGTGGCCTCGCCCACCCGACTCTGCCCAGGTCCCTCACACGTGCTGTGCTCCTCCCACCCTTCAGCCTGTCCTATGCAGTCCTGTACCTGGCACTCTTCCCTCCATTCTTTGCCATTTAAACCCAGGGCACTCAGACCTCAGCTCACAGAACACGTGCTCATCTAGCCATGTGCCTGTCCCTGGTACCATCTGTCATTTGTCTGTGTGACTTTTATTAATGTCTTCTGTGCTCTGAGTTCCCAATGGCCAAGCCCCAGGAAGAAGGACTAGGGGACTCCCAGCCTCTCCCTCCCCTCCCGTGTGCTCACCATCGATTCCCCCAGCCAAGGACTCTGCACTGAAACCAGCAAAGACAACGGTGTGGACGGCATCAATCCTGGCACAGGCAAGCGTCGGGGACACAAGCATGTAGATGGCCACACGGTTCCCTCGACGAACTTCATGTCTCTTCAGCGTGTTGGCCAGGCGGCAAGTGTCCCCAGCAGTTCCCTGTGGCAGACGAGAAAGACGGCCATCAGAGATGGGGGAGGGACAAGGAACAGAATTTGGTGTGGAATAATTCTGCAAACTGTAAATACTGTACACCAGGCCCAGTGCCTGGCGCACAGCAGGCACTCAAATGCTTGTTTCATAGAAAATTCTTCACCAGAAAGAAATAATTTTAACATTTTAGCCTGGTAGTGACACAGGTATAATGGATTACATCTCAACATAAAACAAAAATCACAACTAGACTTCACACTTGGACCAATAAGCAACATCATGATAAATGGAGACAAGACTGAAGTTGTCAAGGATTTCATTTTACTTGGATCCACAATCAACACCCAAGGAAGCAGCAGTCAAGTAATCAACAACATATTGCATTGGGCAAATCTGCTGCAAAAGATCTCTTTAAAGTGTTAAAAAGCAAAGATGTCACTTTAAGGACTAAGGTGGCCTGACCTCTGAGTGAGTCTGATTGCAAAACCTCGCCCAAGATTGCATGTGCTGATCCTCACAATCCAATACAACACTTCATGGTACTTGGACAAGGCTGCTTTGAAACCTGCACCACCTTTTCTTTTTACTTCTTCCTTTTTTTTTTCTTTTATTGTACTTTAGATGATGGTTTACAGAGCAAATTAATTTCTTATTAAACAATACATATATTGTTTTGTGACTCCACACCCAACAAACTGACTTTGCCCCAAGTACCCACATATTAACCGGTCCATTAATGATCCTCCCCTTGGCTGCCTCGATATTCTGATAAAGAAGTTTGCTCCCTAAAGGAATTAGTTTGGGGTGAGGAGAAGAGCAAGGTGCAAGGGTGAGGCACCCGGAGACTGAAGGCCCTGCCTTTTAGCTTAGGTGCACATTCTCCCAGCAGAGGTCACACCATGTGACTTTACACCCCTGCACTGAACACAATCCCTGAAAACACCAGCTGCCTGCCCAGCACCAGTGGCCACAGACAACTCTGGCCACGGAATCTGAGATTCTCTGCTGACCTTCCTTCAATGGCCACCACACAGCTAAAACAGGCCCTCCCAGGACACAGGCCCATGCTGGGCTCCCGTCTCGTATCCCACTCAGTACTGACAGCAGCCCAGGGAGAAGCCATGACCCCATTTTGCAGATGTGGAGACTGAGGGTCAGTGGGTGAAGTCACACATGGCCAGGGGGCAAAGCAGCCCCTCTCTCAACCATGGCCACCTCGCCCTTCAGTACACCCACTGCCACTGCCCCTCTGCCTCCATCACTGATGCCTCTCCCCGTTCCGCTGCCTCTCCAAACCCAACACGGGATTTCCCCCAAAACCTTCTCCAATCAGTATCCATGTGAGACTTCATGCTCCCGACCACTTGAACCCGCAGGGACCGACCACTTCTGTGGCCTTAATAAATGGCCACGTTGGAAGATACCCAGGCCAGGAAAGAAACAGAGGAAGGCCTCATTCTGCTGCTTGTGCCCCATGAGGTTGGTTTCACAGGACCTGAGAAAACATAGGCTGCAAATTCCTGCCCGTGCACAGGGCAAAGGCCACAGGCACCTGCTGTGCGGCTGAGCCCCAGGCCAGGGCGAGGCTGGGATGTGCTGACTTGCCCTCTCTGTGCCTGAGGCCATGCTGGCTAAGCGTCAGGGAGTTTCTCTCTCCAAATCACCTTAGGCTTGGGGGGCCAGCCCCATGCTTCCCCTCCCCATGGCTGGCATGGTGCCCAGGAGTGGCATTCCCATCATCGTCCTAGCATCTGAGAACCACAGGGACCCAGGCTATGAGTCTGGAGCTTGGCCTTCTAGCTGGTGAGCTCTGTGACCTGAGGCCCCTTGAGTGCCCTCTGCATGAGATGGACAGGAAAGCAGCTGCTTTCAGTGGTCTACACAGTGGCAGTCTGTGTCCCACAGGACAACCAGCACCAATGTCTAGGTACCTTTCCTCTGAAAGAGGAAGAAAAGAACAAACGTCAAAAACCTAAAATGCCACTCCTCCCTCACTAGGATGGCTATTAGCAAAAAAGAAAACAACGAGTGTTGGCAAGGATGTGGAGAAATTGGAACCCTCATACACTGCTGGTGGGAATGTAAAATGGTGCAGTCACTGTGGAAGACAGTGTGGCACTGCCTCCAAAAGTTAAGCATGAAATTACCACGTGACCCAGCCTAGGCATATACCCGAGAGACTTGAGAGTAGGGACTCAAACAGGTACTTGTTCATCAATGTTCATTGTAGCGTTAATCACAATAGCCAAAAGGTAGAAACAACCATGTCCATCAACAGAAGAATGGATAAACAAATGTGGCATATCCATACAATGGAATATTATTCGGCCATAAAGAGAAATGAAGTTCTCATACATGCTCTGAGACAGATTAACCCTGAAAACACTATGCTGAGTGAAATAAGCCAGACACAAAGGACAAATACTGTATGATGATACCGCTTGTATGAAGTATCTAGAATAGGCAATGGTCTAGAGACCAAAGTACACTGTGGCCAACAGGGGCTGGGGGAGAAGGGAATGGGGAGTGCTGCATAACTTATGGGCACTGAGTTTCTCTTTGGGGTGATGAAAAGGTTTT
>NW_004443978.1:1203075-1225864 GCF_000243295.1 Trichechus manatus latirostris | reverse complement strand
AACTGCTGACCTTTTGGTTCGCAGCCGAGCTCTTAACCACTGCACCACATGGTGAATGTGACTTTGTCACTGAATTGTACACGTAAAAATGGCTGAAACAGCCAATGTTTTGTTACATATATTTTACCACAAAAATATCTTTTAAAAAGAAAGAAAAACCTGAAATGACCAGAAAAATAATTGACCCAAATCCCTTAAAAATTGGCTGCAATTAGACCACCCGTGCATACAATTTGTTTCCTTGTTGACATTCAAACAGCAAATAGGAATAACCACCTGTTACTAAGCCTGGCTGTGGCCTGCAAAACTACTTCAGGATGAGTCTGTTTATTTTTAGAGAGAGAGAAAAGTGACATAATAATTCGCCTGTACTCATAAATTATCCCTTGCCTGGGGCTGCTTTGGTGAACTGGAGCTAAAGTCGTTCTTAGCTTTAACATGCTGGCTGTAGTCCTGAAAATTCCTGCATGGTTTACATTTAACCCAGGGACAGATTAACCAGTAAGCAAGGTACACACAAGCTTACAGTAAGCAAGGCATGCATGGGCTTAATTGTGTTTACGTATCTTCAGTAGACAATTTCACGTGGGTTTCACATCTTTGATATAGTGAACAACAGGTGAAATTGTGCACTACAGATTAGTAAGTAAGCACAAGTAAGCCCGTGCGCACCTTGTTTATCGGGTCATCTGTCCCTAATTTAACTACATTTCTCCGCAGGCCCAACAGAGCCGTGCTCACTGGCTGGTCTGATGCTGCTTCACACTAGCTTGGTGTTCAAACAGGGCACCTTCAACCCAGGGGGGCATCCACATTGCCCACCACCCCCAGGGCCCAGGCACAGGGAGGGAGATGTGATGAAAGTGAATTCATCCTCAGGAGAGCCCCTTAACCGAGCCAGCCAGCTGGTCTTATCTCCCCGCCATCCAGTTAGTCAGAGCCTCCACCTGCCCCCATTCAGTCTCATTTTGAAGCAGAAGGGTTCTCCAGGCTGCTGCCTCCAATTCCTCTCCACAGGGACTTTGCTCACAAATAAGCCCAGTCAGTTTGTGTACTGAAGCAGTGCTCCCCAAACCCCAGTGTGCATGGGAAGGGTGCGTAGTGCCCCAGTTGGTCTGAGGGGGTTTGAGACCAGGAGAGGGAAGGCTCACCCGCCTCCCACCAGGAAGTGGAGATGAGAAATGTACACAGTCCCTGAGCCTATCTGTGCAGCGGAGTGCTGTGGGAGGGGTGGGGATGATAGCACAGTGCACAATGGAGCTGGGGCAGATTAACCAGCAGCTCTGGATTCATCTGTGATAAAAACTGAGTTCAAAAAACAAACAGGAAGCTAGGAGTGCCCAGCCATGGCCCCGGTCACCCAAAGCCAGGGAGTATGTGTGTGTGTGTGCTTGCATGCATGTGTGTGAGTGCTTGTGTGCCTGTGTGTGTGTGTGCACGTGTGTGTACATATGTGCTTGTGTGCATCCATGTGAGTGTATGTGTGCATGTGTGTGTGCTTGTGTGCATGTGTGTGTGCTTGTGTACATGCATGTGTTTGTCTTGTGTGCATGAGTGTGCTTGTGTACATGTGTATATTCACAGGTGCGTGTGTGTGCTTGTGTGCATGCTTTTGTGCATGTGTGTGTGCTTGTGTGTATGTATGCATGTGTGTGCTTGTGTGCATGAGTGCTGTGTACATGTGTATATTCACGGGTGTGTGTGTGCTTGTGTGCATGTGTGTGCATGTGTGGGTTTGTGTGCATGTGTGTTTGCTTGAGTCATGTGTGCATGTGAGTGCATGTGTGTGTGATATTTGTGAGTGCTCACGCTGAGGCCACCCTCTGATATAAATCCCACATGAAGCACGAATTCTCACCAAGGGTCTCTCATGTTATTCCCAGCATAATACGCTATGACACACGAGTGTCAAGGCTAACGTCAAGCAGGCTACAGGGCTTTCTTTTTGTTTCAGCAGAAAAAGGCTTATAAACCCTCCTCCACTGCTGGTGGGATTATAAAATGGTAGAGTTGCTGTGGAAAACAGTTTGGCAGTTGTTCAAAAAGTTGAAGTAGAACTACCGTATGATCCAGCAATCCCAATCCTAGGTACGTATATACCCAGAAGAAGGGAAGGCAAGAACACAGACAGAAACCTCTACAACAATGTTCACTGTGGCACTTTTCACAATCGCCAGAAGGTGGAAACAACCAAGATGTCCATCAACAGATGAATGGATAAACAAGGTGGTACACACATACAGTGGACTATTACGCAGCCATAAAGAGAAAAGAATGAACCTTGAAATCGTCATGCTAAGTGAACGAAGTCAGACAGGAAAGGACAAGTCTTGTATGACCCCACTTACATGAAGTATCTACAGTAGGCAAATGGACTGGAGTAGCAAACAAAGGTTATACTGGTGACCAGGGCCCGGAGAGGGAGAGAAGGACAATGGAGACTTATTGCTTAAACCAAAAGTTTTGTAAGTTTAAAAACACTGGAGTTTCCCATCCACTCCCTGGAAGCCTCTCCCCTTTTACCAAATGTTTGTTTTTTTCTGGATGGAGTGGTCTTTAAGAAGGACAAGGCACACAGGAGCATTTAAAACCCCAGATTCAACCAATCTACCGGGCACCGAGGTCTGATCAAGGCACCAGGCTGAATGCCAAGGGAAGCACAAGGACAAATATTAGAGACAGATGCTGACAGAAGAACATGCAGCAATAACCAAAAAGACAGAGTAGGCTGGGGCAAGCACCATAACATTTGCCCATACTGGACAAGAGAGCTGCATGTACCTACAGAAGGCAAACCCTTGGAAGTTAACAGCAATCCCAGACTAGGAAAGTAACAATGGCAACAGCCTTCACATAGATAGTAATCCCTGTGGGCCGGGCCCTGCACTGACCCAGGAGGAGGGACAATCATTGTCTCTGTGGAATGGATGGGAAACGGAGGCACAGAGAGTTTAGGTAGCACACTCAAGGTCACACAGCCAGTCAGGGGAAGAGCTGAGATTCAAACACAGGCTGACTAGCTGGATGCTCCTATGCTTCAGTGTAAATCCACAACAGTCCAAATACCTGCTCCACAGACTAGCGAAGAGAGGACAAGCCACTGTGCCTGGGATGGCAGGGAAGGGGGGGAGAGGTGAGTTGGGCTTGGTCTTACAGAGCACGTGAGATTAGAAAAGTGGAGAAGGGAGGGGCCAATTCAGGCAAGTGGAAAGGAAAACGTGAACGGTGGGGGAGGTGGAGAAAACACAAGGTTGTTGGGAGAAAATTAGTAAACCGGCTTGGCAAATCGTAGCACAGGGGTCACCAATTGTGGTACACAGGCTACAGATGTGTTTCGTTTCTCTGACCGATGTGTGTGTGTGTGCCTGTGTCTGTGTGTATGTGTCTCAGTCCGGGCCAATGTTTAAAATTCGAGAGTTGTCACACTAAAACCATGGGTTTCTGGCTTCTCCCAAGCAGTCCGCAGGCCAGACCCACCCTCAAGGGAGCTAAGGCAAAGGTCACCTCCCAGAAGGGCTCGTCCTCTCACCCAGCTGCCTGATTGCTTTTATTGCCTACCTTGGAGGGACTGGATTGTAGCACCAGATCCAATGGAAAGGAGGTGGTAAGACTGGGCAGGTCACACAATGCTCTGACAGCTCAGCTAAGGACAGACACCCAGGAAGACAAGAGAGGTCAGACCTGGTCAGTGCGATGCGTGAGGGGGTCTCGCATGGAAAGGAGAGATCAGACCTGGTCAGTGCAATGCATGAGCGGGTCTCGCATGGAAGGGAGAGGTCAGACTTGGCGATTCATGAGGGCACCTCACAGGCAGACGGGGAAGGGCGTCTCACAGGCAAGGGAGAGCTGCTAACAGTGGACACAGGCTTCTTTAGCACCTGGCTGCTCCAGGCATCACCTGGGAGTAGTAGCAAATGCAAATTATCAGCCCCACCCAGACCTGCTGAATTAGAACTTAGAGAGGGAGAAGAGCAGGAGATGTGTGTGTCCATATCTGAGAAGGGCTGCCTTAACACGCTTGCTCTCACTCTGAGTCTTGCCCTCAGTCACCGTGGAAAGTAGTCTGCCCAGGTGTAGGTAGGAAACAGCCTCCAGCTGTCCAAGACCTGGGAGGCCCAGGCCCTCCCACCACACCTGGGCAACGAGTTCTCCCCACCTGAGCCTGATGGCTGTGACTTCAGCTGAGAGACCCTCGCAGGGTATCCTGGACCCTTTTCACACCAAGCAGGAGGCACAACTGAGGAAGAGCGACAGGCATCCAGAGTCGGCCGGGTGCCCCGAGGGCAGCTGTATGCTCACCTCTTCTGGCTGGGCTGACGTTGGATCCAGGCAGGTCAGAGCTGAGCTGTTAGACCTGTGTCCCTGGTGCCTGGACAACACCTTCCCTGCACACAGGATGTGCTCGTTGTGGCCCTGTGTGATCTACCCTCCCCGTGTGACATGCTCCAGCCACCCTGCCTGGCTCCTGCCTGCCTGCCTCAGGGCTTCTCCCTCAAAGTGGGATACTGCTTCCCTCGTCTCATGCTGTCCCCCACACACACACACCTGTCCCCACCCATCCTGCGGGCCTCAGCCTCCATGCCATGTCCTCAAAGAAGCCACCCCCCTTCCACCCTCTCTCACTGCACAGCTCACTTTCCTTGGACTCCGCATCTTCCCTCTGAGACATCAGGAGCTTTGTTTGCTGCTTGCTGCACCATCTGCAAGCCCCCTGAGGGCAGGCCCAGATGTCCTGCTGGTCTCTGTACAGCTGCTGCAGAGCCAAGCACAGACCAGCAGTGGAAGCACCCACTCTGAGGTGATGCTGGGGTCTAAACAGCACATGCCTTGCTCCACAGGCCCAGGGAGCGGACCTCTTCTTGTCTCCATGACTCATCCCTCTAGCATGTCTCTTTTTGGCCTAAATCAGCACTTATCAACCTCAAGTGGCATCAGAACCCCCTAGATGGCTGTGAACAGACAGAAGGCTGCCCCATCCCAGTCTTAGAGACACCAGTTGTGGGAGGGCCCAAGAATTTGCATTTCTACATGGTGCTGATGCTGCTGGCCAGGAACTCCAATCTTACACAGACAGACGGACGTGTACAGACATCTGCACATCTACAGTGAATGGGGTATTTGTCTCCTATGTAAGACATCACTGCATTGCATTAAAACCCATGGTCTAGAGTCAGCCCCTGTTCAACCACTCAGTGGCTATAAAGAACGGGCTTGTGGTTTAACCTAAGTCTCAGTTTCCAAATCTGTAGGGTGGGTGTCAGGATGCCTGTAAGAATTGGGCTGTCACTGAGTGTTTATTGACATGGGGTCAGATGGCTTTGCAGTACTTCCCAAGGGAAACAAATGGAATAATCCCCGTTTGTTCACAGTTTCCCCGGAGGAGACTCAGACACTCAAGAAATCACCTAGAGAAAGCACAGTGAGGGTGTCTAAGTTATCTAGTGCTGCTGTAACAGAAATACTGCAAGTGGGTGGCTTTAACAAACAAACTTATTTTCTCACAGTTTAGGAGGCTACAAGTCCAAATTCAGGTGCCAGCTCTAGGGTAAGGCTTTCTCTCTGTCAGCTCTGGAGGAAGGTCCTTAGCTCTTCAGAGTCTGTCTTGGGCAATCTTTTTTTTTTTTTATTGTACTTTCGATGAAGGTTTACAGAGCAAACAAGTTTCTCATTAAACAATTCATACACATATTGTTTTGTAACATTGGTTGCCAACCACATGACATGTCAACACTCTCCTGTTCTCGACCTTTGGTTCCCTCTTACCAGCTTTGCTGTCCCTTCCTTCCTTCTCATCCTTGCTTTCCTGATTTCCTTTTGGTAGTTCTCTTTATTAGTGTACAGGAATCCAGCTGATTTTTGTATGGTTATCTTGTTTCCTGCTGCTCTGCTGAATCTTTCTATTAGTTTTAGTAGTTTTCTTGTGGAGTCTTTTGGGTTCTCTATGTATAGTATCATATCCACAAATAGGGATAGCTTTATTTCTTCCTTACAGATCTGGATGCCCTTTATTATTTTTTTTTTCTTGCCTTATTCCCCTAGCTAGGATTCCACAGCAATGTTAAATAGGAGTGGTAATAAAGGGCATGCTTGTCTTGTTCCTGTTCCCAGGGGGAATGGTTTCAGCCTATCTCCATTAAGAATGATGTTGGCTGTTAGTTTTGTATAGATGTCCTTTATCACGTTGAGGAATTTCCCTTCTGTCTTAGGCTGGATTCTCTAAAGAAGCAAAACCAATAAAGCATATAAATATATATATAGAGAGATTTATATCAAGGAAATGGCTCACATGGTTGTAAAGGCTGGAATGTCTAAAGTCCATGGGTCAGGATAGAGGCTTCTCCTGATTCAGGTAGCTACAGGGGCTAGCAAACCCAAGATCAGCAGGTCAGAGAACAGGGCTCTTGCTCACAAGCTGTGAAGATCAAAGAATCCCAAGATCGACAGGCAAGACTGCAGGTAAGCTGCTAGCTCAAGTCCCAAGAACCGAAGGTTAGATGAACAGGAACCAGCTGCAGGATCCAGAATGAGTAACTGCCCTTGAGCCTTGCCAGAACATCTGTTTATATTCGATGTAGGCCATGTGCCCAAGGAAACTCCCTTACAGCTGATTGGCTACTCACAGCAGATCCTATCATGGGGGGTGATCACATATCAAATTTCAACAGGGAAGTGATCCAACCATTATATGACTGCCAAAACACTGAGAATCATGACAACTTGATACACAATGTTAACCATCACAACCCACCCCTTGTCAACTTGATACCTGTACACATCTCCTTAAACCACACACAATCTCTGAATAAAGACAAGTCATACTTGCACCTAAATGATACAATGAACACACATACAACAAAAAATGCACTAGCCCTGTTCACATCTTATATTTTATAAGTGAAGAAAACAGAATATTTGATGCACACATACAAACCAGAAATACTCATAATAATTACAGTCCTCGTTTCTGCAACTGGTCACGTGGCCGTAACTGGTTTTTAGAACTACCTTCTTCCACCACCCATTCCATATTCCCTTGGCCCTCAGCAAGCATCTCAGCTGCTCATGTTTTTTTTTCCTGGTGGGTGACCCAAATCTTCATTCCATTAGTAGTCGTGTCAGAATTGGGTTGCTGCAGTTTTTCATAGACTTTAATCACAGGGCACAGTAGTATTAAGAAATGCCCTAGGGCTCTCTTGCATTCCAGACATACTCTACCTCCATTATGTAATATTAATCTGATTTCCTCTTGGTAATAAGGATCAATCACACCAGCCAGTATGGTCTCTCCCTTCTTTGCCTGTTGATCCAGAGGCATAAGGAACCAAAGTGGCCAGGAGACATTCTTAGCTTCCAGTTCAATGGAATCAGTTATGTGTCTCCAGGTGGGAGCATTCCTCCATTTGGAACTATGCCCTCTAGACCTGCAGAGCATAAGGTCATGGGGATAGGAAGCAAAAATCTTGCAAGTGGGTAACTAGGGGTAATAGTGAGTGGTGCCACTCCCATTTCCACCCCTTGATACCTGGACCCATAAATCCTGGCTATGGGAGAAGCAGCACCATATATTGGACACTGGTTTAGAGCATATACAGCCTCCTGGAAAACACTGCCCCAACCTTGTAAGGTATTGCCACCTAGCTGACACTATAAATTGTGTCTTTAGAAGGCCATTCCACCGTTCTATAAAGTCAGCTCTTCAGGATTATGGGGAACATGGTAGGATCAGTGAATTCATGAGTATGGGCCCATTGCTGCCCTTCATTTGCTGTGAAGTGAGTCCCTTGATCCATAGCAATGCTGTGTGGAATAACATGATGGTGGATAAGGCATTGTGTAAGTCCATGGATGGTAGTTTTGGCAGGAGCATTGTGTGCAGGGAAGGCAAATCCATATCCAGAGTTAGTGTCTATTCCAGTAAGAACAAAACGCTGCCCTTTCCATGATGGAAGTAGTCCTAGGTAATCAACTTGCCACCAGGTTGCTGGCTGATCACCTCAAGGGATGGTGCCATATTGGGGACTCAGTGTTGGTCTCTGCTGCTGGCAGATTGGGCACTCAGCAGTAGCTGTAGCCAAGTTGGCTTTGGTGAGTCGAAGTCCATGTTGCTGAGCCCATGCATAGCCTCCATCAATTCTACCACAGCCACTTTGTTCATGAGCCCATTGAACAATGACAGGAGTAGCTAGGGAAAGAGGATGACTTGTTTCCACAGCATGCATCATCCCATACACTTGATTGTTAAAATCCTCCTCTGCTGAGGTCACCCTTTGGTGAGTATTCACATAAAACACAAATATCTTCCCTTCTTTGGCCCATTCTGAGAGGTCTATCCACATACCTCTTCCCCATAAATCCTTATTTCCAATTTTCCAATCATGTTCCTTCCAAGTCCCTGACCATCCAGCCAAACCATTGGCCACAGCCCATGAATCAGTATACAAGTGCACATCTGACCATTTCTCCTTCCAAACAAAGCGAACAACCAGGTGCACTGCTCAAAGTTCTTCCCATTGGGAGGATTTCCCTTCACCACTGTCCTTCAGGGAGGTCCCAGAAACGGGATGTAGTGCTGCCGCTGTCCACTTTTGAGTGGTGCCTGCATATCGAACAAAACCATCTGTAAACCAGGCACGGGTTTTCTCTTCTTCAGTCAACTGATCATAAGGAACTCCCCATGAGGCCACAGGTGCAGACTGAGAGATGGAAGGTAATATGACAGGAGTGGAGTCCATAGGCATTTGGGCCACTTCCTCATGCAACTTACTTGTGCCTTCAGGTCCTGCTCCGGCCCAATCTTATATATACCACTTCCATTAAATGTTAGAGTGCTGCTGTGCACATCCAACTTTATGACTCTGTGGGTCAGACAACATCCAGTTCATAATGGGCAGCTCAGGACACATGGTGACTTTGTGTCCCATGGTTAAGCGTTCAGCCTCTACTAAGAAATCATAGCAGTCTTCAAGGATGCTGAGGCTCACTTCACAAATTTGTTACCCAGTTGTGGTAAAAATTGTGTCCTCTGGGCACTCCATGTGTGGGTCTGTGGGTGTAACCTGTTAAATTCCCTCTAGCATGCAAATTTCCCTAAGCCTTTGGGTGCCTCCTTCTACAATGTATCAAGGTAGATCTGGCCCTTCAACTTTGTTTAGTGTAGGCCACCACATAATCCATGCTTCAGCAACCGAACCAAATAAACTATTAGATCCTTTCCTAATCTCTCAAGCTGAAACATTGAATGAAGAATCTGTGCTTACTGGGCCAATATCAATAAACTCAGCCTGATCCCTCTTTACGTTCCTTGCACCATTATCCTACATCTTTAAGAGCCATTCCCACACGTATTCCCCCAGTTTTCTATTTGTACATATTAGAAAAGTCAAGCAATTCTTTTGGAGTGTAGCATACCAACTACTGGGTCACACCTTGTACTTCACCTTTTGGGCCTTGCTGGGACTTAAGTCTAGTTATAGGTCTAGAAGCCAAAATGTGTGGTGGGGATGTGCTTTGAGAACATTCATCATTGTCTTCTAAGGCAACTGCCTCAGGCGATGCCCCATGCAATGACTCAGACAAAGGCTCTTTAGACACAGCTGGGTTAATCTCATCAGATGGGGGCGGAGGGGCTAATGGTTTTACTGGAGAGGTCGGCTTAGCAGAAAAAGATGGAGTAATCTCTTCGGATGAGTGTAAGAGGCCTGGTTCTGTTGGCAGGAGTGATTCAATGGAATTTAGGCTCTCAGTGTCCCCAGCTTCCTGATTATCTGCCCATGTGTCTTCATCCCAAATTTCAGGATCCCATTTCTTCCCAAACATTGACCTCACTTTAACTTCAGACACCACCAATGTTGGGAACTCAGTTGGCACTGTAATTCAGCCACTCTTATGATAACACTCTGGGTTTGTTTTTTGGCAATATTAGCTCTGTTACTACAAGAAATAAGGCTTTCATTCAAGGCACAAGTGGAAATTTTGAGATCATTTATGCGGTGCTTGAGCTTTGACTCTGAAGCACTGGGCTCATCTCTTTCTTTCACCACTTTGTCTAGCAAAATAGGACCAACCAACCAGCTTCCTTATACTTCTCATTATGAAAAAATTGTAGAACGGTATCAAACATGCAATCACCCAGAGCCTCACCTGATCTATTGGTGGTGATATTTTGCGTATTCTATTGCCACCTCATGCCATGGATTAACGGTGCCTTTTTACTACTAGAAGTAGAATCATCAACATCTTTAAGACTAACCAGGTTTGAGAACCAATTTAGAAACTCTTCCTTATAATTGTGTTTCTCTAGAACCACTCTTGCTACCAAATGTCTCAGGCTGGGTTCCCTAGAGAAGGAAAACCAGTAAAGTAAAGTAAAAATATCTATATAGACAGATTTATATCAAGGAAATGGCTCATGCTGTTGCAGAAACCGGAATGTCCCAAGTCCGTGGGTCAGGCTGGAGGTTTCTCCTGATTCATGCAGCTGCAGTTGCTGGCAAACTCAAGATCTGCAGGTCAGGCAAAGGGCTTTTAATCACAGGCTGTGAAGACCGATCCCAAGATTGGCAGGCAAGATTGCGGGTAAGCTGCTAGCTCAATTCCCAAAAACTGGAGACCAGACGAACAGGAGCCAGTTGCAGGATCCAGACCAAGTAAAAGCCCTCAAACATTGCCAGAAAGTCCACTTACATTTGATGCAGGCCACACCTCCAAGGAAACTCCCTTTCAACTGATTGGCTACTCACAGCAGATCCCATCATGGGGGTGATCATGTTATATCAAATCTCATCATGGAAGTGATCACGTCATCATACGACTGGCAAACTACAACTGCCAAACCACTGAGAACCATGGCTCAGCCAAGCTGACACACAACCTTAATGATCACAGCATCCTTGTCTTGTTCCCTTTCTCAGGGGGAATGTTTTCAGCCTTTCTGTTGAGAATAATATTGGCTGTTAGTTTTGTATAGATGCCCTTTATTATGCTGAGGAATTTCTCTTCTATTCTTATCTTATTAAGAGTTTTTATCAAGAATGAGTGTTGGACTTTATCAAATGCCTTTCCTGTCTCCATTGAGATAATCATGTTTTTTTTTTTTTTTTAATGTGATGGATTACATCGATTGATTTTCTAATGTTGAACCATCCTTGCATACCTATTATGAATTGCACTCGGTTGTGGTGTATTTTTTTTTAATATGGTGCTAATTGTATTGGCTAGTATTTTGTTGGGAATTTTTTTATCTATTTTCATCAGAGATACTGGTCTGTAATGTTCTTGTTTTTAGTGGTGTCTTTACCCGATTTTGGTATCAGGATTATGGTGATGAATGAATTCAGAAGTTTCTATTCCTTTTCCATTTTTGAAATAGTTTGAGTAGTAAAGGTACGAGCTCTTCTCTGAATGTTTGGTAGAATTCTGCAGTGAAGCTGTCTGTGCCAGGCCTTTTTTTTGTTGGGAATTTTTTAAAATTACTTTTTCAATCTCTTCTTTTGTTATGGGTCTGTTCAGACTTTCGACCTCAATTTGTGTTAGTTTAGGTAGGTAGTGTGTTTCTAGAAATTTATCCATTTCCTCTAGGTTTTCAAAGTTTTTGGAGTACAGTTTTTCATAGTACTCTGTTTTGATCCTTTTTATTTCAGTTGGGTCTGTTGTAATGTCCCCAATTTCATTTCTTATTTAGGTTATTTGCTTCCTCTCCTGTTTTTCTCTTGTCAGATGGCCAATGGTTTGTCCATTTTGTTGATCCTTTCAAAGAACCAGCTTTTGGTTTTGTTGATTCTTTCTATTATTTTTCTATTTTCTATTTCGTTTATTTCTGCTCTGATCTTTGTTATTTCCTTTCTTCTGGTGGCTGTCGGTTTCTTTTGCTGTTCTCTTTCTATTTGTTCAATTTTTAGGGATAAGTTTTGATTTCGTCCCTTTCTTCTTTTTTGATGTCTGCATCTATGCTATAAATTGACCTCTGAGCACTGCCTTTGCTATGCCCCAAAGGTTTTGGTATTACGTGTTTTCATTCTTATTTGATTCCAGAAATTTTTTTATTCCATCTTTGATTTCTTCTATCACCCAGTGGTTTTTGTTTATGCAAAGTGTGTTAGTCATCTAGTGCTGCTATAACAGAAATATCACAAGTGGATGGCTTTAACAAAGACAAAATTTTTTCTCTCACAGTCCAGTAGGCTAGAAGTCTGAATTCAGAGCACCAGCTCCAGGGGAAGGCTTTCTCTGTCTGTCAGCTCTGGAAGAAAGTCCTTCTCATCAATATTCTCTGGTAGAGGAGGTTCTCAGCACAGGGACCCCGGATCCAAAGGACACGCCATGCTCCTGGTTCTTGCTTTTGGTGGTATAAGGTCTCCTTTTCTCTCCACTCACTTCTTTTATATCTCAAAAGAGATTGGCTTAAAACACAATCTACTCTTGTAAATTGAGTCCTGCCTCATTAACATAACTGCTACTAATCCCATCTCATTAACACCATAGAGATAGGATTTACAACACATAGGAAAATCAAATCAGATGACAAAACGATGGACAATCATACCATACTGGGAATCATGGCCTAGCCAAATTGATACACATATTTTTGGAGTACACAATTCAGTCCATAACTCAAGGTGTTATGCAGTTTCCATGTATTTGATTTTTTTCTTTGCTCTTCCTGTTATTAATTTCTACTTTTATAGCATTGTGATCAAAGAAGATGCTTTGTATTATCTCAGAGTTTTAGATTTTGTTAATGGTTGCTTTGTGGCCTAATATGTGGTCTATTCTGGAGAATGTTCCATCTGGGTTGGAAAAGAAATGTATACTTTGCTGCTGTTGGGTGGAGTGTTCTATATATTCTATGAGGACAAGTTGGTTGATTGTGGCCTTTAGATCTTCTGTGTCTTTGTTGAGTTTTTTTCTAGATGTTCTGTCCTTTACCAAAAGTGGTGTATTGAAGTCTCTTACTATTATTGTGAAACTGTCCATTTCTCTTTCCGGTGCTGTTAGAGTTTTGCTGTATGTATTTTGGAGCCCTGTGGTTGGGTGCATATTTATTATGGTTATGTCTTCATGGTAGATTTTCCCTTTAATCATTATATAATGTCTTTTCTTGTCTTTTATGGTGGATTTTGCCTTAAACTCTGTTTTATCTGAGATTAGTATTGCCACTTCTGCTCTTTTTTGGTTGCTGTTTGCTTGATATAATTTTTCCCATCCTTTGATTTTTAATATATTTATGTCTTTGTTTCTAAGGTGTGTCTCTTGTAGACAGGATATTTATGGGTATTTTTTTTTATCCATTCTGTCACTCTCTGTCTCTTTACAGGTGCATTTAAGCCACTTACATTCAGTGTGATTTATTGCTCTCATTTTGTAGATTTTTTTGTGCTGCTGAGGTTTTCTTTGTTCCTCTTACTCTCCTGTGCTGATTCCATTGTTTATGAAACTTCTTTTCATTTCTTTCATTATTGTAGATATTGTGTTTACTGAGACTTTATGTTTTTCTTCTTTATTTTGATGAGTAGGTTTGTTAACTTTCTTTGTGGTTACCTTGAAATTTACTCTTATCTTCCTAAGTTTGAACCAGTCTTTTATTAATATCACCTTGACTTCCTCTCCTTTTGAAAATTCTATGCCTACACCTTGTATTCCCCCTCTTATTGTTCTGACATTGTCATCATTTACAATTGACATCTTTAGTTCCCTGTTTTGAATCTTTTAGTTTTGTTATATCCTTGAGAATTCATTATGTAAGTTGGTATTTGGCTGATACTGACCTGTGTTCTAGATTCAGGTTGTTGTTTGATGTTGTTGGTTCTTTAACCGAAGGCTCCCTTTAATAATTCTTGTAAGTTTGGTTTGATTTTTACAAATTCCCTTAATTTCTGTTTATCTGGAAATGGGCTAATTTCACCATCATATTTCAGAGTTTTGTAGGATATATTATTCTTGGTAGGCAATTTTTTTCTTTCAAAGTTTTATATACATCAGCCCAGTGTCTTCTTGCCTGCATGGTTTCTGCCAAGTATTCAGAGTTTAGTCTTATCGTTTACCCTTTGTATATGACTTTTCATTTTTCTCGAGCTGCTCTCAGGATTTTTCTTTGTCTTTGGTTTTGGCAAGTGTGATTATGATATGTCTTGGTGATTTTCTTTTAGGGTCTATCTATGTGGGGTTCATTGACCTGCTTGTATGGTCAGCTTTTCATCTTTCATGATATTAGGGATGTTTTCTGTCAGCAAATCTTCAATGATTATCTCTATGTTTTCCATTTTCTCCCCTGTTCTGGAATATGTGTAGATTTTTGCTTTTGATTGTATCCCACAGAGTTCTTAGGTTTTCTTCATTTTTCTTCATTCTTTCCTCTGATTTTTGCTCAAAGTGGCATCTATGGATTTGTCTTCAATTTCACTGACTCTGTCTTCCATTGTTTCAAATTTGCTCCTTTTATGAAATTTTGCTGTTTATCTTTTGGATTTGTAATTGCTTTTTTTGTATGATTTCTAATTGTTTATTTATGTTGACATTTTGTTCTTGTATCATTTTCCTGAATTCTTCTATTGCTTTGTCTGTGTTTTGCTTGATTTTGTCTGTGTTTTCCTTGATCTTTTTCCTAATCTCTTGGAAAGCCTTGAATATTAGACTTTTGAATTCCCTATCAGGTAGTTCCAGTGCCTTTCTTCTGCTGGAAGGTCAACTGATGCTTTATTCTGGTCACTTACTGGAGCTATATTATCCTCTTTTTTAATATGTTTTGATATTGTCTACTGTCTCCAAGACATTCAGATATCATTTTCTTTATTTATTGACTATAGGTTTGTTTGTTTCGTTCTGCTTTTTTGTTTCATTTGGTTATGTCTGGGTGGATAGGCTGAGCATCCTTTGTTGCTTGCTTGTCTGTGGGCATGACAGTTCTCACCACCTTGTCTGGGTGTGCAGGGCTGGCCATTCAGCTATGGTGCAGCAGGGCAGGTCCACCAAGGGATAAGGGGCAGAGATGGATCACTTGCCTGTAGCTTGAACCAGGCCAGGGACTGGAGCAGGGCCATGGCATGTGGCAAGAAGGTTCTGGGGCCAGCACGGGAGGGCCTGG
Source organism: Trichechus manatus latirostris (assembly GCF_000243295.1). NCBI lineage: Eukaryota > Metazoa > Chordata > Mammalia > Sirenia > Trichechidae > Trichechus > Trichechus manatus. The sequence continues at coordinate 1,210,785 of NW_004443978.1, read as the reverse complement.
AGTCTGGACTGGGTCCCCTCAGGCAGTGGTAGGAGGCAGAAGGGATCCGTGGCCAGCAGGGGAGGGCTTGGATTCTGTGTCAGGCCCCCTCAGGTCCATGGGTGGTGGTGAGAGGGGTCTGGGTCTGGCAGGGGAGGTGTGGCGTTTGAGCCAGCTGCGCTTGGAGCTGTGGGCAGCAGTGGGAGAGGTCTGCAGCCAGCGGGGTAGGAGCTGGGGTCTAGGCTGTGTCTCCTCAGTGCCAGGGGTGGCAGTGGGAGGGATCTGGAGCCAGCGGGGGAGAAGCTGAGACCCAGGCTGTGTCCCCTCAGGGCCAGGGGGTGGCAGAGAGTGGTAGGAGGGTGGTGAAAGCAGCAGATGAAGGGACTAGATGGAAGAGGGCAATATGGTGGGTTGGTACTGTGGTTCCCAGCAGTTGGGGTTGTGGGGATATGGCAGTTACAGCCGCTGTTCACCAGAGGAGTGGGGGTTGTGGCAGAGTGTTCCTGTGGTTACCAGGTGAGAAATCTCTGCTCCTCCTTGAGTTGTAGCCAGCAAATGTGGTCTTACTTAGCCCTGAATTTGTCCATGCTGTATGTCTATCTCCTATTGGAAATTCCATGAAGGTGCCTTTCTGTGTGTGGGGTTGTTGGTTTTATTCAAAGATGGCCACACTGAGTCATGCCATTTGGCCAGGAATCTCCACTCTGTATCTCTATTCCTTCCCTATTTTCTGTCAGTTTCTTCTTCCCCTCAGTGACTTCCAATCTAATACTTTATCCTTTCATATAAGGTTCCAAGTTCCAGGATTGACATCTGTATCTGTTTTATTTGGTTTCTCAGGTCTTTATTACAGTGGGATGGTTTAGTGCATCTGACCAGTCCGCCATCTTGGCTCTGCCCTCTCCCTGTATCATTTTTTAGCTTTATTTTACTGTTGTGGTGACTTCACCTGGCTTGGTCTCAGGGTGATGCTGTCATGTGTCTTTTCCTTAAAGTGTCAGCATCATTGGTATTCTATTTGAAAGACTCCTTTTAACATAACATGACAAACCCATTCCCAAATGGAATTATAACCACAAGTATAGGGGTTAGGATTTACAACATATATTTTTGGAGGACACAATTCAACCAATAACATTCTACTGTTTGGCCCAAAAAAAATCATGTCATTCCCATGTGGAAAACATATTCACCCCATCCCATCATCCCAAAAGTCTTAAATCAACTCCAAGTCCAAAATCTCATCTCTGGAGTCATACAAATCAAAATGTGGGTGAGACTTTAGGATTATTCCATCCTGGGGCAAAATTCTTCATCTGTGAACCTGTGAAATCTAGAATACAAGTTATCTGCCTCCAAAGTACAATGATGGAACAGGCATAAGGTAGACATTTCCATTACAAATGGGAGAAACTGGAGGGAAAGAAGTGATAGCAGGCACCAAGCAAGTCCAAAACCCAGCAGAACAAATTACTTTAGCTCTCAAGACTTAAAAATTACTCTCTGTTCTCTGAGACCATCTGAGCAATGGCCCTCTCCTCCAGATTCTGGGTGTTAGCCATGCTCTTTGGATTCTGGGTGTAGACCCCTCAGCTCTGAGAAGAGTCCCCACCTTTCAGGCCCACTGGTATGGAAACCTCTTCCCCTCAGCTTTGGCTGTCCCTATTCTTCTTCCCTTCTGAGTGGTGACCCCACCCCTTCATCCCCGGTAGTCTCCATTTTCCTGCCCCTTGTACATGGGTGCTCTGCCCCCTCAGCTTTTGGTGATGATCCCATTCTCTCGGTCATTGGGCATGTTAGCCCCACTCCTCAGTTTGGGGAGGCAGCTTTATCCTCTTGGCCCAGCTAAACCGAGCCAGACACTCTAGAATCAAGTTGGTGGAGATCTGACTCTTTGAAACCTAGGAGGCTCTGGCTCCACCCTGTGAGACCTAGGAGACCTTAGCTCCACCCTTTGAAACCTAGGAGGTTGTGGCTCCACCATTTGAAATGTAGCAGGCTGTGGTTCCACCCTTTGAGACCTAGGAGGCTTTAATTCCGCCCTTTGAAACTTAGGTGGTTGTGGCTCCACCTTTGAAACCAAGTCAGACCTGCTTCCAGTGTTCATTCCAGTAGTTCTGGTGATCTCTGGCTATTCCAGGGATGGTCCTTTTTTTTTTTCTTCTTGGAGGACAACAGATGTAGCTTCTTTGGTTTATTTTCTTCCTGTAGAATCCCAGGAGGCAAACAGCTTCCTTCCTTTCATCCTGTCTCTGTCCCCTAAAGTCTAAGGCGATAACGTTTTATTCTGTGGTAGTTGGTTAGATCCATCAGCCACAGACTTAATTTCTTTAACAAAAGATTGTGGAACTATGTCCTTGGTGAAAATTCTAAAACAGGTGTTCTGAATTTGTACAACAGAATTTTTAAAATCTTTAAGTTTTGTTTTCATTTTGCACAGTTTATTTTTAAGTCCATCTCTTCCCTACTCACATTTTACTATAAACGACAAGGAGAAACCTTGGAGTCCCATTAAGACTCTGCTTAGTACTCTCCTCAGTCAAATATCCAAGTTCATCACTTAAAAGTTCTACCTTCCACCAAATATTTGGACATAATTCAGACAAACTCTTTGCCACTGTATAAAAAGCATCACCCTTCCTCCATGTCTGATCACATGTTCACTATTTTCTCTTAAAGCCTTATTTAAAGCACATTTAATATCCATATGTCTAGCAAAATTCTGTTGATGGTGCCATATATAGTCTCTAAGAGAATAAAGACTTTCTCTATGGCTCTCCTCACTTCCTTCTGAGCCCTTACCAGAACTGCATTAGCATCCATAATTCTACCAACGGTCTCTTCAAGGCAATCTAGGCTTTTATTATTAGGAAACTTAAAACTTTCCCAGCCTCCACCCATTACCAAATTCCAAAACTACTTCCACATTTTAGATATATGTTAGATAGCAACACCCATTCTCTGGTATGAAATTCTGTCTTAGTTATCTAGTGCTGCTATAACAGAAATATCACAAGTGGGTGGCTTTAACAAACAAATTTATTTTCTCACTGTTTAGGAGGCTAGAAGTTTAAATTCAGAGTGCTGGCTTGAGGGAAAGGCTTTCTCTCTCTGTTATCCCTGCAGGAAGGTTTTTGTCTCTTTTGAGCTTCTGTTTCTTGGTTACTTTGAAATCTCATGTGGCATGGCATCTATCTTTCCCCATCTGTACTTGCTTGCTTCCTTGTTTGCTCTTTTTACATACTGTCATGGATTGAATTATGTCCCCCCCAAAAATGTGTGTATTAGTTTGGCTGGGCCATGATTCCCAGTATTGTGTGGTTGTCCTCCATTTTGTGATTGTAATTTTATGTTAAAGAGGATTAGGGTAGGATTGTAACACCCTTACTAAGGTCACATCCCTGATTCAATGTAAAGGGAGTTTCCCTGGAGTGTGGCCTGCACCACCTTTTATTTTACAAGAGATAAAAGGAAAGGAAAGCCAGCAGAGAGTTGGGGACCTCATACCACCAAGAAAGCAGTGCCGGGAGCAGAGCTCGTCCTTTGGACCCAAGGTTCCTGCACAGAGAAGCTCCAAGTCCGGGGAAGATTGATGACATGGACCTTCCTCCAGAGCCAACGGAGAGAGAAAGACTTCCCTTGGAGCTGATGCCCTGAATTTGGACTTCTAGCCTACTAGACTGTAAGAAAATAAATTTCTCTTTGTTAAAGCCGACCACTTGTGGTATTTCTGTTATAGCAGCACTAGATGACTAAGACAGAATTTGGTACCGAGAAGGTAGGGTGCTGCTCTAACAGATACCTAAAATGTGGAAGCAGTTTTGAAACTGTGAATGGATAGAGGAGAGGCAGTGGCAAAGGACCGACAGCAGCAGAGGACCAGCAGCAGCAGAGAACCTGCAGCAGAGAGAAGGGGCAGTGACAGAGAACAAGCAACAGCATAACAAGGAGACCAGCGTGAGATGGCGCTGGAGCCAACCCACGGAGCAAGAGACCTGAGTGCCTGTGCATAGGAGGCTTCCTGGCAGAGTGGGGTGCCTCCAGGCACTTATCAGTGGAGCTACAGAGCTTTGGAACACTTGCCCCAGCAGGGCAGTTGCAGGTGTGAGGCCAGAGGGCTGAGCGGCCACAAGAAGCAGAATTGAAGTGACAAGGAATGCAAGAAGCTGAGTTGCGTCAGTTTCAAAAGGTATGGCCATGACCTCAGGGGTTTCAAAGGGTGGAGCCATGCCCTCTGGTGTTTCTAAGGGTGGAGTTGCCACTCTGATGGACTAGGAGAATGGTGTGTCTAAAGCCAAGGGAGCAGAGTTGCTGTCCCAGTGGGCCTGGAAGGCAGAGCTGAAGCCCAGGGCCGAGGGGCCTCCACTCAAAATCCAGAGACTGTGGCCAATACCTAGAGTCTGGAGGGCAGGGCCATTGTGTAAATGGTCTCAGAGAACAAAGAATTATTTTCAAAGCCTTGAGGGGTAATGTAATGTGTTCTGCTGACTTGCTTGGTGCCTGTTATCCCTTCTTTTCCTCCAGTTTCTCCCATTTGTAATGGAAATGTCTAGTTTGTGCCTGTTCTGCCATTGTACTTTGGAAACAGGTAACTTGTATTCCAGATTTCACAGATGAAGAGGAATTTTGGGGTTTTGGACTTGAAGTTAAGACTTTTGCTATGGTATGATGCAGTGAATATGTTTTGCATGTTGCAAGGATGTGATTTTTGGGGGGCCAAAGGGTAGAATGTCATGGATTGAATTATGTTCTCCCAAAAATGTGTATATCAATTTGGCTGGGCCAGGATTCCCAGTATTGCGTGGTTCTCTTCCATTTTGGGATTGTAATTTTATGTTAAAGAGGATTAGGGTGGGATTGTAATACCCTTAGTAATGTCACTTTCCTGATCCAATGTAAAGGGAGTTTCCCTGGGGTGTGGACTGCACCACCTTTTATCTTATAAGAGATAAAAGGAAAGGGAAGAGAGCAGAGACTCACAGGGACTTCATACCACCAAGAAAGCAGTGCCAGGAGCAGAGCACATACTTTGGACCTGAGGTTCCTGCACTGAGATGTTCCCAGACCAAGGGAAGACTGATGACGAGGATCTTCCTACAGAGCCAACAGAGAGTGAAAGCCTTCCCCTGGAGCTGGCACGCTGAATTGCAACTTCTAGCCTACCGGCCTGTGAGAGAATAAACGTCGCTTTGTTAAAGACATCCACTTGTGGTATTTCTGTTACAGCAGCACTAGATGACTAAGACAGATATAAAAGGAGATTGACTTAAGACACACTCTACACTAATACTGTCACATTAACATAACAAGGCAAACCCATTCCCAAATGAGATTATAACCACAGGTATAGGGGTTAGGATTTATAACACATATTTTTGGAAGACACAATTAAATCCATAACTGTAACTGACACAATCTTTTCCAAAATGAGAACTAGATAAATACATTTTCAGATGAACACTAGCTGAGACCATCACAAAAGAATTTTAATGGTCTTTTGGTACTTTTTCTAAATCCTTGTCTGGTCAAGATTCTTACTGAAGTATTTTCCAGTGAAAATATTTGCTTTAAAATACTCTAGCAGGAGACTTCCGGCAACACGGCACTCTAGGCAGAAACACCACACCGTCCCTCCACAGCAAAGATCCGAAAAACTAAGCCAAACAGAGAAAACAGCAATCCTGAAACCCCAAAACATCAAATGAAGAGATAATGAACTCAGCGAAGCACCAAATGGAGTGAGAAACTGACAGAGAATGGAGAGCAAGGAGAGATTCATGCAGAGGTCCCCTATCAACTAATGCAGTGTGGATCCACCATCTTGCACTCCTATCAGAGACCAGCAAATAGGGGGTACAAGAAAGCAGCTTCACAGAGCTTCCAGCAGGAGACAAAACAACCGGTAACCGGCGATATATGCTTTCCCACCCCCACCCTTCTTCACCAACACTCCACCTCCTCTGCTTCCTGTGGCCACAGTCTCTTGGCCGGGAAGCACTGGCTGCTTGGATTCCACCTGCCCACACTGGCCAACTCCCTGACTGCCATTTGTTGGCTGCTGGTGTTGCTTTTTTCTGCTTTGTTTGATTCCTTCCTTATCTCTCACCATCTCCCCCTCCATTCGCTCAAATACCTGGCTCCGTGCGCCATCTTTGCTTCTTCCTAAGGAGTTGTGGAGCTCCGTTCGAGTGTGGAACTGCTTCCCAGTCTGTGCTATGATGCTGGTGGGATCCTGGGGCTTTTTTTTGTTTGTTTGTTTGTTTTGAATTGTTTGTTTGTTTTCTTTTTCTTTTCTCGAGTTGAGAGCCCGTTCTGGCCAGGCAGTGCTATGCGGCTTGGGACCTACCCCGTCAGCTTGTGCAGACGTGCAGAGGGATCCCTGAGAGCATTTCTTTTTTTCTGTTTTTTTTTGGGGGGATTGTCTTGTTCTTTTTTTTTTTTAATTTGTTTTGTTTTCTTTTCCCCTTTTTCCCTTTTTGTCTTTCTTCATTATTCAGTTTCTCATCTCTCTATACATTCTTTTCCTTCCTGTCCCCTGAATACTTGGTGCTGAATACCTCTCTGCCTGCTAGCCAGGCTGTACTTCAACACCTGGGAACAACTTCCCCACACCTTGTAGCCACACTGGTGGGATCCCTGGGAAATTTGCTGTTCTTTTTTCTTTCTAATTTTTATTTATTCACGTTTTTCTTTTCTTTTCTTCCTCTTCCCCTTTTTGTTTTTCACCATTTCATAGTCTCTCATCTCTCCACTACAGTGGAAAGCTCCGCTAGCACTCTTTTTTGTTTGTATGTTTTTGGCTTCTGTTCCTCTCTCCTCTCTTCCATACCCATCTTAGGTCTGCACATTACAATCTCCCCCCTCTATACTGTGTACCTGCACCGTATGATTAACATCGCACCACCAAGCACCACAGGCATGGCTTACTGGAACCTGCTCTGCGCTGATTACCGACCCACCCTGGTGGCTGTAGTAAGTGCCACAAAAAACCCATCCCAGCAACTCCTCTTCAGCTAGACCTGCCCTGCTGTACCCTATCTGAGCGATTGACTCTGCCAGTTGGAGAAGGAGGTGAAAAGTATCGTGCCCACAAATGAGCAAACAACAGAGAACACACAGCCTGTCTGCTCAGACATAGCCAAATTAAAAAAAATGATGAAACAAACAAATCTACAATCAATAAATGAGAAAAATAACTACTGAATGCCCCGAAGACAGCAGACAATATCAAAACTTTTACAAAAACAAGACAGGATGGTTCCAGTAGGCATCCAAAATAAAACACCAGATGACTTTCCAGTGGATGAAAAGGCACAAGAACTACCTGATAGGGAATTCAAATCTCTAATACTCAGAATTATGCAAGATTTGAAGCAAAAAGCAGACAAAAATGAGGAAAAACAGACAAATTAATGGAAAAAACAGACAAAAAAGGGAAGAATTCAGGAAAATAATACAGGAACAAAGTGCCAAAATAAATTCACAACTAGAAATTATACAAAAACAACAATTAGAAATCCAAAAGATAAACAAGGTTTCAGAAACGGACAGTGTCATAGAAGGGCTGAGGAGCAGACTTGAAATGGTGGAAGACAGGATCAGTGGAATTGAAGACAAACACCTGGATACAGCTCTCTTCGAGGAAAACTCAAAGAAAAAGGAACAAAGAAAAATGAAGAGACCCTGAGAATTATCTGGGATACAATCAAAAGCAAAAATTTGCAAGTGATC
>NW_004443978.1:1167526-1198765 GCF_000243295.1 Trichechus manatus latirostris | reverse complement strand
CTTATGCAGTGCTGTTGGGAATGCAAAATGATACAACCATTTTGGAAAATGATATGGCACTTCCTTAGAAAGCTAGAAATAGAAATACCATATGATCCAGCAATCCCACTCCGAGGAATATATCCTAGAGAATAAGAGTCATCACTCGACTAGACATATGCACACCCGTGTTCATGGCAACATTTTTCACAATAGCAAAAAGATGGAAACAACCTAGATGCCCATCAACAGATGAATGGATAAACAAACTATGGTACATACACAATGGAGTATTATACAAAGCTAAAGAACAAGGATGAATCTGTGAAGGATCTCATAACATGGATGAAACTGGAGGACATTGTGATGAGTGAAATAAGTCAATCACAAAAGGACAAATATTGTATGAGACCTCTACTGTAAGAACGAATGAAAAAGTTTACACACAAAAAGCAACAATCTTTGTTGGTTACCAGGTGTCATGGTTTGAATTATGTCCCCCAAAAATGTGTGTATCAATTTGGCTGGGCTATGATTCCCAGAATTGTGTGGTTGGCCTCCATTTTGTGATTGTAATTTTAGTTAAAGAGGATTAGGGTGGGATTGTAACACCACCCTTACCCCGGTCAGATCCCTGATCCAATATAAAGGGAGTTTCCCTAGGGTGTGGCCTGCACCACCTTTTACCTTACAAGAGACAAAAGGAAAGGGAAGCAAGCAGAGAATTGGGGACCTCCTACCACCAAAAAAGCAGTGCCAGGAGCAGAGCGCGTCCTTTGGACCGGGGTCCCTGCGCAGAGAAGCTCCTAGTCTGGGGGAACACCAAAGAGAAGAAGACTGACAGAGAGGAAAAGCCTTCCCCTGGAGCTGACACCCTGAATTTGGACTTTTAGCCTACTTTAACTGTAAGGAAATAAACTTCTCTTCGTTAAAACCATACATTTGTGGTATTTCTGTTATAGCAGCACTATATGTCTAAGACACCAGGGATGGGAGGGGTGGGGGAGAAATACTAAATAGGCTATAGATAAGTGGTATCTTGGGTGAAGGGTGAGACAGTACACAATACTGGGAAAACCAGCAGAACTTTTACAAGGAAAGGTCATGGAAGCTCCCTAGACACATTCAAACTCCCTGAGGGACTGAATTGCTGGGCTGAGGGCTATGGGGACCATGCTCTCGGGGAACATCTAGCTCAATTTGCATAACACAGTTTATAAAGACAATGTTCTACATTCTACCTTGGTGAGTAGCGTCTGGGGTCTTAAAAGCCTGTGAGCAACCATCTAAGATACTCCACTGGTCTCACCCCTTCGGGAGCAAGGCAGAATAAAGAGAACAGGATACAAGGAAAAGATTAGTCCAAGGGACTAAGGGACCACAGCTACCAAGGCCTCCACCAGACTGAGTCCAGTACAGCTAGATGGCGCCTGGCTACCACCACTGACTGCTCTGACTGGGATCACAACAGAGGGTTCTGGACAGAGCCGGAGAAGGATGTAGAACAAAAGTCTAACTCACAAAAAAAGACCAGACTTACTGGCCTGACAGAGACTGAAGAAACTCCGAGAGTATGGCCCCCAGACACCCTTTTAGCTCAGTGGTGAAGTCACATCCGAGGTTCACCTTTCAGCCGGGGATTGGACAGCCCTGTAAAACAAAACAGGAGTAATGAGGCACAGCAGTCCAGGGACAAGGACTAGAAGGCAGAAGGGGACAGGAGAGGTGGAGATAGGGAACCCAAGGCTGAGTAAGGACAGTGTTGACATGTAGTCGGGTTCTTAACCATTGTCATAGGGCACTATGTGTGTACTAACTGTTTAATGAGAAACTATTTTGTTCTGTAAACCTTCTTCTAAAGTAAGAATAGCAGCACAACTGGAAGAATGTAATCGATGTCAGTGAACTGTGCATGTAGAAATTTTTGAAATGGTGTATCTTTGGCTATGTATATTTTCACCAAAAAAAAAAAAAAAGGTCGAGAAGAGAGAGGGTTGACATGTCGTGGGGTTGTTAACCAATGTCATGAAACAATATCCGTACTGAGAAACTATTTGTTTACTGAGAAAGTATTTGTTCTGTAAACTTTCACCTGACGTACAATAAAAATATTAATAAATAAACATTAGCTAATTGAATCCTTTTTCTAAAAAATACTCTAGCAAAAGAAAGATGGAAGGAGGTGGGCGGCACGACAACGGAAGAAATTGATGGCTCTTGAGACTATGTGGGGGCTCCAGAGAGACTCAATGTACTGGTCTCTCCACGTTTTTAGACACTAAAAAGTTCCATTAGAAAGCTTTTTTTTAAGTTCAGAAACTGGCAGTACACCTGGAACAAGGGTGAAGGCATGGGGCTAAAATAAGGACGACAGAGTAAAAGCCCCAAACCCTCAGATCTGTAGACCCTTCCCTCCTCCTGGCCATGAAAGAATGCCCTCCCCACCCTGGCAGAGGACTGGTGAGGATGAAACAATGGCCCACACTTTCTGGGAGAGGAGGGCATGAGGCCTCTTCCCCCACTGGCAGCCAGACCCTAATCTCAAAGGCAGGAGACTAGAAGAGGCTTTGCTGGAGAATCTGACTAGCACAAAAGGAAAGACCCGAAGACAGAGTTTCCCCAACGTATGGCTCGTGGTCATATCACAATGAAACATAAATTCCACAAGCCTGTCCCCTCCCCCAGGGCTTCCAGGTACCAAAATGTGGAAGTAGTTTGGAATTGGGTAATGGGTAAAGGCTGGAAGAATTTTAAGGCACCTAATAGTAAAAGCCTAGATTGCTTTGAAGAGACAGTTGGTAGAATTATGGACATCAAAGACAGTTCTGGTAGGGGCTCAGATGGAAGTGAGGAGAGCTATAGAGTAAGTCTCTGTTGTCTTAGAGAATGCATATGGCACCAGCAACAGAATGTTGCTAGAAAAGTGGACATTAATTGTGTTTCTGGTGAGGTTTTAAAAGAAAATGATAAACATGTGATTGAACAATGGAGAAAGGGTGATGCTTTTTATGCAATGGTAAATAACTTATTTGAATTATGTTCAAATGTTTTATATTACTCTTTACAGTTCTCTGCATGTTTGAAACGTAACATTTTGTTGTTGTTGTGCTTTAGGTGAAAGCACAATAAAAAGTTAATTTCTCATACAAAAATTTATACACATACTTCTTTGTGACATCGGTTGCAGTCCCCACAATGTGACAGCACACTCTCCCTTTCCACCCCAGGTTCCCTGGGTTCATTCAACCAGTTCCTGTCCCTTCCTGCCTTCTCATCCTGCTTCTGGACAGGAGCTGCCCATTTGGTCTCCTGTACCTGACTGAACTAACAAGCACACTCCTCACATGTATTATTTTTTGTTTTATAGTCCTGTCTAATCTTTGTCTGAAAAGTGGGCTTTGGGAATAGTCTCAGTTCTGGGTTAACAGAGCCCCCCGTGACCCTAGCTTTGGGGTTCCTTCAGTCATTACTGAACATTTTGATCAAAGATATTATGGAAGAATTCTTTTTAAAAGGGGGCAAATGCAGAACAGAATTTCAAATCTTCATGGACTCCAGACATCCTGGAGCCCTGAAGTTTGGATGAGTCCCTCAAATTATTGCCCTGAGAGAATATGTAAACCTTAAGCCAAAAATATCCCCTGACGTTTTCTCAAAACCAGTGTTTAGTTAAACTAGTAAAAAATGTCTGTCTTGAGTATTATGCTCTTTTAGAAATTATCTATAAGGGATCAAACTGATAACAGCAACTCCAAAGCTTAGGGAGGAAACTTAGGGGCAGTGAATTATGTTAATACAGGAAGAACAACTCAGAAAAGGAGGGTGACACTGGTTGCCCAACCTGAAGAATGTAATCACTGTCACTAAATGGTACATGTATAAAGTGTTAAATTGGTTTGTTTTGCAACAACAAAACAAAATTTTAAAAAGTGACCTATCCAGATCCTCCTTAAACTCTAAATTCTGGAGTCAACGTATAAGGTCACAGATGACTCAACCAGGAACTGAACTGCCATACTTTTAATTAAAATAGAAAAAGGAGAGAGAGAGAGATGGATTGTCACTGTAGTGGAATTTGTGGAATTTGCATTTCTGAGTATGTTTTAGCCTGTTTGCCCCAGCTCTGTGTTATAAGTCTGTTCACCGTAATGCCTTTTGACCCTCTGCATTTACTCAATCATAATGTTCCTTTAATACTCTTAGATTATAAAACTTGTAGTTTATCTTCCATTAATACTCCAGAACAAGCAAAGCCATCTAAATAAAGTGTTTAACCCTTTGTGATCTTCCCCTGGGGCGGGGGTGGGGGGTGGGGGGGTGAGGATGGAAAGTTCCAAGACACCGGATTTCATTACACTCAGGTGTAGACGTGAAGTTGAATTACAGTCGCCCCCCTCTCCTCCTCCAACCGCACGTGGAGATTCACAAGCGCCTATACATGGAGCCCTAGAAAAGACCTGGCGGTCGGCTCCAGTACAGATTATAGCCTAGGAAACCCTATGGGGCAGTTCTACCCTCTCATACAGGGTCGCTATGAGTCGGAATTGACTGGGCAGCGTCTAACAACAATGACACACATGGAGTGAAGGTCATGATGGAGAGCTGGTGGCTGCGGGGAGGGTTGGCCGCCGGTGTCCCCCGCCCGCCCGAGCGAAGCAGATGCGCCTGGGGCGTTGGGGGAGTCCGCACGAAGCCTTTGAGGACCCGCAGTGGGCTAGCGGTCTGAAGTCGTGTCCACAGAGTGTGGTCTGCCTCTTCTTCTCCGCCTCTGAGCTGCGGGAGCCCGGGGTCAGGCGCCCAGCAGCGGGGGAGTGGGGGGCGCGCGGGCAGCGCTCGGGCCTAGCCAGCTCGAGTTCAAGGCTCTCCGGGCCCCTGCAGGGCGGCCTGGGGCAGCTCGCGCGGCCTCTGGCCTCCAGCAGTTTCCCGTGTGTAACAGAGACAGGTCTTAGACTGTGTCCCACAGGGCTGTGGTGACACCAATGCACTCACCGTGGGCCGCAGCCGCCCGCGGCCCCTCCAAGGTCCCCTCTGCGCCCGCAATCTCCCGCACCGCAGCCGCCTCTGGCCTGCGGCCCACAGAGGAATGCCCTGGAACAACCCTCCACCAGCGAGGGCAGGCGCTGTCCCCACACAGGCTCCGCCCGCGATGCAGCTCCAGGCCCGCAGGGGTGATTACACGGCCCTGCTTCTCCTTCCCCTGCTCGCACCTCCTGGCCCCATCTCTCAGTAGCACCAGCACCCCCTCTGCTCACCAGGCCCCCATTTAGGTCACACCCACCCGCCCAGCCACCTTTGATCAAGGCGCTGCTCAGCAGGCACCTGGGGGAGGCTGAAAACAGCCTCACCACCATGTTGTTCTGGGGTTTTCTGCAGAAGGACGCTCTCGGTCTGACTGGGCTCTACACGGATCATGGCCCGTGACTGGTCAGGATGTTCTGGATGAACCGGCTTTGGGGAAGTCTAGCTCCGCTTGACCTGACCCCGCGGGGAGCCCTGGACCATGTACTGCGCTCCAGAAACAGTGCTGCTGAGTAAAACAAGGAGGCAAGGATTGTGAGCCACCGTCAATTAGAGGTGCCGCTGCCAGGGGCAAAGGACAGCTCTGGGCAAGGCAGCGGCAGCCCCTCCTACCTGCTAGGAGAATTTAGGCTGCAGGGGTGAGCCATTACCCAAGCCCCCACAGCAGCTGGGGAGGCCACACCCCAACAGGAAAAGGCCCCAGGGCATGGGGCAGGGCACCCAGAGAAGGAGTGGAGCTTGACCCAGACGTCCTGTGTCCTGTACTTGGGGCTAGAGATCAATGTATGACCTACAGATCCAATAATTCTTGTTAATATGAAAAAGTCCTTACAGACAGTTACATATAAAACACCACATTTGTTTCCACAGTTAATGAACCAAGCCTATGAACAGTGTTAAATTTCGTGAAATTAGGGCTATTCCAAGAGACCAGAACAACTGAGAGGGAGCCAAACAGCACCAAAGCCAAGCTCCTTCCCAGAGACAGGGGAATCTAGACGCTTCCCTCCTAGTGGGCTGTTCACTGGAAGGGGAGCCTCCTGGAGGCTGGGACTTGGAGAACTTTAAGACTGTTGCCTCCTGACTTCTGGAGCTAGACCCTCAGCTGAGAGGGAGCTGGCAGCCCCCACAGGCTCCCCTCACTTCCAGCTCCCCTCACCAGGCCCTGTTTTGTGGGCCTGGAGACCAAACAGAGCAAGGAGCCCTGGTGGCACAATGGCTAAGCACTTGGCTGCTAACCGAAAGGTTGGTGGTGTGAATCCACCCAGCCCCTGGTCTGGTGATCTGTTTCCATAAAGATTACAGGCTAGGAAAGCCTATGGGGCAGTTCTACCCTGTCACATGAGGTTGCTATGAGTCGGAATTGACTCGATGGCACCTAATAACAACAACAACAACCAGAGGCAGCACCCTCGGCAGCACCCTCCTCCATGTGGGCTGGAGAACAGGGCTCAAGCCTGCCCCAGACAGTGTGGGCAGGGACTCGGCCACAAGGCCCACCACGACTACCATCTGGTCTGGGTCTCAGGTGCACCTTTAAGACTATGGTGTGAGTGAGGCCATCAGCTGACTGTGGGGATACCCTCCCTTCCTGCTTCCCACCCTCCTCTTGGCAAGGAAACTTCCGGTTGCTTAGGACACCCCAGGCCTTGGCCTTGTGCCCCTCCCTGACCACCACACTTGCTTTACTTCCATTAGCAGACACCTGTCCCAAAGGATAACTGATATTGGCTCTTCCCACACCTCTCCTTGGCTCTGCAAGCTTCTTGCAGCTGAAACTGCTCCTGATGAGGTCACAGACTACCTCTGAACTGGTGGTGTGTGGTTCTGCCTGGAGCCATTTCTCTTCTCACTCCATGTGCCGGTTAGGGTTGTAAGTCAACTTGGCTGGGCCATGATTCTTAATGGTTTGATAGTCGTGTGATGTTGTGATCACTTCCACAATGAGATTTGATATTATGTGATCACCTCCATGATGGGATCTGCTGTGAGTAGCCAATCAGCTGAGGGGGAGTTTCCTTGAGCCTGTGGCCTGCATTGAATATAAGTGGATATTCTGATAAGGCTTGAGGGCTTTTGCTTGTTCTGGATCCTACAGCTGGCTCTTGTTCATCTGACCTCCGGTTCATGGGACTTGAGCTAGCAGCTTACCTGCAGTCTTGGCCTTCCAATCTTGGGATTCACTGATCTTCACAGCCTGTGAGCAAGAGCCCTGCTCTCTGACCTGCCAATCTTGAGTTTACCAGCACCTATGAATCAGGACAAGCCTCAGTTCTGACCCATGGACCTGAGACATTCCAGCCTCTACAACCACATGAGCCATTTCCTTGATATAAATCTCTCTACATATATATTTACTGTTTTTGCTTCTCTAGAGAACTCAGCCTAAGACACTCCATAAACATCATCCATTCCCAAAGATTCAAGCACCATTCATACACTTGCTGGCTACTCCCAAGTCCACACTAGCAGCCCAGATGTCTCTCCTGAGCTCCCAACTCCAACACAAATGCTGACTTGACATAGGGTCCTCACTGCCTACAAGTCAAGCCCACCCACCTTTTCTGCTGGGTCTCTTCTCCCCTTTAGTATGTTAGCAGACCCCTAAAATGAGAGACATTCAGGCTGAGCTTGCAATACCAGGTTAATCTACTCTGTCTTTGAGGGTGTGAGGGAAGGGGAGCAAAACCGTTCTCAGAAAGCATGTTTTCATGCAAACTGCCCTTGTCCTTGAAAGACAGGCAAAACCATATTCACAAAATACTTGTGCAGACTGTTTCCAGGATGTCAGTAGATTAACTGTTACGTGACTTGTGGTTACTGCTTCCTTACATTTTCACATTCAAATAGTTTTCCTCAACTCCTTCTCTGCCTTCTTGTTCTCCTGATAACACTATCAGAACTCGACTTCTTTCCAAAAAACCTTGTCAAGAAACCGTTGCCTTTTAACGGTTGATTAAATGAAATGTATTTTAGAATTCACCCTGCAGATGCCGAGGAATTTCCTCGCATTGCCTTTGTCCTGTGGACTAGAATAGAACTTCACAACTTAGGGACTTCCCCAAGTTGTGCCAAGACTCTTATCAATGTGCTGAGGAATTTAACATTTTAATTGAAGCTTATCAGCTGGGACTTCCCAATTCATATCACTTAATTCATATGGTACTTGGACATAGGAATGCCCAACTGTGGCTAGAAGAAGCTGAATGGAAAAATTCCAGAGAAACTTTAGCTTTAGACATGGGAAAAATAGCCACTGAATTATTGGAAGACTCTTGATCAATGGGCAAAAGATTGCTAGAAGCCCTTCCAAGAGCCTTTCCCCCATTAATTAACTGGACAAAAATTCACTCCTGCAAATAAAATAAAGATGAAAGTGTATACGATTATCAGACCTGACTGCTTCAAAAGTTTTCTGAACAGTCTGGGATTCTCTGAATACTACGGGCACCTCTGGGTCCTTTAATGCTGTTTTCATATTTGGCTGTAAGCTGAAATTTCAGCCTTAGTAAAAAGACACACATTAGAATGGGTAATGGGTTCCTAACACTGAACTTACTAATTTGGCTTACAAGCTTTCCCAGACTCAAGGCTGGGAAGGCCTCTGAAGCAAATAAACTAATGGCCCTCCAGCTGCAACAATTGCAGTCTCCTGGCCAAAAGAAAAATGTCAGAACTTCCAGTGGAACCAAGGCTGGTATTTGTCACTATCGAAAAAAGCCTGGTGTCTTAGGCTGGGTTCTCTAGAGAAACAAAACCAGCAACGTGTATAAATATATACAGAGAGATTTATATCATGGAAATCATTCACACAGTTGTAGAGACTGCAAAGTGGGTCAGGCAGGAGGCTTCTCCTGATTCACATAGCTACTGGGACTGGCAAACTCAAAATCGGCAAGTCAGACAGCAGGACTTCTGCTAACAGGATGTGAGGACCAATAAATCCCAAGATCAGCAGCCAAGACCGCAGGTAAGCTGCTACCTCAAGTCCCAAGAATCAGAGGTCAGAAGAACAGGATCCAGCTACAGGATCCAGACCAAGCAAAAGCCCTGAAGCCTTTCTTTAAAGTCTCCTTATATTGGATTCAGGCCATACGCACAAGGAAACTCCTTTTCAACTGATTGGCTACTCACAGCAGATTCCATCCTGAAGGTGATCACATTATATCAAATTCCATCATGGAAGTGATCACATCATCATACAACTGCCAAACTACATCTTAACTGTCAAACCACTGAGAATCATGGCCCAGTCAAGTTGACACGCTAGCTTAAAGATCACAGTCCACCCCTTGTCAACTTGGCACTTCTCCTTAAACCATACATAAGTTCTGAGTAAAGACAATCATAAAGTCATTCCTGCGCCTAACATGATACAACGAACACACGTACAACTGAGTACACGCTATCCCTGTTTACAGCTTATATTTTGTAAGTGAAGAAAACAAAAATTTTTGATGCACACATACAAAGCAGAAATACTGGTAACAATTACAGTCCTCATTTCCACAACTAGTCACATGGTCATAACTGGTATTTAGAACTTCTTCCACCACCTGTTCGGTATTCCCTTCATCTTCCAAAAACACCTCAGCTGGTCGTGGTTCTTTGCCTGGTGGGGTGACCCAACACATCATTCCTGATGGGTCTGGGCCATTAGTAGTCGTATCGGATTGGGTTGCTGTAGTTTTCCATTGACTTCAATCACAGGGCATGGTAGTACTCTCTTAGCCCTAATGAATCTCCTGCATTCCAGACATTCTCTCCCTTACCTTCATTATGTAATATCAATCCAATTTCCTCTTGGTAATCAGGATCAATCACATCAGCCAATATGGTAACTTCCTTCTTTGCCTGTTGATCCAAAGGCATAAGGAGCCCTAAGTGGCCAGGTGGCAGTTTTTACTTCCAGTTGAATGAAATCAGTAATGTGTTTCCAGTTGGAGCATTCCTCCTTTCAGGTCCTCTAGACCTGCAGAGCTTAAAGTCACGGGGAAAGGAAGCAAAAATTTTGTGAGTGGGTCACTAGGAGTAATAGTGAGTGGTGCTACTCCTATTTCTGCCCTTTGATCCTGGACCCATGAATCTTGTCTGTGGAAGAAAGATGACCATACACTGGACACTGGTTTAGAGCATATAGAGCCTCCTGGAGAACATTGTTGCAAACCTGCAAGGTATTGCCACCTAGCTGACGCCATAATTGTGCCTTTAGAAGGCCATTCCATCATTGTATCAAGCCAGCTGCTTCAGGATGATGGGGAACATGGTAAGACCAGTGAATTCCATGAGCACAGGCCCATTGCCACACTTCATTTGTGTGAAGTGTGTCCCTTGATCGAAGATGATACTATGTAGGATACCACAATTGTGGATAAAGCTTTCTTTAAGTCCACGGATGGTAGTTTTGGCAGAAGCATTGCATCAGGGAAGGCAAATCCATAGCCGAAGTGTCTATTCCATTAAGAACAAAATGCTGCCCTTTCCATGATGGAAGTAGTCCAATATAATAAACTTGCCACCAGATTGCTGGCTGATCATCTTGAGGGATGGTGCCATATCGGGGACTCAGTGTTGCGACTCAGTGTTAGTCTCTGCTGCTGGCAGATTGGGCACTCAGCAGTGGCTGTGGCCAAGTAGGCCTCGGAGAATGGAAGTCCGTGTTGCTGAGCCCATGCATAACCTCCATCCCTGCTAGCATGCCACTTTGTTCATGAGCCCATTGAGCAATGACAGGAGTAGCTAGGGAAAGAGGATGACTGGTTTTCACATAATGCGTCACCTTATCCATTCGATTAGTAAAATCTTCCTCTGCTGAGGTCACCCTTTGGTGCGTATTCACATGAAACACAAATATCTTCACTTTGGCCCATCCTGAGAGGCCTATCCACATCCTTCTTCCATTAAATCCTTGTCTCCAATTTTCCAATCATGTTCCTTCCAAGTCCCTGACCATTCAGCCAAACCATTGGCCACAGCTCATGAATCAGTATACAATCACACATCTGGCCATTTCTCCTTCCAAGCAAAGTGAACAGCCAGGAGCACTGCTCAAAGTTCTTCCCATTGGGAGGATTCCCCTTCACCACTGTCCTTCAAGGAGGTCCCAGAAATGGGCTGTAGTGCTTCCACTGTCCACTTTCAAGTGGTTCTTGCATATTGCACAGAACCATCTGTAAACCAGGTGTGAGTTTTCTCTTCTTCAGTCAACTGATCATAAGGAACTCCCCATGAAAGCATTGGTGCAGATGGAAAGATGGAAGGAAATGTGACAGCAATGGAGACCATGGACATTTGGGCCACATCCTCATGCAACTTACTTGTGCCTTCAGGTCCTGCTAGAGCCTGATCTCATATATACCACTTCCATTTAATGATGGAGTTCTGCTGTGCCTGCTCAACTTCATGACTCTGTGGGTCAGATAACACCCAGTTCATGATGGGCACCTCAGGCCACATGGTGACTTGGAGGCTCACGTTTAAGTGTTCAGGCTCTAAGGCCCAGTAACAAGCCAAAAGCTGTTTCTCAAAAGGGGAGTAGTTATCTGCAAACAATGGCAGCGCATTGCTCCAAAATCCTAAGGGTCTGTGCTGTGATTCACCAATAGGTGCCTGCTAAAGTCTCCAACAGCATCTCTGTCTGCCACTGACACTTCAAGTACCATTGGATCAGCCAGGTCATATGGCCAAAGTGGCAGAGCTGCTTGCACAGCAGCTTGAACCTGTTGCAGAGCCTTCTCTGGTTCTGGGTCCCACTCAAAACAAGGAAATTTTTGAGTCACTTGATAAAGAGGCTGGAATAGCACTCCCAAATGAGGAATATGTTGTCTCCAAAATTCAAAGCGGCCCACTAGGCATTGCGCCTCCTTTTTAGTTGTGTGAGGGGCCAGATGCAATAACTTACCCTTTACTTTAGAAGGAATGTCTCCACATGCCCCACACCATTGGACTCCTAGATATTTCACTGAGGTGGAAGGTGTCTGAACTTTTTTCAGATTGCTTTCCCACCCTCACAAAAAAAAACTTGGTGCTGTCGAGTCAATTCTGACTCATAGGGACCCTATAGGATGGAGTAGAGCTGCTGCATATGGTTTCCAAGGAGTGCCCGGTGGATTTGAATTGCCGACCTTTTTGTTACCAGCCATATCTCTTAACCACTACACCACCAGGGTTTCCTTCCCACCGTTAGACACACAAATGTTTTACCAATAAGTTCAGAGTCATTGACACTTCCTTACTAGGGCCAATCAGCATAATTTCATCAATATAATTGACTCATGTGATGCCTTGTAGAAGGGAAAGGTGATCAAGGTCCCTGGGGACTAAATTATGGCATATGGCTGGAAAGTTGATTGTGTATTGCTGGCCTTGTCAGCTGAAGGCAAGCTGTTTCTGGTGGTCCTTCAAAACATCTATGGAGAAAAAGGCATTAGCTAGATCAATAGCTGCACACCAATTACCAGGAGACAGGAGATGTATTAATTTGTTCAAGCAATGAAACCACATGTAGAACAGCAGCTGCAATTGCAGTCACCACTTGCTTAAGTTTTTGATAGTCCACTGTCATTCTTCAAGACACATCTGTTTTTTCACAGACCAAACAGGCAAGTTGAATGAGGATATGTTGGGAATCACCACCGCATCCTTCAATCCTTGAAGGTGGTAATAATCTCTGCAATCCCTCCAGGAAAGTGGTATTGCTTTTGGTTTACTATTTTCCTAGGTAAGGGCCGTTGAAAAGGCTTCCATTTGCCTTTTCCTACCATAATGGCCCTCACTCCACTTGTCAGAGCTCCAAATGGGGGTTCTGCCAGATGCTGAGTATATCTCTTCCAATTATGCATTCTGGAACTGGGGAAATCACAACAGGATGGGGATGGGTTTGGGGACCCACTGGACCTACTGTGATATGGATATGAGCTAAGACTCCATTAATAACCTGACCTCCATATGCCCTCACTCTGACCGGTGGGCCACAGTGACGTTTTGGGTCTCCTGGAATTAGTGTCAGTTCAGAGCCAGTACCCAGTAATCCCTGAAAAGCCTGATTATTTCCTTTTCCCCAATGAACAGTGACTCTAGTGAAAGACTGTAGACCCCTTTGAGGAAGTCTGGGAGAAAGATTAACAGTACAAATTTTTGGTAGTGTAGTGGGGTCCTTCCTCAAGGGGACCTGGCCTCCCCTTCATTCTAAGGGTTGTGAGTCTGTAAACTCTCTGAAGTCTGGGAACTGATTGAGGGGCTGTGACTTTCTATTTTGGTGATTCAAGTTCGACTGCTGTTCACTTGACCTAGAATTCTTCCAATTGTATAGATCAAGTAAATATTTGGCAGATTTCCTATCTATTTCACTCCTAGGGATACCATGACTAAGTAGCCAATGCCATAAGTCCATACGAGTCAGATTATTCTGAATATTGCTTTGACTTTGCTGTCCATTACAGTAAACACACCCACCTTGTCTCTGACAATTAAGTGCTGCCACTTGTCCTCTACTAACACAGGGTCCAATTAGCCACGTGTAGTTAGGCATCTTAATTCAGTTAGGGCAGTTCCCACTGTCAAATCTTACATAATATAGAAATCACAGCAGCCTTCAAGGATGCTGGGGCTCCCTTCACAAATTTGTTCCTCACCATTGTGGTAAAAATTGTGTCCTCTGGGCACTCCATGTGTGGGTCTATGGGTCTAACCTAATAAATCCACTCTAGCATGGAAATTTTCCTAAGCTTTGGGATACCTTCTTCTACAGTAAACCAAGGCAGATCTAGTACTTCAATTTGATTTAGTGTAGGCCACCACGTAATCCATGCTTCAGCAATTCAACCAAATAAACTATTAAATCCTTTCCTAATCTCTCAAAACATTGGATGAAGAATCTGGGCATAGTAGGCCCATATCAATAAGCTCAGACTGATCCATTTTTATATTCCTTGCACCATTGTCCCACACCATTAAAAGCCATTCCCACACATATTCCCCAGGTTTCTGTTTGTACATATTAGAAAAGTCAAGCAGTTCTTTTGGAGTGTAGTGCACCTCCTCCTGGGTCACACTTTGTACTTCACCTTTTGAGGCTCACTGGGACTTCAGTCTAGTTATAGATCTAGAAGCCAAAATGGGTGGTGAGGATGTTTTCTGAGTACATTCAGCAATGTCTTGTAAGGCATCTGCCTCAGGTGATGCCCCAGGCAGTGATTTAGACAAAGGCTCTTCAGGCACAGCTGGGCTAATCTCACTAGATGGGAGTGGAGGGGCTAATGGTTTTACTGGTGAGAGTAGTTCAGCAGAAAAAGATAAGAGTAATCTCTTCAGACTAGAGTGAGAGGACTGGTTCTGTTGGCAGGAGAGAGTCGACGGAATTGATGGGTTCAGTGTCCCCAGCTTCCTGATTATCTGCCTGTCTTAGTTATCTAGAGCTGCTGTAACAGAACTAACACAAGTGGATGGCTTTAACAAACAGAAATTTATTCTCTCACAGTCTAGGAGGCTACAAGTCCAAATTCAGGGTGTCAGCTCCAGGGGAATGCTTTCTTTCTCTGTTGGCTCTAGGGGAAGGTCCTTGTCATCAATCGTCTCCTGGTCCAGGAGTGTCTCAGCACAGGGACCCCGGATCTAAAGGATACACTATGCTCCTGGTGCTTTTCTTGGTGGTATGAGGTCCCTCGATCCCGTGTCTCTGCTCGTTTCTTTCTTTTATATCTCAAAAGAGATTGGCTTAAGACACAACTTTTGTAGATTGTGTCCTGCCTCATTAACATAACTGCTGGTAATTCGGTCGCATTAACATCATAGAGATAGGATTTACCACACATAGGAAAATCACATCAGATGACAAGAAATCACACAATACTGGGAATCATGGTCTAGCCAAGCTGACACATATTTTGGGGGGGCACAATTCAATCAATGACACTCAAGAAGAAGAAAGTTGTTAGAAAAGATGTATGGGTGTATTTAGTTATAGTTCAGATAGTTCATCATCTCATGATTAAGACTTGAGACCCCACCACCACTCTATAATTAGCCATTTTATTTTTAATGCCATATGGATAATGGCTTCAAAGAAGGGAAAGGCCTAGGAGAGAGACTAGAGGGCCAAACTGATGGCTGCAGAGATAAAACCAAGAAATGGTCAGTAAGGGAGAGAGCATCAGAACCTATCAAACAACAGTTGCTTAACTGAGTTTGGAAAGTAAATAAAAAAGTATAGGAATCATAGTTGAATGGAAATGGTGTGGGCTCCAAAGTGTCTGCACTGCATATCTGTATCTGAAATCCTCCTTAAGGGCACAGTTAGATTTAACCTCTGAAAATGAAGGATTTGCTTTTTTTATAGATTCAGTGCTCACTTTTCAGGTCCCCCCTTCTGTGAAGGCTTAGCAGACAGGGGTGTCAGTGGGCTGGCAGTCCCAGAGAACCCTCCTCCTAGCCCAGCCTGTGACGTCCACACTCTCATGTCACCAACTGGGACATCAGCATAGAGCAAAGTGTCCAAGGAGCCAGGAGATGCCCCAGAAAACTCAGTCAAGCCATGACAAGGAGAAATGCAATGGGAAGAAACAGACTCTGGTCCCAACCTCAGGTCTTACTGTCTGGCCCATCTCTGGTATCAACGTTGATCCTCAGTGAAATGGGAAGTTAGATTAGGTAAATTTGTGTGCTGCATTGTGTTGTGAAGAATTAACTTTACCCAAAGAGAGTTCTGGCCTTTTTCCTGAAATTTCCTCAGTGATTGGAGTAGCTCTGCTTTTCATGGTGGGACCCTGGAACCACACTTAATAATTTATGATAATGAGGTGATTCATGGTGGGCCCCTCCATAGTCTATGCTACCAAGATGACTCAACATGGGGGCTGGCCACACTGGAAAGACCAACCATATGATTAGAGTGTTAGGACTTTGAGATACAAGATGCCAGCCAGACCTCCAGGGAGGGGGTGGAGCTGGAGATTGAATTCAATCGTACGGCCAATGCTTCAATCAATTATGCCTGCATAATAAATGACTCCTAACATCAAGGCTCCGGTGAGCTTCCCTGATTGAAAATAATATTCTTTGTATTGTCACACATCAGTGTGCCAGAAGAGTGATGTGCCGTTAACTCCATGGGGAGAGGATAATGGAAGGTTCATGTTTGGGACCCTCCCAAACCTTGCCCTACATGTATCTCCCTTCGACTGGTTCTGATTTGTATTGTTTTGCTATAATAAATCTGTAATTGAAAATATAGCACTTTACTGAGTTCTGTGAGTCAATCTAATGAATTATTGAACCTGACAAGGTAGTGGGAACCCCCAAATTTTTAACCAGTTGGTCAGAAGTGAGGGTGGCCTGGGGATCTCTCAGCTTGCAGCTAGTGTCTGAAGTGAGGGCAGTCTTGTGGAGGTCTGTGCCCCTAACGTCGGAAGTTTGGCACAACTCTGGGTAGTTGGTGTCAGAAGTCGTTTTCATATGTATTTTAACTTTATTTTTGAAAAAGAAATAAATGCAGACTGTTCAAGCATAAAATTACAAAAGGATATTCAGTGACAAGTCTCCCTCCCACCCCACTTTTACTTCCCTTCCCTGGAGGCACCCAGCTTGTGTATGCTCCCGAGATAGCTCATGCATTTACTCACAAGTTCACCACTCTGTACAAATGGTGGCTCCCACACTCACTTCTCTGTACCTCGCATCTTTTGTTCCACAATACATCTTGGAGGTTGTTCCATATCAGTATGTTAAGTGCTATCTTGTTTTGTTTCCTTTAAACTGCTGATTCTTCCAGTCTGCCAATGTATTATAATTTTAAATAGCTCTTCAGGGACTCTGCCAGCTCTGATAATCAAAATTATCCATTCAGAGCTGCCTTCCAGCCTGCCCTAAGTGGGCTGAGGATAGGCACCCCTGTCATACAGGAAGCCTCATATTTCCTTCCCAGAGGTGATAGGGCAGGTGCAAACCCTCACATAAATGAGACCACTGCTGGCATCAGACCTAGGACAGTCATTCCTCAGCCAGATACTATCTCGGCAGCTAAACCAGGCCTGGAAAGGCTTTGTTTCTAAGGCTGTACTAACACAGGAGGGGTGGAGGCTTCCTTTACCAAGTGTGGGACACCCAGAGAGCTGACCTCATAAAGCACTCACACATATCCAGGAAAATGTCGACTGGAAAGGATGGCCCCACCTTTCCCCACAGCCACTCTGGCCTCATGCCAAGATAATGTTCCCACCTGGCTGCTTCATCCCTTAGAAAAGACAGAATTAGGTCCTGAAAATGAAGCAGTCCGCATCCTCACCTGAACCCCTTTTCCAGCTGCAGATTAACACTAGGATTGACCTACGTACCTGTCCTGGCTGCATCAGTGCCAAAGCGGAGGTTCAGCAGACCACAGTGGTGCCAGGTGACCCTTCTTTATCCAGACACTCCATCTCCTCATCCTAGAAGGCAAGTCAAAAGGACAGAGATTGAGTGAACAGAGGGCTGGCAAGAGAGGTGAGCGGGTAGACAAACAGCAGAGGTGGAAATTGATTAAGCCAACATCAAATAGAGGTACCATGTTTTTATGCAAATAATGCACACCTTCTACTTTTGCTTGCCAACCAAGCCCTCCCTCCTACTAGGTATTTTCAAGGTATTCTCCTAAATGCCACTTTGCCAATTTGTTTTATGTGTTGCTGTAAAAAAAATTGGTATAGAGTACACATTATTGGCCTAAAAATACAGAAAATGAGGGTGGATATTGGAATCATGGAGTCCAGGAATAAAGACAATGATTGAGAGAATGGAGGATTTAAACACTGCTAACGTAGTTAGGTGTCTGTGAGGGGAGGGTGGTGGACAGCATGCCCCAGATAAGAAAAATAATGGAATGGAAAGAATATTCTGAACGAAAAGAAAAACAGCATATTACCTAAAATTACCCCAAAGCCTAATGGTTTGAAACAACAACAGTCATTTATTGTCTCTCACAGTTTCTGCGGGTCAGGATTCACGAGCAGCTTGGCTGGGTGGTTCTGATTCAGGGCCTCTCATGAGGCTGTAGTCAGATGTCAGCATGGGCTGCCATCATCCAAAGTCTCAACTATGGCCAGAGGATCTGCTTCCAAGGTGGCTCCCTTACATGGTTCAGTTGGTGCCAGCTATTGGTGGGAGGCCTCAGTGCCTCTCTACCTAGGCTTCTCCAAGGGCTGCTCAAGTGTCCTCATGGCATGGTGCTGGCTGCCCCCAGAGCAAGCAACCCAACAGAGCAAGATGAAAGCTGCAATGCCTTTATGACCTAGTCATCGTCACATTCACATATTCTGTTAGTCACAGAAGACAGCCCCGATTCAGTGTAGGAAGGGGCTGCACAAAGGTATGAATAACAGGAGTCAAGGATTGTTGGCAACCATCTTGGAAACTGGAGACCATAGACCAAGAGAGACAAGATATTCCACGGGAACACGAAATTGTTAGCAGCCACGCCAAGCTCGTGGTAGAAGATAATGAGGATGAAGAATTAGAAAGGAAAAAATAAAAAGCCAACCTTCCTGTACTCCCACTGGACTCAAATCTTGTTTTTCTCACCTTCCTTGTCATTTAAAATTCTTAAAATAATTACTTAAATTATTTTAAATAACATCCATAATGCATACATATTTTCTCAGTATAAGAAAGTCTAAAAATACAGGTGAAGAGAAAAGTCTTCCTTAACCAAACCACCTTGAATGCCAGCCTCCTCCCCAGGGTTAACCACTGTTTTCACATTGATGTAATATCCCAGAATTTTCCTTTACTTTACATTTCATATGTGTGTGTAGGTATGAAATGGATTTTATTTCAAGGTAAATGTAATTTCATTTTGTATTTTTTAACATAAATTATATCATACAGTGTATCATTGTTCTTCAAACTATTTTTACACTTATCAATATGTCTTGGACATCATTCCATGTTTATGTATATAATTCTGCCTCATTCTTTTTTTTAAATCTATTTTACTTCTTGTTGCTGTTGTTGAGAATGTACACAGCAGAATATATACAAATTCAACAATTGAATTGTGCAATTCAGTGACATTGATTACATTTTTCAAGTTATGCAACCATTCTCACCCTCCTTTTCATAAGTCTTCCACCCTCATTAACATAAACTCACTGTCCCTAAGTTTCCTACCTAATCCTTGGAGTTGCTGTTGTCAATTAGATTCCATAAAGATAGATCTTAAAAGAGCACAATGCTCAAGGTAGACATTCTTTACTAATTAAGCTAAACTAACTGTTTGGTTTGACTTTTATTGTTTGATTTAAAGAAGACTTAAGGGGCATAAAATGGTAGTAGTAGCATCAGAACCTGTTTAACTTCAGGGGGAATAATGACCAGGATCACCCTAAAGCTGATTCTCATGAGGTGGAGGTCAAACATACCTCCACTCTCCAAACTTTTTGCCAATTCTGACACCATCCCTCCCTCCCTTGGCACTCTCTACTTCTTTTCTGGGTTCAATAATCTGTTGCAATGGCCACACAAAACTCACAAACCATGCTTACAGTTAAGTGGTTTATTAAGAAAGCAGCAGGGTACAACTCAGGATCGGGATCAACAGGTTACAACTCAGGATCAGGTTCAGGAAGCATGCAGGCAAAGTCTGGAAGGCTGCCCCAAGAGGAGAGTACATCCTTCCTTTCTTCAGTGCAAGACAGCTCTCTCAGCTTCTCTTGGCCTTGCAAGCAAGCAGGCCCTTTCTTCCGGGCAGGCTCACTCTCAGCTGTGTAGGCCTCCTTGTAATTCCTTCAGGACAGGTCTATTCTGGACCCTCAAGACAGGCCTCCTCTCGGCTCCCTCAGGACAGGCTCTTCCCTGCCTCCTAAGAACATGCCTCTGGGCCCTATTGTCTGTCACCACTGACTCTGCTGCAGGGCCCCTTGCAGGGCTGTCAATATCTTCGGTGTTACAGCCTTGACTTGTGTTACAACTCTTTTAGGAGATTCTATGCCTCTTCTCTCTTTGCTTCTTCTCTCCTCTTCTCCTTTCCTTCTTTCTTCTGCACCTCTCTTTCTGTCTGCAACCCTCTGTGGGGTTGGCTGCATACATAAGCGAACTCCTGGTCAATTTCAAGGCATGTCCCCCCGACGAGGCCCACGAACTTACCAATCCCCTCTTGGTAGGCCACAGACACTCTATTTGCATAGCAGGCTATAGTCACTTCATTTGCATAAGTATACTGACTAATTCTTGCAAGGTATGTAAAATAGGCCAAACACAGGGCAGGCTGCAGGCCAGGGCCAGACAAAAATTATCAAACCACAAGTTGTTTACAGCTTACCCAGGAAATGTCAATCAACCTGGGCAAAAGAAACAAGCCCTCTGCAGTAGAAAACTAGGGCAAAGGTAATTCCTCAGGTTTTAGGGGAAAGATCCCTCAAACTGTTTTTACAAAAAAACCAAGGTAAAAGTCCTCATAA
This sequence comes from Trichechus manatus latirostris, assembly GCF_000243295.1. Taxonomy (NCBI): domain Eukaryota; kingdom Metazoa; phylum Chordata; class Mammalia; order Sirenia; family Trichechidae; genus Trichechus; species Trichechus manatus. The sequence goes on along the minus strand of NW_004443978.1, from coordinate 1,178,339 downwards.
AGGAACTCATTTCACCACAAGGGGCTATGTTTGGTTTAAAGTTTAAGTTTTAAAGACTATCTCAGGGTAATAGTTTCAGGGGTTCATCCAAGCCTCTGTGGCTCCAGAAAATCTGAATTCCATGAGAATTTGAAATTCCATTCTGCATTTTCCCCCTTTTGATCAGGATTCTTCTATAGAACCTTTGATCAAAACATTCAGTAATAGTAGCCGGGCACCATCCGGTTCTTCTGGTCTCGTGGCAAAGAGGTAGTTGTTCATGGAGGCAATGCTTTGTTCTTTTTTATTTTTCTAAATTTTACTTATTTTGTTGTTGTTGAGAATACACACAGTAAAACATACACCAATTCAACAGTTTCTACATGTACAATTCATTGGCATTTATTATATCCTTTGAGTTGTGCAACCATTCTCACGCTCCTTTTCTGAGTTGTTCCTCCCTCATTAACATAAACTCACTGCCCCCTAAGGTTTCTATCTAACCTTTCAAGTTGCTGTTGTTAAAATTGATCCCATAGATACTTCTTAAAAGAACATAATGCTTATGGCAGAAATTTTATACTAGTTAAGCTAAATTATTCTTTGGTTTTAAGATGACTTCAGAGGATATTTTTTATTTAAAGTTTAAAGGTTTTCTCAAAGCAACAGTTTCAGGGGTTCATCCACCCTCCATGGCTCCAGAAAATCTAGAGTCCATGAGAATCTGAAACTATGTTCTACATTTTCCCCCATATAATCAAGATTCTTCTATGGAATCTTTGATCAAAGTGTTCAGTAATGGTAGCTGGGAACTATCCAGTTTTTCTGGTCTCATGGCAAAGGAAGCAGTTGTTCATGGAGGCAATTAGCCACAAATTCCATTTCCTTCTCCTATTCTTGACTCCTTCTTCCTCTGTTGCTCCAGGTGAATAGAGATAATTTGTTGTGCCTTGGATGGCTGCTTGCAAATTTTAAGACCACAGGCACTATGCAACTAACTAGTATATAGAACAGAAGCACTAAACATGTTATTAGGTCGATTAACTGGGATGTCTCATTAAACCATGACCTTAAACCTCCAAATCAAGGAATCAAATCCCATGAGGTGTTAGGATGTACATAAGCAGCCTTAGCAGCTACTCTTTTTTTTTTAAATACATCTATTATGGATTCAATTGTGTCCCCCCAAAATGTGTATCAACTTGGCTATTCCATGATTCCCAGTATTGTGTGATTGTCCACCTTTTTGTAATCTGATGTGATTATCCTAACCTCTATGATGTTAATGAAGCAGGATTTAGGTAGTTATGTTAATGAGGCAGGACTCAAGCTACAGGATTAGGTTGTATCTTGAGTCAGTCTCTTTTGAGATATGAAAGAGAGAATCAAGAGGGACTTCATGCCACCAAGAAAGAAGCTTTGTGTGCAGAGCGTGTCATTTGGACCTGGGATCCTTGTGCCAAGAAGCTCCTAGACCAGAGGAAGATTGATGACAAAGACCTTCTCCTAGAGTGGAGAGAGAAAGCCTGCCCCTGGAGTTGGCACCCTGAATTTGGCCTTTTAGCCTCCTAGACAGTGATAGAATAAATTTCTGTTTGTTAAAGTCAACCACCTGTGGTATTTCTGTTATAGCAGCACTAGATAACTAAGATAATATCTATCACACAACTTCTGCAATTTAACTTTTTACAGTTGTATAACTTATTGAAAGCAATTACAATAATCAACTGTGCAACTCTACCCTTAATCAATGCAATTTTTTCATTCCATCAACCCCCCTTTTTTCCCCCATCCCACCCCTGGTAACCACTAATAAAGTTTGATCTCTATATATTTACCTTTTCTTGTCTTTTTATATAAGCGAGGTCATACAATATTTGTCCGTTTGTGACTGACTTATTTCACTCAGTATAACATCTTACAGCTCCACCCATATTGTAGCATGTATCAAGATTTCATTTCTCCTACTGACTGAGTAATAGTCCATTGTATGTATGTACCACACTTTGTTTACCCATTCATCTGTTGATAGGCATTTACATTGTTTCTACCTTTTGGTTATTGTGAATAGTGCTGCAGTGAACATTGGTGTACAAGTCTCTTTTTGATTACCTGCCTTCAAGTCTTTTGAGTATATACCTAGGAGTGGAATTGCTGGGTCATATGGTAGTTTTATGAGGAACCACCACACTGTTTTCTACAATGGCTGTACCATTTTTCATTCCAACCAGCAATGGATAGGTTCCAATTTCTCCACATCCTCGCCAACATTTGTTATTTATTTATTTAAAATTTTAGCCATACTAGTGGGAGTGAAAGGATATCCCATTGTGGTTTTGATTTGCATCTCTCTGATGGCTAATGACGTTGAGCATTGTTTCATGTGTTTGGTGGCCATTTGAATTTCCTTTTTCGTAAAATTTCTATTCAATTCCTTTGCCCTTTTTATGATTGGGTTGTCTTTTTGTTGTTGAGTTGTCCAAGTTTTATACATATTCTTATTGGATATATGGTTTCCAAAGACATTCTCTCATTTGGTAGCTTGTTTTTTCTTTTTTTTGGTGAAGTCTTTTGATGAACAAAAGTTTTTAATTTTTAGAGGTCTTTATTATTTATTTTGTCATTTGCTGTTTGTGCTTTTGTTATTATATTTGATAATCCGTTGTTAAAATCTAGCCCTGAAAGCACTATCCTTGCATTTTCTAAAGATTTATGGTTTTAGTTTGCACATTTAGGACCTTAATCCATTTTTAATTGGTTTATGTGTATGGTGTGAGGCATGGGTTGTGTTTCTTTTTCCACATGTGGAAATCCATTTTTCCTAGCACCATTTACTGTAGGGACTTTTCTTTCCCCATCGAATGGACTTAACACCTTGTCAAAAATCAGTTGACCATATATGTGTGGGTTTCTTTCTAGACTCTCAATTCTACTCCATTGTTCTATTGTCTTATTGTTATACCAGTACCAGGCTGTTTTGATTACTGTAGCTATATAGTACGTTTTAAAATCAGGAAGTGCGAGAATTCCTCATTCTTTTTAATTGCTGCATGGCATTCCCTAGTATGGAATTACAGTAGTATGTAACCATACCTTTCATGAAGGAGATTTAGGTTATATCTCAAAAGTGATTCAGTCTAAATCTGATCTCACATTGCTACCTTGTAAACTGAAATTTGGCATGCAGCAATAACCAGAGTTTATCAACAAAGTCGGTTCATGAGGATTTAAATTTTTTTTCTGCTCTCCTAAATCTCCCACAGCTAACCACAGACTAAGACTGGATCTGAATAGTGAATTGGACTGAGGAAATATAAAATGAAAATCAGTAGATAAAAGAGTCATACAATCGCCATAGTCACAGAACAAAGATGGCTCAGTTTTGAGTGACTTAGGACGCACATAATAATGTTTTGCTCTTACTCTTCAGTTTTGTGTTGAGAAGGTAATTGTAGGGTGGGGTGATGTAGGAGAACTACTAGCCATCAGGAGAAAGAAATATGAAGACTATGGCTCTTCTTCAATGAAAGGCAAACTACTTGACACACTGGGACTTTGAAACTGCCTTATCTATACTTACACAAGCTGCTCATACAAAATGGAAAATTACTGTGGGGCAGCCCTCAGGCTTTTTGAGTTACTGAGAAGATGATTATCTAAGACTGTGGTGGGACCAGAGCCTTGGTGTCACGGTGGTTAAGAACTACAGCTGCTAACCAAAAGGTTGGCAGTTTAAATGCACCAGCCTCTCCTTGGAAACCCTATGGGGCAGTTCTACTCTGCCCTATAGTGTCACTATGAATTGGAATCGACTCAACGGCAATGGGTTTGGTTTTTTTGTTTTTTGTTTTTTGGTGGTGGGATTAGGGAGAATGCCGCTAGGGAAGACTTGGATGCAGAACTGGAGGACAGGGCCCACATCTATTTCAGCTCATCGTTATGTTCCCAGTGACTAGCACAGGAAACATTGGCAAGAAATAGAAGCCGAGTGAGTAGATGCTCTAACTACCCTTGTATTGCTCTATAAATTCCTGCTGCCGCATGCCTAAGGTTCAGTTTTTTTAGTGGGAGACTCAGCATTGGGACGTGCGTTCTTAGAACTTCCAAAGCCACTGCTACTTCTACCTTCTATTTGAAATCCACACCACAGTGGCACAGTTGCATAATCCCTCTGCAAAGCAAATGAGATTTTTATCCTCATGGGATCTCAAGTAAAGAAGACTCCGCAGCATCCACTAGTAAATACTTCAAGTCTTTCTCAACCCCCTGGGTTGGAAATTCTTTGCGTCTGATCTTGTTTCTGCCACCTGATCTGTCCATGTTAGAGATGATGACGTGAAGGCTTGGCCAAAGATAGGAAACTCCAAGAATGAATTGCAGAGAAAGCAATTGCTTTGTCATTTTATTTCTTCCCGCCCACCAGTACCTAATAAATAGTTATTTTGCTGAAGAATGAGCATGATGATTGTCAGATCTGTCAGCAAATACTTATTGAATGTGTCCTTCCCCAGCCTGCTCCCGGGGGGGTAACAGCAAAATGCAAAAGATGGCCTCTGCCTCAAAGACAGCACTGCTACAAAGTCAAAAACAACAACACAACACAAAACAGCATACAGTTCCATTCTGATTAGTAGGAAATATGCTAAGGAGCCACAGTTATACTTTTAAAGTAAATTGTTTTTGAAGTATTACACTCATATAAAGAGTGCACAACTCATAAGTATATAAGCCATTGGATTGTTACAAAATGTTTACAACCAGATCAAGAAATAGAAAATTACCAGGGCCCTAGATGCACTTCCCTCCACCGAAGGATAACCACTACCCTGATGTCTAACACCACCAATGAGTTTTGTCAGTTTTTGAACATTATATATCTGCAATCATACAGTTGTTATTGTTAGGTGACACCGAGTCAGTTCTGACTCACAGTGACCCTACAGGACAAGGTAGAACTGTCCTGTAGGGTTTCCAAGGAGTGGCTGGTGGATTTGAACTGCCGACCTTTTGGTTAGCAGCCAAGCTCTTAACTCCATAGTTACACCACGAAGGCTCCCACTCATACACCATGTACTCCTTTCTCCTGACTTTTTCCACTCAATATTATGTTTGTGAGATTCATCCATGTTCTTGTGGGTAGTTGTACTTCATTTATTGCCATTGCCGTGTAGTGCTTTATAATCCATTTATCCATTCTACAGATGATGGATATTTGAGTTCTCTCCAGCTTGGAGCTGTTACAAATTGTGCTGCCATGGAGTGTTTGGTGAACATATGCCTACATTTCTGTTGTATAACTCCCTACAAGAGAAGTCTGGGGTCATCGGGTTATGGAGCATGCATATGGCCAGCTTTCGTGGATACTGCCAAATAGTAGCCCAAAGTGGTTGTCTCATAGTTCTATTTAACGATCTTTTTTATTTTTACACATTTAAATAAAATTATCCCTGGGCAGAAAGACATAAATCTATTGAGCACCTAATATATCCTAGCCATGTTCACAGACAGTATCTGACAAGGCGGTGCTAGAGTCATATCTCACCACAGGATGGGAGTCCCAAGGCCTTGAGTAAAGATAAAAAAAAATCATATAGTCAAAATTGCCCTTGACTATCCCTTGGGAAGCTATTATGTGGAAGACAGATGCACCACATCTTTCAATAAATCCAACCATGAAGAAGACCATACGTCTAAGAATATTAGAATACATTCAGCATATTTTATATATCTGAGCATGTTAGAATCACATTCAGCAATAACAAGCTTTGGCATGAGAGGTGAGAATAGCCAAGGGAAAGTGGTGTTTCTTTGATGACCACTCCTGTTTAAATTGGTGTTTCTAATTGTTTCTACCTCTCTCTGTCTCTTTCTGCCTCTCTCTCTCTGCAAGCCTGAGTTGTATTTACAAAAGTTAAATGGTCATATAGCACAAATCCATTTTTTCATCCTCTTTTTAAAGATGATACATCTACGGCTCAGAGAGTCTAAATAACTTGCCCAAGGAAACACGGAATTCAAACACATGACACTTTAAAGGGCATGATCTTTCAGCCACGCTACCTCTTTTACAATACTTGCCAGCTCATATTAAAAACAATGTGAAGAGACTCTCCTAGTACCAGGAAGTCCCTTATATGTGAGAAAATCCTTAGGCACCATAAGAATTTAGTGAGATTTGCATTGAAATTCCTTGATGTTTCAGTTCTCATAAAATTATGTTCTCACCCATAAGGCTTTAATGTCTTTAAATTCATCCCTAGTAATATGAAAGGACATTTAAAATACTATGGCTTGGGTCAGGTGCACCTTAGTCCTCTAAGTGACATCTTTGCTTTTTAACACTCTAAAGAGGTTTTTTGCAGCAGATTTGCCCAATGCAATGTGTCATTTGGTTTCTTTTTTTGAATTGTGCTTTAGGTGAAAGTTTACAAAGAAAATTAGTCTCCCATTCAGTAGTTTGTACGTAAACTTTTTCATGATCTTGGTTGCATTCCCCACAATGTGTCAAGCACTCTCCCCATTTTCACCCTGGTTTCCTCATTTTCTTTCACCCTGATTATCTACCCCTTCCTGCCTTCTCATCTTATAATTGATTGTTCTAAGGAGTACATTCCTCTCAGGTGTTATTGTTTATCTTATGTGCTTGTCTATTGTTTGGCTGGGAGGTATTCTCTGGGAATGGCTTCATTACCAGGTCAGTCTCGGGAGTTACTCCAGTCTCTGTCAGATGAACAAGCCTGGTCTTTTTTGTGACTTTGATTTTTTGTTCTACAATTTTCTCCCACTCTGTTCAGGACCCTCTATTGTGATCCTAGTCAGATCAGTTGGTAGTTGTAGCCGGGAACCATTTAGTTCCTCTGGTCTCAGGGTTGTATACGCTGTGGTTCATGTGGTCCATTAGTCCTTTGGACTAATTGCTCCCTTGAGCCTTTGGTCTCCTTCACTCTCCTTCCCTCTGGATGGGAAGAGACCTATAGTTGTATCTTAGATGGCTGCTCGAAAGTTTTAAACACCCCAGAGTAGGATGCAGAACATTGACTTTATATACTATGTTGTGCCGGTTGACGTAGATGTGCCCCGAGTCTACGGTCCTTTGTCTTCTAGCCGAGGAACTTCATCTTGCGAGGTGTTTGGTTCTAAGAGGTTTCCCTGACTTTACCCTTTGTGTGTTCTATATGAGCCACACCTACCATCATGTATGTAGGAATAATCTACCACCAAACCTGTAGTTGCTAGTGGGTGTGTTTCCTTACATCCTCCCACATTTCTTGGCATATCTACCTACCTATTTGTTGATTAGTAAATTATTGTTTGTTATTACTATTGCTACAGGATTGTCTAAGCTATGGTAGTTAACTTAGTTGCCCTTTATTCTTACGTTCCTTTCCATGTCCTCTCTTGCCTTGGTCATGTTGTACTGACTTCCCCCATATAATGTATCGCCTTTTCCTTCACCAATATTAAATCGTGTCTTCTATCTAATTGGTGATCTTCCTTCCCCCTCCCCTCCCCGTAACCATCAAAGAATTTTTTTTTTTTTCTTTTTTTCCTGCATATAAACCTTCTGTTGTTACTTTACAGTGGTGGTCTTATACAATACTTGCCTTTTTGCGATTGACTTATTTCATTCAGCATAATGTCCAAATTCATTCATGTTGTGCGATGTTACACAGATTCGTCATTACTCTTTATCATTGCCATAGTATTCCATTGTGGGTATGTACCACAGTTTTCTAATCTGTTCATCTGTTGATGGGCACTTAGGTTGTTTCCATCTTTTTGCTATTGTGAATAATGCTGCAATGAACGTGGGTGTGCATATGTCTATTCATGTCATGTCTCTTAATTCTTTAGGGTACATACCTAGGAGTGGGATTGCCAGATCATATAGTATTTATATTTCAAGTTTTTGAGGAAGCTGCATACCATTTTCCAAAGTTGTTGTACCATTTTACATTCCCACGAGAAGGGTGTAAGAGTTACAATCTCCCTGCAACCTTGTCAACATTTGTTATTTTCTATTTTCTGATTAGAGCCAGTAATGTCAGAGTGAGATGGTATCTCACTGTAGTTTTGATTTGCATCTCTCTAATAGCTAATGACTGTGAGCACGTCTTCATTCATACTTGTTGGCCACCTGAATGTCTTCTTTGGTGAAGTTTCTGTTCGTATCCTTTGCCCATTTTTTAATTGGATTGTTTTCTTTTTACTGTTTACATTTTAAAGTTTTCTATACATTTTATAGACTAGTCCCTTGTCAGATATGTTGTAGCCAAAAATTTTTTCCCAGTCTGTAGGTTCTCTTTTTATTCTTTTTGATGAAGTCTTTTGATGAGCATGTGTTTAATTTTTAGGAGCTCCCAGTTATCTAGCTTATCTTTTGGTGTTTGTGCATTGTTAATTATGGTTTGTATTGAATTTATGCCATCTACTATGGCCCTAGCGTTGTCCCTATTTTTTAATCCAATATCTTTGTGGTTTTAAGTTTTATATTTAGTTCTTTGATTGATTTTAAGTTAGTTTTTGTGTATGGTGTGAAGGATGTGTCCTCTTTCATTTTTTTATAGCTGGACATTCAGTTTTGCCAGCACCATTTATTAAAAAGACTCTCTTTTCCCCCATTTTGTGGATTTGGTCCTTTGTCAAATATCAGCTTACCGTATGTTGATGGATTTATGCCTGGGTTCTAGATTCTGTTCCATTAGTCTGTATGTCTGTTGTTGTATCAGTGCCAAGATGTTTTGACTACCGTGGCTGTATAGAATACTCAGAGATGAGGTAGTGTGAGGTCTCCTACTTTTTTCTTCTTCAATATTGCTTTACTTATTTGGGTCCTCTTTCCTTTCCATATAAAGTTGGTGATTAGCTTTTCCAGGCTGGTAAAGAATGTTGCTGAAATTCGGGTTGGGATTGCATTATATCTGTAGATAGCTTTGGGTAGTATTGACATTTTCACAAGGTTGAGTCTACCTATCCATGAGCATGGTATGTTTTTCCATTTATGTAGGTCTTTTTGGTTTCCTGCAGTAGTGTTTTGTAGTTTTCTTTGTATAGGTCTTTTATGTCCCTAGTTAAATTTATTCCTAAGTATTTTATCTTACGGGGGCGCTATTATAAATGGCATTGTTTTCCTGATTTCCTTTTCAAAGTTCTCTTTGTTGTTGTATAGGAATCCAACTGTTTTTTGTATGGTGATCTTGTATCCTGATACTTTGTTATTAATTCCAGTAGCTGTCTGTGGAATTGTTGGGATTTTCTATGTATAGGATCATATGATCTGCAAATAAGGATAGTTTTACTTCTTCCTTACCAATTTGTATGTCCTTTATTTCCTTTTCTTGCCTTATTGCTTTAGCTAGGACTTTCAGTACAATGTTGAATAAGAGTGGTGATAAAGGGCATCCTTGTCTGGTTCCTGTTATCAAGGTGAATGCTTTCAGTCTATGTCCATTGAGAATAAAGTTGGCTGTTGGTTTTGGATAAATGTCCTTTATTATGTTGAGGAATTTCCCTTCTATTTAACAGGAGTTTTCACCAGGAATAGGTGTTGGACTTTATCAAATGCCTTTTCTGCATTGAGATGATTATGGGATTCTTTTCTTTTATTTATGTAGTGGATTATGTTGATTGATTTTCTAATGTTGAACCATTCTTGCATACCTGGGATGAATCCCACTTGGTTATGATGTATTATTTTTTGATATGCTGTTGAATTCTACTGGCTAGAATTTTGTTGAGAATTTTTGCATCTACATTCATGGTGGATATTGGTCTGTAATTTTCTTTTTTTGTGGAGTCTTTTCCTAGCTTTGGTATCAGGATTATGCTGGCTTCATAGAATGAATTCAGGAGTATTCCTTCCTTTTCTATGCTCTGAATTAGTTTGAGTAGTATTGATGTCAGCTCTTCTCTGAATGTTTGGTAGAATTCTCCAGTGAAGCCATCTGGCCAGGGCTTTTTTTGGTTAAGGGTTTTCTTTATTACCTCTGCAATCTCTTTTTTTGTTACGAGTCTGTTCATATTTTCTGTTTCAGTTTGTGTTAGTTTAGGTAGGTAGTGTGTTTATAGAAATTTGTCCATTTCCTATAGGTTTTCAAATTTGTTGGAGTACAATTTTTCATAGTATTCTGTTATGATCCTTTTTATTTCAGTTGGTTCCCTTGTAATGTCACCTATCTCCTTTCTTATTTGAGTTATTGGCGTCTTCTCCTGGTTTTCTTTTGTCAGTTGGGACAGCAGTTTGTTGCTTTTGTTGATCTTTCAAAGAACCAACTTCCAGTCTTGTTGATTATTTCTATTGTTTTTCTGTTCTACTTCTTTTATTTCTGCTCTAGTCTTTATTATTTCCTTTCTTCTGGTGACCGTGGGCTTCTTTTGTTGCTCTCTTTGTACTTTTTTGAGTTCTAGGGTTAATGTTTTGATTTTGTCCTTTCCTTCTTTTCTGATGTATGCGTCTATAAACTGTCCTCTGAGCATTGCTTTTGCTGTGTCACAAAGGTTTTGGTAAGACGTGTTTTTGTTCTTATTTGATTATAGGAATTTTTAAATTTTCATCTTTGATTTCTTCTATTACCCATTGGTTTTTAAGTAAGCGTTATTCAGTTTCTATGCATTTTATTTTTTCCCTTGCTCTTCCTGTTATTATTTGCAATTTTTATAGTGTTGTAATCAGAGAAAATACTTTGTATTATTTCAATGTTTTGGATTTTGTAAAATAGGCCAAACACAGGGCAGGCTGAAGGCCAGGGCCAGACAAAAATTATCAAACCACAAGTTGTTTACAGCTTACCCAGGAAATGTCAACCAAACTGGGCAAAAGAAACAAGCCCTCTGC